>NW_027315723.1:19160515-19228015 GCF_026437365.1 Eucyclogobius newberryi | reverse complement strand
CTGGTAGAACTGGAGGTTCAATTCTGGACTTAGAACTCGCGCCAGAGCTAAACCAATACCAAACAAAGAACAAACTAAGACCAAGCCAGATCTACCAAGACCAACCATGATCTAATCCTACAATTAAACCAGGACTAAAACAAAACCCCAGGACTAAACCAGAACTTGAACCAAAACATAACCTGATTTCAAACAGCTCTGAACTGGGAGCTGTCGGCCGAGAGGTCTAACCCTGGGCTGAGGCAAGACAAAGCCAAGACTTGACCAAGACTAAAGAAAGGAGCAGCGCTAAACCAGGTCTCAGCCAGGATTTTAACGAGATAAACCGCAGTATTTCCAAGTTCTATCTGGCCCTGTCTTTGTGGCTCTTTTGTTCTTCGTCCATTCTCTCTCTCTCACTCTCTGAAGCCGGCGCTCAGGGGTCTCGGCGCTCGGGGCTCTCAGCGTTCAGGGCTCTCGGCGTTCAGGGCTCTCGGGGCTCTTGGCGCTCTGGGCTCTCAGCGCTCTGGGCTCTCGGCACTCGGAGCTCTCGGCGCTCGGGGCTCTCGGCGCTCAGGGGTCTCGGCGCTCAGGGGTCTCGGCGCTCGGGGCTCTCGGCGCTCGGGGGTCTCGGCGCTCGGGGGTCTCGGCGCTCGGGGGTCTCGGCGCTCAGGGCTCTCGGCGCTCAGGGCTCTCGGCGCTCGGGGCTCTCGGCGCTCGGGGGTCTCGGCGCTCAGGGGTCTCGGCGCTCAGGTCTCTCGGCGCTCAGGGCTCTCGGCGCTCGGGGGTCTTGGCGCTCGGGGGTCTTGGCGCTCGGGGGTCTCGGCGCTCGGGGCGCTCTCGGCGCTCAGGGCTCGGCTTGTTGCTTCCACAGGAAACGCCTCCGTCATGGCTGCAGACGGCTCCACGACGCATGCTCCGATCCTCCTCAGCCGCTCTGCTCTTTGTCTCAGAAGGAACTGAGCTGGAGCTGTTCCTAGAGTCAGACGGAGTCAGACGGAGCCAGACAGAGCAGAAAATGCACTTGTCACTAAAGATGCTACGCTGTGAACTGAGGCTGTGAAGGTTACAGCGAGGTTATAGTGATTAACAGATGCCATCGCTGTTTGGAGAAGAAACACAGGAGTCTCATGTTTATTGGCATGAAATCCAATAATCTTAGGAACTTCACAATATCATGTTTTTGTGTTGCGATTATTCATGATTAAACAAGTACTTTTTGACTTTTTTTAGAGAATAGATTGAAGTGAAATGACTCTTTTGTCATGTACGATTCTCAGAATTACACTGTGACCAGACTAATCACGATTATCGACTAACGATAACTGAATCATCTTGACATCTTTATAAAATCCTGTCATATTCACTTACTCTTGATGTCTTTTTGGGGAAGACATTTCACACACCAGTTTTTTCAGTTCTGATTACGATATTCCTGATATTGACTGATACCAAACGACTTTTCTTACAACTCACTGACTATGTTGTCAACGCTGTTCCAAAAATGCACAGGATGGTTTAAATCGTTATACTGTTGGGCTGAATGATTGTACTTTGCAATTACGATTAAGTAGTTTAACTTTGTTTGAATTAAAAGTTCCAGTTTTAAAGAGATCCAGGAGCAGTAACAAGATCTGATGAACTAATACAAAGCCCATGTATTTTAGAATATGTCTGTAGAAGCTAAACTACAGAGTTAGTGGACCCACACAGACAACAGGGAATTATATGTCTTAAGTAAGTTTGCCATTTGGTTATTGTGACCGTTCTAATCATGATTTTGATTTGATAACAATATGTCCCACAGCTCTATCTTTCAACTATTTATATTCTGATATATGAGGTATGTTCTCACTATTACTGCTTTATAACACAACGTGCTGTCTTTTGTGCAGTGTTGATGTTGGTAAAACATTCAAAGCCGATACCGGATCCATTGAATGTTCAAGTTTTTATCCCGAGCTTTGAGTATTGACATTTTTTAGTTTTAGAGTTTTATGAGGAATCGGAGAGTAATCCTGCGTACCTGTTACTGTACGTGACCTGAAGAGCACTGAGCACGTTGTCATAAAAAATGTAATTAATTTGGCCGTAATCTTTAGAGCTAGAACTAATGATTGTTTTAGTAGTTGATTATTTGTTTGATTAGTTGGCTTTTCACTTTTTTTTTTCTATTGTACACTGAGACTTTTAAAATATATTATCAACCAAATAAAGTTTGAAATATGGTGGCTCAAAAAAAATAGAAAATAAAAAAATATGGTGGCTCAAAAAAATAAAATAAGAAAAAAAAAATGGTGGCAAAAAAAATAAAAAAATGGTGGCTCAATAAAATGTAACCCAAAAAACTGGTGGCTCAATTTTTATTTATTTTTTTAAATGGTGGCTCAAAAAATGTAATAAAAAAATAAATATGGTGGCTCAAAAAATGTTTTTTTAAATGGCTCATAAAATGAAAATATAAAAATGGTGGCTGTAATAAAAAATGAAATGAAAACATTTGACAGCTTCTAGAATAAGTGCATTATTGATGAAAATCTGAAAAAAAAAATTGGGACATTTTGATTTAATAATGCCACTGCTTCTGTTATAAAAAGGTTTTAGCGTCCGTGCAGTCCGGATAACGATTACAATGATCAAAACGCAGTGACAGTGACTCTGTTACAGTCGAGTCAACAAGTCGATTAGTCGCTGCAGTCGTAGTAATCTTACCTGTTTGTTTAGCGTCTCCTTTGGCTTGAGTCGTCCCGGTAATCCGCAGCTATACGATTGACGATTGACTCTGATTAGTCCAGCTTTAAAGGCCCGAGTTTCGTCCCATAAGCAGCTTTCGGCCCGGCCACGACTCCAGGCCGAGCCGCGGCGTCACCGTCAGCGGCCGGCCCGGCTTCACCGCTCCAGACAAACCCAGGAACAACAATAGTGAGCGCCATCAAATCCTGTGAGCTGGATTAGTGTTGGACTGGATGGACCGGGGGCTTTTAACACCGGTTTAGCGCCAATTCAAGCCGGCGAAAATTAGACTGTGACAAATGAGGCTGTAATGAATCCCGGAGTTTAAGAGCGAGGCAAGTTTGGCGTCGTTGTCATGGAGTTTTATTTAAAGACAACATTCCATCTTTTGAGCAGTGAAAAAGCAAAGGATATATCAAAAAAGGATAGTTTCATAAGGTATAAAGAGATATTTCTGCCTTTTTGTGGTACATTTTTGGTCCGTTCACAATTTGTCAACCTCAAACGAGACATTTGGTAAAGTATTGTCCCAATATTGTTATTGAAATAATGCATTTGTCGATTTCGCTCACCCTCAAAGTCCTTAAAATGGCGTCCGCAACAGGAAACTGAAACACATGAAGAGTCAAAGCGCAATGGATGAACTTTGTGTTGGGTGTTTAGTTGTTTTATGAATATTCTAAATGAGGGTCGTCACGGTAATATTGTGGGCTGAAGTACTGCGCATAGACCATGATCCTTTGCAATGTTCTGTTGACAAATCTGGCTGTGCTTTCCCTCGTTCATTATATCATAAGTGACTCTCTGGTTTATTATTCAGAGTTTCACCTCACTGACCCTTGTACAGGTCAGATTATGTCACCGTGGCCTTGGAGAGAGAGAAAACACCATTCACATGTTTCTGGATGCGTTTCGCACATTCGATCCTCAGGGAAACACAGTGAATTATACAACGATATTTAGTCCCGAATATACTGATAGATACACAGTGTATATATATATATAGATACTGATATAGACAAGGATTTTGCATTCAGTCCCAAATGTTTTCTTGTAATATTTTGATCAGTTTGAAGAAAAGGGCCACAAAGGTTGTCAGTGAGTTCATCTTGTGTTTGAGAGTTATTTCTTATCTTTTCTGTGGCTGTCGTTGATTATACAATGGTTTTTTATTGTACATTGAGACTTTTCATGTTCATTTTAACCAAATGAAGCTTTAAATTTGGTGAATTAAGGGTTCTGCATGTGAATATTTACAAGTGAAGTGTATTTTTAAGTCAATTTGAATTTCGTTTGATTTTTTTAATTTAATATCCTGCTGTCGATGTGACAAAAAGACCTGTTGGCATGTTTTTTGAGTCCAGATTATGGTTATTTTAATAGTTGACTAGTTATTTCTAATGATTGCCGCTGATTATGTTAAGTCATGTTGTGTAAATGTTCTTGTCTGCCACTTGCTTGTCTCCGTGGAGATAATTAATTAATTATTTTATCCAGCTACAACATTATCAACGCCATTATCACTAACAAATATGCAAAACCCGCATTCTCACAGTCAGAGGGCTCATCTCTCCACAGATCTGACCTGTAACTCCATGGAGACCTCTAACTGGAAATGAACATTAGACAACATTGAAACGTGTCCTTTTTCATTGCTTATGTTTTTGTGCTCAGTGAACATCCAACATGTTTGTAGTGTTCAATCGAGATGCGACACGTCTTGATTAAATGAATAAAATATTGATTATATCACTTTCATTAATCAGCTGGTTACAAATATTTTCTTTATAATTGACATGAAATACTGCAAATAGAATGAAACGTGATCCGCACAAGACGAGACATAATACATGGTCAATGAGAATGAGACAAGGTTATGACATTAAGAATAATACATTCATTATCAGCTTCAGTTCACGATTTTGGCCTCAAAACATATTCATTTTATTCCATAGTTTTTCTGTCACTGTAGAATGTCATTTTTGAGCGGCGCACAACCCTCCAGCGCTCAAACTTTCATTTTGTTTGCGTCAGACAATCTCTCTCTCTCCATCATTTTTTTTTTACAATTCAATCTTATGAGATCTTGTCCCATCCCAATAAAACACCGTAATTGCTGAAGGAATTCTTGAACAGTTGGTCTAACAGCGATAAGATTATTAGATGTGTAGATTATGAGACGAGTAAATTAATTGATTGTTGAATTAAAACGATCTGTTGCTTGATTTGAATAGACTGTAGTATATCACTGTGACGATGGACGGTGCCACTATTAAACCTGAAGCAAAGAACACAGGAGACTGGTTCTGATAGAGACAGAGGCGAGAGGGAGGGAGGGAGGGAGGGAGGAGGAAAAGAACACAGAGGAGAGGAAAGGAGAGGGGGATGGTGGATTGTAGGATTGTAAATGTGAGCGGCGAGGAACAGGCTGGAGCACCAGGGATGGAGAAAGGAAAATGGAAACAGATTCATCGCAGTTTTATCAAAATTGAGATTTGAATGGCCACGATAATGACAATGCAATTATTTAAGCAGCGTATCACGCTATTTGTGAGCAAAATACAGCTTTATCCCCAAGGAGTCTCATTATATAACCTGCATAAACCAGTGTAGCATTTAGCATTTAGCTGCAACAAATAATCACAGTCGCATTTCGATAATCATAATTGTTGAATTTACCACAGACTCTGGACATTATAGCACCAAGACAGTGACATTATCACATCAAAATGTCAAAAACGAAGAAACTGTTTGTGACTTTTGTCAACGATACACTTTATCTGTAAATATTCTCTATCTAGAAGCCGTATTTCACCTTCACCATCTTTATTTGAATAAAATGTGTGTGAAAGTCCTGATGTACAATAGAAATAATGGTTTGACTTTTCGAGTCAGTTATAGCCCTAGGTTAGCAGTTCATATTTTCTTCTCTCAGATGGTTTCTCTTGGATATTTTAAAATGTGAACTGAAAAAAATCTCCATAAGAAGCTGTTTTCCTCAGAGCCTTAAACCCTACAGTTATTGAAGTGCTTTAGGATAAAACCATTTGCAAAGCATGCTGGGATAAGAGCACACACGGGCTCCATGGTGACCATGATGGCCAGATAACCATGACAACAGGACTGGCTAATCAATCAACGTGCATCGGACATGTTCTGCCCCGAAACACCAAGAAAAGACCAAGACAAAGACAAGAAACGTTTTTTTAATCTGAATTATGAAAGTGGGGAAAATAATAGTATTTTGTGTGACGAGCAAACACCATTTATTATATTATTATTATTACCAATTTATTTTTATAGCAGAATTTATCACATAATTATGAACAGTCGCTTGTAAAATAAAATAATGTGTATTTTTGAATTTGTTCTCTGGACTAAACAGACTCTAAAACACATAAAACACAACATCAAAATAACAAAGACAGTGACATTATTAAATCAAGAAGAATAAACTGACTTTCATTTGTAAATAATCTCTATGTGGAAGCCTTAACTCTCCATATTTCAACCTTTATTTTGTTAATATTGCATCAAAAAGTCTCATTGTTCAATAGAAATGAGAAAATACTCATTTGAAGAAGATTGTTGAATGAGACGAAGCATGTTTTTTCCTTTCACCAAAGGAAAAGCTGACTTCACCTCTTCACTAAACCTTCTCTGACTGTCCGTTGTCTGCTTGGCAACACCCCAGCTAGAATTATTATGGAATTTGTTGTAAGACATATTCAAAAAAGGGTTGTTTAATCAAACCTGTGCTTTCTCGCAACTCAGAAAAAGTCCGTCAGCTGGCCCGGACCAGCTCAGAGAAAGAGACAATGATGAACTGAGTCTGCTTGAGTTTGACTTGTGAATGCAATCTTAATCGTTACTGATTAAATATTGATGATGACGAGGTCTACTTGGCTCTTCACCACACGCTACTGCTTTCTGGTGAACAAATGCACAGAGCAAAGCAGTCCATATTTCTCCTAAAAGAGACCGAAGTGTGTCCAGTCCAGTACATCTCATCACGATGACTCTTTAATTACCTTGTTCCTCCCCTAGAGGAGGTTGTTTGCAGTGACACACGTGAGGTGCTGCTCGCCACACGCGCCCGTCAGACTCGGCGCTCTCTGCTGGGGACGCACTGTATTCTGGGTCATTGGATCCAGTGAGCGATGAATCGTGGCATAAACAAGAACCACGTCCACAAAGCGCCGCGGCACGAACAGCACTGTAAAAGGATCTGCAGACGATTCAAGAGAAGACATGTTTCAGCAGTGCGGCTGATTTATGACATTTTATATCACAATAATATGTTTTTTACCATTAATATCAGTTTAAAGACTTTGAGGCTGAGGCTCTGCAGATCTCAAAAACTCTAATAATGACAGGAAGGGTTTGTGGAGTGGAAACAGGCCGTGTGTGCCTTGTGATGTTTAACTTGAAGAGCTTCTCACAAGTTTGCACTGAAAGAATAAAGCGTCATGTATATTGTCAATTATATAAGATGAAATAAGAGAAGCTTTGTTTGAAATTCCAAAGCAAAATCTTTGTCAGAAATATGCAATGCAAAATCAAGATACACAAGGAAAAAATAGACTTAAATTTAACCAATCTAACTAGAATATTTGAATAGTCAAGATAAACTGTGTAAGGATTTTAAAAAGACAAGGTTACAAAACTCATGTATAACTGACAATTTGTTAGTCATTATCACAATTACAGTGAAATACTTTAAATATCACCTGTAATCTAACACTAGGGCCAAACTAGGGCTTTAATCGGAAGCATCATGACCAGTCGACTGCTAAATCTAGTCGTTATCTGCACTCTATAGACCCTAAAACACACTCGAAAAGACCTTTTATCACGAAGCAGCCTCATTAGTACATCAGAATGTCAAAAAAGAGTAAAAAAAGTCCACTTTTCATAAATACATTTTACACTTTAGTCGTAAATATTCTCTTTTCGGAAGCCGTCAGACATCAAATTTCAACTTTTATAAAAAAATATTTCGAAAATCACAATTTTACAGTGTTAGAGATTGCGCGTTCCCGTGTGGTTGTGGGAAGCGGCGGCGGCTAATTGGCACCGTGTAGACTGCCCTCCTTTTCCCCAGCATCTATCCGCCTTTCGTCTTGTGTTTCTCCCTCACACTATCTCAGAGTTAACACCTCAGCTCCGCGCTCACCGCCGCCGTCTTTCCTCGTGTATGAAATCTCGCCGGCGCCAAATGGAGACGCATGCATTTTTCAGAAGTCGTCTTCGCCCGCCGCTCTCCTGCACTCCTCCCGCGTTACCGTCTCCTCGTCGTTCACCCGTGCAGTCTCCGGCGCCTTTTCGGTCTCAGTACTTGAGTTTTTTGTGCGAGATTAGAAGGACGAGTGAAGCTGTGAGCGAGTTAAAGGGCCTATGACGGGGTTTTACGATCCTCTAATTTTGACTTTATTTGGTGTATTTATACCTCTTGTACATATAAATGATAGTTTTACACCAGTCGAGCAGGTATTTGAGGAGAAAACGTTGAAAAATCTGTAGAAAATGACAGGAAGTGACATCACACTAGGAACACTCATTCCAGTCAAAGTTATTGCAGAATTCAAACAAAATAAACTACTTTTTTAACACTTTAAACATTGATTCAACAAAATAAAGTAATTTGCTTGTGTGATGTCATCAATTACAAACAGGAAGTGAAATTGTAAACCTCAAAAAAGTGCTATTCTGAGCTAACATTTTTATATATTTTTAGCAAATTCTAACCCTTTTAAATATATATAACTTAACTGCATTTTAGTTCAATGAGTGGTCTGACCTGTAGGGGGCACTTGAATTACAGGCGTGTTTCAGGCGTTTGTCAAGACGTTGTTGCAAAAATATGCGGCTGCAATAAATAGAAGTGAGAATGTCTGAATAACGTACAGTTTGACAGGTCACTACGTTGGACTTTAACGGCTTCATAAAGTCATTTGTTCGGGCAACGTAACTGGAAAAACCTGTCGGGAGCGAAACCGAACGTGAGAGAGGGACTTTCTCCAGACCTCGAGGAAATTTGAATGTTGGTAGAAGATGTTAGAACGAGAAATTACAATATGAGGTACTGTTTTTAGTGTCACATTTAGCTCTTTATCCTTTGTTTAATTCAAATCGTCGACTGATTTAGTTTCTCTCAACACATCAAAACATTTTCAGATTCTTGCCGATATTGCCCAGCCCTCATTAAAAGTTTATCCCTTCCTCCCCTTGTACCTCACAGCAGTACTTCCTGTTTACAGTACAGTACCCTTTACAGTAGCAGGTTCTGCCCGAGGCTCCAGGATGAAAGTCATTAAACTCACATCAAGATTCCCACGAAGAATGAACAAAGAGGAATGTCTCTGCTGAGGGTCCCGTGCTTTTATAAGATGACCCGTATGTAGCGGCCCCTGTGCAGCTCCCTGGCCTCGAGAACCAATCAATTACATCTCTTTATTAGTCTCCGAGGGCCAGTTCAAGCACACGAGCAGTTAAATACAATAACAGAAAAGCTCAAAGGATTCAGCAGCAGGACAAGTCAGGTCAGCAGGTTCTGGGGCAGTTTGAGGGGGGTAACAACCCTCAGGTCAAAGGTTTACGTCCTCTCTCTCTGGGAAACTCTCTTCTAATGGTGCGTTCGTATGTTAAAGTCGGACGCTGGAGAATAGTTGGTCAAAATTACAAAATAAGGTTCAATTCAATGCTCACTGTGCCATGACATGAAATCATTAGTTTAGTTTCATCTTTATTTGTCAGGGACCATGTACAAAATCATTCATCTTCAAGAGAAAAGACAATCTGCAGCAGATTTAGCTCCTGCTGCAGTCCCGGGGCAGGTGAATACACAACAACAGTGATAAAAGTACACATTTCATTACAATTACAGCATGTTGTATTTCATTATTAACATTAGCTCAGTAAAATACGTGATAAAACTTCTCAATATAGTTCAGACAGATAAAAAATGCAGCTAAATTCTTGGCTGATGTCGGCGCCGCTGATTATCCAGCATGTGCTTTGTCAAGTTTTGAGTGAAGTTATGAATATCTACAATAATGTATTCTAACAATGAAAAAGAGAAAGAGAGTGAATCTTTAAAAACGGTCTGTACTTTTAAATGTGGATTTTGCTTTTCCTTTCTAAATGTCTTTTGAATGAAAAAAAAAAAAAAAAATATATATATATATATATATATATATATATATATATTTAAAAAAGCCACATGTGAACATTTCAGAAGTTTTAAAAAAATACATGTATATAAGATACATTTGTTGGCATACTGGCATTTAGCAAAAGAGAATAATTCAGTGATTTCTGCCGAAGAAGGGCACAAATGGTCTCAAAAACAGTAAAAATGGTCCTGTCTTTTAGAGTCCACAGTGGCTTTCTCTGAGGTCACGGCAGATTAACGTGTTTGTCGTGGATACGGACAAACTCATCAGGACTAAGACCATGTGTGGTCGCTCGGTTACGTCACAGGATTTACTGGCAACAGACAGAAAGGGCAATCTGAGTGGAAATCCTCTCCATTATGCTCCACTGTGTCTCCTCCCACACAGACTAATACTGATCTAATAATAGTTTGCTTTTTAGGTCATTGCAATTAACATATTGCGTTTAACGGGACATTGTGGTTTAAGGTCGAGAGGTCAAGGTCGAGAGGAGGTCCTGGTGCAATATTTTCTGTCCATATAACAGCTGTATTAAAGAGTGTTTTTATTAAGAGTATAAGAGTTTTTTTTAGACGATTTTTTCTTTTAAAAAAAAAATGTTATCTGTTTTGTATTATTATACTTCTGCGCCTACATCTTATCGGTGGTCAGGTATTGGCTGTCACGTGTACTATTACTGCATCATTTGAATATAGTTTTTAACACAGTCATTGCAGTTGTATTAAAACAAATGCGTTCACACCCCAAGCTCGGTCAAACAAAAACTTAGCAGATCAAATGGAGACAAATCATGAATAAAATCAGGCTTTTTTATAATTTTCTTTTAAAAAAGACAAAAAAATACAGTGCATTTTTGTCAGATGGAAAACTTTGGAGTTTCTGAGATCTATTTAGTTTGTGCAGAAGTATCAGTGTTGTGATATAGATACTTTTGCAATATTGTGCAGCCGTAGTGACACAGAGCGGGTATAAAATATCACAAAGTTGATTTTGTCTTATTATTGCTACTTATTTAGAGGACACGTTATGCACATTTATTTGTTTTATCTTAACCGGAGCAAATGTTCTCATGTTGCAGGACTTTAGAATAAATGCATCTACTTAAAACAAACAGGATTTGAGTTAGAGCCATCTACTGGCAGCAGAGGGAATTACCATCTTGGGGAAAACAAAAGTCTGCAGTGGTAATGAACGTGATAAACGACTCTGATGACGATTTATGGACACGAGACCTCCGGACGCCTAAACTATGACATCACAGATCTGTGGAATTTGGACCTGAGTGTTTTGTGAAGCTCGGACTGAAGAGGACTCACTAAACAGGCTTCACTACAAAAGCGTGAATGAAGCTAAATGTAACTGCAGGTATGTTTTTTTAACGGTTAAAAGCTTGAAAATGTAAAATTCCACCATTGCGAGGGAACATGGCCTTTACCGTGTTCAGTCGGTTTTACGTTTTTCCACCTTTAGAGACGGATGAAAGCGAGTCGAGCGCAGCAGCTGTTTCCGACATGTTCTAAATCCACTACACGAGGATCAGAACCCTGCGAGAATTTCAGAAATGTTTCTACGCGACCACATGAACTGAACGTTAATCCACGAGACACCACTTTCCCCCCGACTCCCTCCATAATGCATGCAGTTATGAGCCATATACTCTGAATATGTAATAAAGTGTTTATTTCTGGATCGCCCTCTGCGGCTTTTAAGTTTTAAACAGGTGCAATTTAAAGCAATTTCAGAATCAGAATCAGAATGGGGTTTATTTCCATTTGTCAATGAGCAAAAAATTCACATCAACATAGAAACTTGTCCTGGTGATTCGGTGCAAAACACACAACAAAACATTGAATAATGAATACAAAAACGGCATGACATGTACATAATAAAATATAAAATTACGTAATGCAATTGCAACTGTGGAGGGAAAGAAACTGTTCCTGTGACGGAAGGTTCTGGTCTGGATGGACAGTAGCCTCCTGCCTGAGGGGAGTGGCCTCCTGCCTGTGGGGAGTGGCCTCCTGCCTGTGGGGAGTGGCCTCCTGCCTGTGGGGAGTGGCCTCCTGCCTGTGGGGAGTGGCCTCCTGCCTGTGGGGAGTGGCCTCCTGCCTGAGGGGAGTGGCCTCCTGCCTGAGGGGAGTGGCCTCCTGCCTGAGGGGAGTGGTTCAAATAGTCTGTGTCCAGGGTGAGAAGGGTCGGCTGTGATCCGACCTGCTCGTCCCAGAGCCCTGGAGACGTACAGGTCCTGCAGAGATGGAAGTTTGCAGGCCGATCACCTCAGCAGACATTTCATCGTTGATTTGGTGTTGAAACGTCTAGAAATATTTTGCTAAGACTATACTATTATTATATCGAAGTATATGACCTGACTACTACTGCGACTACTACTAATACTTTAAAGGGCCCATGACAGGTTTTTACAATTGTTTAATTTTGACTTTATTTAGTGTATTTATACCTGTTGTACATATAAATTATAGTTTTACACCAATCGAGCAGGTATTTGTGGAGAAAACGTTGAAAAATCTGTAGAAAATGACAGGAAGTGACATCACACCAGAGACACTCATTCCAGTCAAAGTTTATGCAAAAAATACACAACATAAATATATGTTTTCACTCTAAACATTAATTCAATAAAATAAAGTCGCTCTCATATATTTCAATTAGTCAAATAAAAAAATGGTGACATTAGATGTTTTTTCCCAGTGTTTGCTGGGTCATTTCCTAGTGTGATGTCATCAATTACAAACAGGAAGTGAAATTCGAAACATAAAAAATTTGCTATTCTGTGATAACATGTTTATAACTTTTAGCAAAATTATTTTAAATTATTTGGCTTAACTGTATTTTAGTTAAATAATTCGTCCGACCTGTAGGGGGCGCTTTACCATTTTCACCTCCAGCTGTTGGTCATGAAAAGCAGCACAGACGCTCCATGTCACTTTTACGGACTACGACAGTCTGAGGACTACGAAAAGTCTGAGGAATAAAGTCTGGCGGTAATGCAACAATTGGATGCCAACCGCCATAAAACAACAACAACAACAACAACAACATGTCACTGACGACAATCATCTCCACAGCTCATTTCATGATTCAAAAACACGCCGCTGTAAGTTTCCCGGCACAGTTTTCACTCAGAGTAATGAATAAAGAAGACACTATTCATTTTAATTTCACACTCCGGGGCGTCCCTGATGGCCCATTAAGAGTGATAATCCTTTTGAACACAGGAGCGCGTCCGTCGCCGCGGGCTGCAGTGGATTCTGCAGTAAAAGTGTGTAGTGTAAATACTGCGTATGGTCTGGAGCGCGGCGGCTGCTGTCGGTCCGCCTTCTGGGCCGCGAGGCGTTCAAGTCCACGCGTCACGATGTGTTCAAGTGTACGCGCTCAACACAATCGCATCATAAATGTACAGCTCGCTCAGGCGCAGAAAAGACGAGCCAAAGACGTACCATTATGCAGTGTTGGAGCTAAGAAAGGTTATTTTAGTATTATTTTATGATTGTTTCTGCTGCACTGTACATCAAGACCTTTCAAATACATAATGAATAAATAAAGACTGAAGTACGGTGTTCTAGATAGACACTAGATAAAATAAATAATAATTGCGACGGTCAAAATATGACTTCTGGCATTTGCTTATTATTAATGGACTTGTTTAAGGCTTAAATCGCCCCTACAGGTCGGACGAGTCATTGAACTAAAATGCAGTTAAGATAAATATATTAACAATTTTGCTAAAAAATATTTAAACAAATATTTTTACAGAAAAGCACATTTTTTAGGTTTGTAATTTCACTTCCTGTTTGTGATTGACGACATCATACAAGGAAATTACCCAGCAAACACTGGGAAAAACAAATCTAATGTCACTATTTGCTTTATTTGACAAATAAAAATATTTGAGAGCGACTTTATTTTGTTGAATTATTGTTTAGAGAGTCAAAAAAGTAGTTTTTTTTGTGTAAATTTTGCATAAAGTGTGACTAGAATGTGTGTCCCTGGTGTGACGTCACTTCCTGTCATTTTTCTACAGATTTTTCAATGTTTTCTCCACAAATACCTGCTCGATTGGTGTAAAACTATAATTTATTTGTACAACAGGTATAAATACACCAAATAAAGTCAGAATTAGAAAATTGTAAAAACCTTTCGTACGTCACTTTAAATGTTTTGTGCATGTTTGGTGTTCTGTTGTGGCAAAATCAGTTACTAGATTGCACCGTGTGTTTTTAATCTAGGTTGTCCTTGCTGTTCATTCATAATTTCATCCTCGTGCTGTAGTATTTCTAGCTGGAGCGGTTGTCACGGGCATGGCGACGGATTACATGGGTGCAGGATTTAAAGAGCACAGTGTTAGATTAGTATTAGCGCTTTTGACTGTGAAAGAAAAACTGATCTCAGTCAAATTACAGATTAATATGGGCAGAGTTTGGCTAAATAAAAAAAAAATTAAACCAGGATTTGTTTCCCTCTTATTGATCAACACGATTTTCAATTTCAATTTCATTTCAAAGCAAATTAAATATTATTTCCTGAACATAAAACAACACAGATCTTTAGTTAATGCCATTTAACACAATAAAATGTTTAATTTCTACTTAAATTTCTTCCTCCAAAGCCTGAACTCTGCTCCAAACCACATGCTTTTACTGACTGTGGACATATCCATTAAAAACATTAAAAACGACATGGTGCATTTTAATGTGGTCCAACCGGCTAAAGTAAGAGTAAAATGTTCAGGTTGTAATGCTATAAAATGATGATGTGATTAAACTGTGCCAGATGACTAAAATGACTAAAGCCAGTTATTAATACATTAGTGTACTTAATTACTCAATACAATATTGGCTATGAAAAATAATTATGGTCAAATTGTTTTCATAACAAAATAAATGTACCTAAAACATAATTTTGTTCTATTTGTTGAATACCAAGTTAAATATCATAGAGAACTATGAACCACCGGAGGGCCACAGTGTATTTGTTAATACTAATTAACATTGATAACCAATGTTCTTATTAGACAATTAAAGCAATCACCACTTAACATGGAGGAATGGACTGCAATAGCGTTCACTCATCACAACATAACACAAGGAAGGTCAAGTAAAAACTGACCAAACATCAGCAGAACTACAAATATGACATCATTGATATAAGTTAAAATGTACATTCTCTATTTAACTGAAATGTAAAAGTTATAGTTATCCTTACTAATTTAACTTTTACTGCTCCCAACTGTTCCTTCTTGCCAAAGTGACGAAACAAGTTGTATTAAATTAAACAAATGGCATAAGCATTGATTGATTAACAATTAACACTGATAAAACTACACAGTGCAAACATGTTATTCCCAGAGAACGAACCGAAAGAGAAATGAAGATCCAAACCTCGCTATTGTGAAGCGACTACGTTTCTGCAACTTTGCCACTTTTATATAAAAATATATAATATTATTATATAATAGACGTAATTATAATGTCTGGTTATTTTTCACTATGAATTTATTTTAATTTATAACAGTCTAATGGCGCTTTTTAAATAAATTGAAAAGTTTTATTGCTCTATTAAAAGTTGATTAGAATGTTAACGTTTGTTCTGATCAGAACATCACACACTCGACTCTGACTTTCCTCTGCGTGAAACAATGCTGCAATGTGATTGGCTGATGTACCTTACATGCATAAACCTTTACGTTCCTCTCATTACACAAAGTAAAACAGACATCACGAGTCACGATTGATCTCACACATGGTGATGTACGAGCTGCATGTGTTTGGAGAGAGAGAGAGAGAGAGAGAGAGAGAGAGAGAGAGAGAGAGAGAGAGAGAGAGAGAGAGAGAGAGAGAGAGAGAGAGAGAGAGAGAGAGAGAGAGAGAGAGAGAGAGAGAGAGAGAGAGAGAGAGAGAGAGAGAGAGAGAGAGAGAGAGAGAGAGAGAGAGAGAGAGACGCAAACTCAATAGTTAAATTGAAACAATTTCTTAAAACCCGCTCATCTCTAACTGAGGCTGCACAAGGGCGCACACTGTTCACTCCAAAGTCTCATGTCAGAGGTTCGGAGTGCGCCTCTTAGTGACCCTGGGCATAGACGCCCCTCACCGGCCTCACCTGCAGCTCACACTACCGGGCGTAAATGTTAAGCTTAATATCCTTCATTCAGACATATTATGCGCGGTGCTCACTAAGAGCTCTCGTATCGCCTCCAGCCTGAGCAACTAACATGACTCATGTACTTTGAAACAGCAGAATTAAGCGTCTCTTTGTACGATAAGTTCAATACCTGGAGAGTGTTGTTGCGTTTGCAGTTTCTTTACATCGTCAAGTCGTTTCTTTCGTTTTTCGGCTTCTGGACATGATGACCACGTTCTGTTGTGTTTATGTTTTGCTCTCGAGCTCCTCGCGCACAATGAAGTTGACCAATCAGCGCAGGTTTGGTGCCTTGGTTGCCAGATTGTCATTACAAATAAAATGCGATTTGTGCTTTATATGTTACCGCTGTGTGCGCTGCCGCGCTACTATGGCACTAGTGGCGCACGCTCATAATATATCCATGCGCACGCTGCGCTTGCACTTCTCATAAGACGGGTTGCCAGATTGGGGGCCCTATCAACGCCTCGGGGCCCTACGCGGCTGCTTAGTTCGCTTATAGGCTGGGCCGGCCCTGATAGCAGATAAAGTGACGTGAGTTGAACCAGAGATAATTCACACGTGTTCATTCTGAAAACGTCTTTCTCTGTAAAATGTGCTGAGCATCATGAGCAGAAGCCAGTGTCTGAGCGTTTACGGCTCATTTTAAAGTCTGTGCTGTCAGCGCCGGACCGTCTCCCTCTGTCTGTCTCAGCTGCGTCCGTCTCATCGTTTCAGCTTCACATTTCAAATCCGAATCGACCGAAATCCAGGCAGAGCCACACTTTTTGAAACATTATTGAACCCACTTTAGTCCTGGCTTGTTTTAGACCTGGTTTAGTTTGGACTTTCTCCTGGTTTAGTTTGGACTTTCTCCTGGTTGGGTTGTGATTAGTCCTGGTTTAGTTCTAGTTTGGACCTGTATTAGTCCTGGTCTTACTTTAGTCCTGTTTCGAACACGGTGCGGTTTAGACCTGGTTAAAGTGCCCCCTACAGGTCGGACGACTCATTGAACTAAAAGGCAGTTAAGATGAATATATTTAGAATTTTTCTAAAAAATGTAAAAATGTCATCACGGAATAGCACATTTTTTAGGTTTATAATTTCACTAGGAATCACACTAGGAAATTACCCAGAAAACACTGGGCAAAAACTTATCTAATGTCACTTTTTATTTGACAAACACAAATATATGTGAGCAACTTTATTTTGTTGAATTGATGTTTAGAGGGTGAAAAAATGTGTAAATTCTGCATAAACTTTGACTGGAATGAGCGTAATGTCACTTCCTGTATTTTTCTACAGATTTTTCAAAGTTTTCTCCACAAATACCTGCTCGATTGGTGTAAAACTATAATTTATATGTACAAGAGGTATAAATACACCAAATAAAGTCAAAATTTTAAAACGGTAAAAACTTGTCCTAGGCACTTCAAGTTTGATATATATATAAAGCAATAAAAAGACGCATTTCTTAATTTATTTATTTTTGTCATGACGTGTATAAAGCTCAGTCTGATTCAGATGCACTGCTTGTCGTAATGTTTTAGTTGCCAGCTGTTCTAGTGTTCAGTTCGACACAGTTTTGATATTTTGGCCGTCTCTTTATGAGCGTCACAGTCGTGTCTTTGTGCATTTTGTTTTGGACAGAGAGAAACAGAGAGGATTTTGTCGCTGTAAAAACAAACAGTTTGTGTGGATGAGTGAACTCTGGGGACGGGGCTGGTCCTTCTGAGCGGCGACAGACAAAAGAAGTCTTTATGGCGACACTTATATATAACATTGTATTGTAGAACTATTAAAGGGCTTCAGATTTTCAAGCAGAGCAAAAAAAGAATCAAACCTAAACCAAACTGCATGTCTCTGTCTGAATTAAGGCAATAATAGTCTTTTTTACTATTACTCAAAGTGCTTTACATTGTGATATTTATTTCCCTTTTAAACATCTAAAGCCACAGTTTTGGTTTGAGACGTTAACTATCGATGTCCTAAAATGATGGTCTCTAACCATAAAGAATAACATTTTGTAATTTAAAAAAGTATAATTTAGCCAAATGTACAGATAGTTACATGCTTTCAAATGTAGTAAAGAAAAAGTTAAATAGCCTCTGATGAAAAATGTACTAAATTCAAAAAACGTGGAAAAACAACTCTATTCCCGTTTAAACTGTTTGCAGCCGTCTAAACTTATTCCTGACTAACTCATTCCTAACATCGTAATCACACGTATGAGTTTACAAGTGCTTTTCGCAACGTTCAGAGAAAACCCTGCACTTGTTCTTGTCTCTGGAGCGACTAAAACGCTCTAGAATTCGATGCAGCAGCACACAGCGGTTTCATTTTGATCTAAAGAGCTGCTGTTTTGATATATCTGTGCTGTACAGTACATTTACTTTTGTACTTTGTCACTTTCCACCACTGCGACCTGCTTCATTAATCTGCATTTCCCTGCATTGACTTAAATATTCTTGTTTAAGTCAATGCGATTCCTCGTTTGATGCTGTGGTGAAAGACGCAGGGTCGTGCATCGTTCACTAATACGCTAGCATCAGTTTTAAATGTTAAAGTATCGATACAACAAACAACGCGACATAAAGTCCTTTTGGTTATCTTGAAATGCCCTAAAAATATATAAATTGTCATTGGGAAAACTGGGGGCGAGACATCAGAGACAACACAAACTTTATTAGCGTAAATGCTTCTTGCTGATGCAACACAGCGGTAGCAGAGTTAGCGCAGTTAGCGTGTAGCTTGACACTATCTGGTCTGGGGCTTATCCGAGTCCGTCTGCAGAGTCTGGTCCCAAGGTCGTGGCGGAGTGAGTCTGAAACGATGTGACTTTCGGTGAACGAGCATCGAGCGGCTGAAGCCCTCGGAGAAGGTGTGTGTGTGCGAGTGCCATTGTTCAGGCCAGTTAGCTGAAGTCACAAGGTAGAAACGGTTCTCTGATGTGCAAATGAACAGTCACATGGAAGTTAATGACACAGTGAGCAAATGTGATCTGTGTGCATGTTTTAAGTTAATTTACTATGAATACTACAGCTACTTCTTCTCATTACGAGTGTTTTAGAAAGGAATAATGCTAAATGCTAATACTCGAGTAAGTGAATATGCTGTACACCGAAGAAAAGAGTTGGCTTGACGAGTACCACTTAATCTAAACTGTGTCAGGACTAATCCGGGTCTGAGTTTGGGCTAAACCAGGTCTGAAATAGGGCTACACCATTACAACGTTACTCAAGGAAGAGCAAAAAATGTGAATAAAATGTACTCTAAATCAAGTAAACACTACCGCCGTACCACAGCTTGAGAAACACTGCTTTATCTGCAGAGTATGTAAATGACATCTAAATTGTATTCTTCCCGTACATTAAAGCTGATATTAATATGAATGTTGCTGCTACTTCTACTAATACTCATTCTTTACATCCCAAGTTTATGCAGAATTTACACGAAAGAAACAACTTTTTTTGACCCCTGAACAATAATTAAACAAAATAAAGTTGCTCTTATATATGGTTATTGTTAAAAAAATAAAATTAAAAAAAACTGAGAATACATGTGCTTTGGCCCAGTGTTCGCAAGCTAATTTCCTAGTGTGATGTCATCAATTGCAAACAGGAAGTAAAATTATAGACCTAAAAAATCAGCTATTCTGAGATGTTTTTTTCTTGTTTTTTTTAAACATTAAATATATCTTCACTCAGTTTTAGTCCAGTGAGTCGTTCGACCTGTCATAGGCACTTTAAAGTCTCGCCTCAGTCTGCTGTGGCCAATCATCTGTAAACGAGGAAGTGGAAGTGCTAATTAGCTTCATCCTCTTAGCGTCGCACCTGCTCGTTCTCTCTGTGCGACTCGAAACGCTGCGTCTTTCTGACAGTCGAAGAGGAAATGTGTCTAAAAACCATAAGTGGAACCGATGCTTTAACTATTTATTTCATAATGACATGTCCAGGTGTTTTTTGAGTCTTTCCTTTGACAGCTCGTGTGCTGATAAGATAAAGTTAGTGTCATGCAAAGTATAAAGTGATATTTCTGCCCTTTTGTGGTTACTTTTATCGTCCATTCAGGTTTTGTGCGACACTTAAACCTCAAACAAGACATTTACCCCAGTGGTTCCAGTGATTATCCCGTTCCCGGTGAACCCCAGTGGTTCCAGTGATTATCCCGTTCCCGGTGAACCCCAGTGGTTCCAGTGATTATCCCGTTCCCGGTGAACCCCAGTGGTTCCAGTGATTATCCCGTTCCCGGTGAACCCCAGTGGTTCCAGTGATTATCCCGTTCCCGGTGAACCCCAGCGGTTCCAGTGATTATCCCGTTTCCAATGAACCCCAGTGGTTCCAGTGATTATCCCGTTCCCGGTGAACCCCAGTGGTTCCAGTGATTATCCCGTTCCCGGTGAACCCCAGTGGTTCCAGTGATTATCCCGTTCCCGGTGAACCCCAGTGGTTCCAGTGATTATCCAGTTCCCGGTGAACCCCAGTGGTTCCAGTGATTATCCAGTTCCCGGTGAACCCCAGTGGTGCAGTGATTATCCAGTTCCCGGTGAACCCCAGTGGTTCCAGTGATTATGCAGTTCCCGGTGAACCCCAGTGGTTCCAGTGATTATCCAGTTCCCGGTGAACCCCAGTGGTTCCAGTGATTATCCAGTTCCCGGTGAACCCCAGTGGTTCCAGTGATTATCCAGTTCCCGGTGAACCCCAGTGGTTCCAGTGATTATCCAGTTCCCGGTGAACCCCAGTGGTGCAGTGTTGAATAATGCATGTGTTTGTATCCGTGCTGAGCCTCATTAATGTGGGCCGGGCCATGCACTGGTCCAGCTCAACAAACACATCCATAATGCAAACAGTGTTTAAACAGAAAAGGGGACTTTTTTAAATCTAAATTAGGCAACGCTTTGGACTTTTAAAAGCCTTAAAGCATGAACAAATACTTCATATTGAACAAATAAAATAGTTTGATAAGAATGATTCAGGCTTAGTAAATTATTTATTAAGAATGATTCAGGCAGAGTCAGGACTAAACATGGACCGGCCTCCTGCTGGTGCCAGAGTCAGGACTAAACATGGACCGGCCTCCTGCTGGTGCCAGAGTCAGGACTAAACATGGACCGGCCTCCTGCTGGTGCCAGAGTCAGGACTAAACATGGACCGGCCTCCTGCTGGTGCCAGAGTCAGGACTAAACATGGACCGGCCTCCTGCTGGTGCCAGAGTCAGGACTAAACATGGACCGGCCTCCTGCTGGTGCCAGAGTCAGGACTAAACATGGACCGGCCTCCTGCTGGTGCCAGAGTCAGGACTAAACATGGACCGGCCTCCTGCTGGTGCCAGAGTCAGGACTAAACATGGACCGGCCTCCTGCTGGTGCCAGAGTCAGGACTAAACATTGACCGGCCTCCTGCTGGTGCCAGAGTCAGGACTAAACATGGACCGGCCTCCTGCTGGTGCCAGAGTCAGGACTAAACATGGACTAGCCTCCTGCTGGTGCCAGAGTCAGGACTAAACATGGACCGGCCTCCTGCTGGTGCCAGAGTCAGGACTAAACATTGACCGGCCTCCTGCTGGTGCCAGAGTCAGGACTAAACATGGACCGGCCTCCTGCTGGTGCCAGAGTCAGGACTAAACATGGACCGGCCTCCTGCTGGTGCCAGAGTCAGGACTAAACATGGACCGGCCTCCTGCTGGTGCCAGAGTCAGGACTGAACATGGACAATCTGTGTTTCAGTCATATATGCACAGCTAAATTTTGTTTAGAAGTGCATATGACTGAATTGATTTTCTCTGCACTCTTCTCTTTTATGTCTTAAACTGTTTTGTCTTTTCTATCTTTGTGATTTTAATGCACGTTTTCCCTGTTTTTTGAAGCACTTTTAATTTTCTTGTGTACAAATTGTGCTCTACAAATACACTTCTTGGCACTCACCACCACAAGCTCCAGTATTTCTTTTTTTGTCACTTCACAGCTTTGGGCTTTCACAATATATTTGCCTCGGCTGAATTTTCCAAAACCTGATTTATTCATGGTGTTGGGCTCTTGGTGCCATTTCGAGCGAGACGCAGCGAAGTCTCTGTTTAAATATTAACTGTTCTGACGAGTGGAAGAATCAGAATTACACACACAATTGTCTTGATGGTTTTGCTGTTGGATTAACAATGTAAGATGCTGCGTGTCACACTGGCTCAGATTAGGAGCAATATACAAAAAGAAACATCTCATTCATGAATAAAGGTGCACTATGTGACCTTTCACCTTTTTCTCTCCGTGGAGATTTTGGAGCTTTGTTTAGTAAGCAAGTAAGTAAGTACATTTTATTTGTATAGCACCTTTCACAGACAGAAGTCACAAAGTACAAAACACAGAACAAAACAATAAAAACACCAAAAACTTACAGTGAACAATACATATACAACAATATACAGTAAAATCAGTCCGTAAAACAAGTGCATTTAAAAGGCTTGACTAAATAAAAAGGTTTTAAGTTGACCTTTTTAAAAGCAGTAACTGAGTCCAGTGAGCGTAGGGAGAACGGAAGATCGTTCCAGAGTCTGGGGGCAACTGCCTGGAAGGATCTGTCTCCTCTGGTCCGAAAACGGGTGCGAGGAACCAATAACAGTTTCTGATCCAAGGACCTTAGTGAGCGAGAGGGAGTGTATGGTTTAATCAGATCGCTGATGTACGATGGGACCTGACCATTTAAAGCTCTAAAAGTCAGAACAAGAATTTTAAACTGTATCCGGTAGGAGACCGGCAGCCAGTGAAGGGCTTTAAGAATGGGTGAAATGTGGGCCCTTCTATTTGTGCGGGTTAAGATCCTCGCTGCAGAGTTCTGGACCAGCTGCAGACGAGAGAGTTCCTTCTTGTTAAGACAGGAAAACAAATTCATGAATTATAACTTCCAGGTCATTTTGAGACACCATTTTCCTGAGATTAGAGATTTTCCTCAACTGAAAGAAACAGTTCCTCGTCAACAGCTTGGAGTGGTGCTCTAAAGACATGTCTTTGTCAAAGACAACACCCAAGTTTCTAAGATTAGGTTTTGTAGTCTGGCCTAAAACACAAGTACTGGTTTATCCCTGGAATGGCATCATCAGGGGCAATAATCAGAGTTTATGTTTTGTCTGCATTTAGCTGCAAGGAGTTTTTACTCAGCCAATGTTTTATTTGCACTAAACAACTGACCAAGGAGTTCAGCTTCTGGATCTCAGAAGGTTTAAAAGAGCAATATAGCTGAATATCGTCAGCGAACAGGTGATAGGACACATCACTAAACTCTTTAATGATCATTCCCAGGGGGATTATATAAAGCAGAAATAGGACGGGACCCAAAACGGAGCCCTGAGGAACTCCACACAACAGATCAGCTGAGTCAGACATTATTTGGTTTGCAGCGACACTAAAGCTCCGACCGGATAAATATGAGGAAAACCAATGAAGAACTGACCCCGATAGTCCAATCAGGTCCCTCAGTCTGTTCAACAGGATATGATGGTCGACAGTGTCAAAGGCTGCAGACAGAGCCAACAGAACTAGAACAGTGCATTTCCCAGAATCAGCAGACATCATAATGTCACTGGACACTTTCAACAATGCGGTTTCCGTAGAATGATGTTTGCGGAAACCAGATTGAAAAGAGTCGTGAATGTTTGACTGATCAAGGAAATCTGACAATTGTTCAGAGACCACCTTCTCAAGGATCTTGGACATGAACGGGAGCTTTGAAATAGGTCTGAAACTTTTGGGGTCTGTCGGGTCCAAGTTTGTCTTTTTCAGTAAAGGCTCAACTATGGCATGTTTAAATGGACCAGGAAACACACCAGTAGAAAGAGAGAGATTTACCATTTTGGTAACCCAGGGGCCAATAACATCAACACTTTGAGGAAAGTTTAGTATGTTCTATAGTAAAGCATTTGGGTTGCAACGATTAATCAGTATAATTGCGACGCAGTGACTTTTATGGATGGACAAGCAGACTTGACATTTGCACAAAAGAGTGGAAAAAAAACAAAACTTACATGCAAAAGTCTCAATGGAATGTTTATTATGGAATGTTTACAGCTAAACTACCTCTAACATCTAATCATTAGGAACGTGAACAGCGGTTTAGCTACAAACTAAGAAAGCTAGGTTTTTCAGTCACTTGTTGAAACTTGGCGCTGCTGCTGTTGCGTCTCTTCACCTCTGCACACGCTGTCGTCACGGTTACATCACAATTACATTTAGTGTCATGTCGCCCAGGACTTTGTCGGGCAAAAACATGTCACAATGAATAGTTAAATAGGTTGTGTTCACGGTGTAGAATGTGATGTCATAATTTCAGATGTACATCCCCTAATGTCCTGCACTTTCCTCCCAAACATAACCATAACCAGACTCTAACTGTGAAACACATCGTCAAACACATAAAGCACTATTTAAACTGGAAATCCTCCTCAAGTGTGTTACATTTAAATACACAATGTTTAGTTCAGAGGAAAAAAAACATAATCATTTATTTTATTGATTCAGTTGCATATTTAAAGATAAAACGTGACTAATCATATTTCAAAAGTGTGATTCAGTCAGCGTGATTAATGTTTTTAGTTAATTGGCAGTTCTATTTATAGTAAGACCAAATCAAGATCAATCAATGTGGGGAAAAAAGTCATTAAAAAACACATCATGTTTGAGAATAGTTCTTTCTGAAACTTGCACAGAGCTTAAACTGAAATTCTTCCAAACAAAAGTATATTTCTGCACAATTTACTCACATTCGTGTAATACTTGAACTTCAAACGTGCAATTTACCGGCACAACTTGGCCCATTTCTGATAGATTGCCATACCATTGTCAGAATGTCGTTGTCAGGATAGTTCCAACAGAAGTCCAAGTCTACATTTTCGTCACTATATCAGAATTCCTCTGTAATTTTACACCTGCTCAGCTCCAGCACCAAAGTCTTTTCGTCTGACTCGGCTCTTTTGCGCTCAGCCTTCAGGGTCGTTCCTCTAATTTTAGCTTGGCACCGCGGCAGAAGCAGATGGGAAGCTATTTTTTTCCTTGTGAAGTTCATTTGCAAGTCAAAAATGTCTCTTGTATTTCACCTTATCTTGTTAGCGCGACTGCTTTGATCCGACGACGCAGAAGCGAAGGTTGAGTTGGTTACAAGGCCGTAGAGGATGCACAGTGTTTACAGCAAAATCACCAAGGTGTAACAGTAATCACTGTTCTCAGTTTATTATTAAACGACCCGGCGTTTTTGCAATCATTAAAGAAGAATTGCATCACGTTGGCTGCATTGAAACGGAGCCAAGGGTCAGGGTCAGTGTAGTTGATTGGTAACGGGTTACTGTTGCATTTTGAAAACAAAGTGCCATAAATTTGCCGTTTTGCCTCTGCAGCGCTAAAGTGGCTTACGGTAACAATGAGACGTGAATGAAGTTGCAAGTCAACTTTTGTACTGTTACATTCACATTCAAAACACAAATTAATGACGCTTATTTTATGGTTTATGCAAGACCCTTTTTTTCTGTGAATTACTGTATTGCTGTATGTCTTTTGGCATATTTCACAGAACTGAATTTGGCAGCATTGCAATTTTACCAGCGAAACTTGGGATGTTTCTTTATACATCTATATTACGTAGACTTGTCGCAGTATCTCCTAACCGTGACATGATTCTGATCTCCGCCCTGCAGCCTTTTGTCCGTCCATAACACTTCTCCGTTGTGTCTCTTGTGTGGCAGTGAGCAGAGCATTTGCCAGGCGCGGGCCTCAGTCATGGTCTACGACGACACCAGCAAGAAATGGGTCCCGATAAAACCAGGACAGCAAGGATTCAGCCGCATCAACATCTACCACAACACTGCCAACAACACCTTCAGAGTGGTCGGGGTGAAACTGCAAGACCAACAGGTGAGACGAGAGCCAAACACAAACGGAACTGTGCAATCAGAGCCAAACTCAAACAGAACTGTGCAATCAGATGTGTTCATTTTGGTGATGCATGAGACGAGCTCCAGAGCCAAACTCAAACTGAACTGTGCAATCAGAGCCAAACTCAAACAGAACTGTGCTATCAGATGTAAGATCAGTAAAACATTTTATTGTATTAAATGTTCCGGTAATTTGGCTGATGACAACAATTACGGTAATATTCTGAATTGAAGCTGTAAAACCATTAAGACGTTCCTTTTTACAGTGCACGGAGATGTTTCACGATTTAGAGCCAAGATTGCAACATCCACACCAGCTATTTCTGGA
Source organism: Eucyclogobius newberryi (assembly GCF_026437365.1). NCBI lineage: Eukaryota > Metazoa > Chordata > Actinopteri > Gobiiformes > Gobiidae > Eucyclogobius > Eucyclogobius newberryi. The sequence goes on along the minus strand of NW_027315723.1, from coordinate 19,201,753 downwards.
TCTTCGTTCAGAGATGCTCCTTTGAAGTGACTGGAAAAAACAGCCGTCATCAAAAAGCAGGCTACAAATGTAACTGTGTTTAGTTTTGCTTTTGGTGTCAAAACTCAGCGCTCGGAAACGTGTTAATAAGAGCGATGTTGTGAATAAAATATGATAAGATGAGACGCAACGCAAAGTCAGGACTGAAGTAAACCCAAGAACACTTGATGTGTCAGCCATAAACTGTGTGAGGAAGACTTGAACGATCCAGGATTAAACCAGGGCTAAAACCAAGACTAAACCAAACCTAAACCAGGACTAAACATCCACAACAACATGGCCAAAGGTATCTTCCGAGTAGTACACACGGATGAACCCAGAACTAAACCAGGACTTAATCAGGACTAAACCAGATCTAAACCAGAACTAAACCTGGACAAAACCAGGACTAAACCAGGATTTAATCAGGACTAAACAAGGACTAAAGTAGGACTAAAGCAGGATTAAACCAGTACTAGACCAGGACTTAATCAGGACTAAACCAGGAGTAAACCAGATCTAAAGCACGACTAAACCAGGACTAAACCAGGACTAAACCAGGACTAAACCAGGACTAATAATGATGTTGTACCTGTTTAATGGGGCTTTCCTCTGGTTGTTTTCCCGGTGCAGGTGGTGATAAACTACTCGATAGTGAAGGGGCTGAAGTACAACCAGGCCACGCCCACGTTCCACCAGTGGCGGGACGCCAGGCAGGTCTACGGCCTCAACTTCGCCAGTAAAGAGGAGGCCACCACGTTCTCCAATGCCATGCTGTTCGCCCTCAACGTCCTGAGCGCGCAGGACGGAGGTGAGATCATGTGACCTCAAACCGCTCCCAAAGGACACGGCGCGCTAGAGTGGACTCTTCAGAGCTTTTGACCACGTTATAATACTGTTTCCTCACCAAAACCATACCTGGAGTTGTAGTTAGCTTCATTCATGCTAGTTGAGCGACTGTTGTTGTTGTTGTTGTTGTTGTTGTTGTGTTACTTTTAATGGCCGTCGGTAGCCGGTTAAAAAGGTGCATTTACCGCCACCTACTGTAGTTGTACGTCTTCAACGTATATGTTTTATGCCATACCGTAAAAAAAGAAGAAAAAAAAGAATGAGAATTAAAAAAAGAAGAACAAATATTTTTGTATTTTTATTTTTACACCTAGCCGTTTTTTGGCTCGTATCGCAGGTCGCATCTCTCGTCCGATTTTCGTCAGTCAAATTTCTTTTTGTAGATAACCTTTGTTTGATTCTCGCTCTTCATTTTGATATTCCTCCGTATTGTTGTTTTTTCAGGATTTATCGTCAAAGTTGCCATTTTTCATATCTCTCAGAGTGGATTTGAATATTTCTTCTAAACAAAGTTACCAGAGTTTCGGACATGATCAAAATGTGATGCACGTTTTTGTTCTATATAGACAGACAGATAAATGGGAAATGTAAAATACAGTATATTTATTGTTTTAACAGTATATATCTTGAGTAGAAGATTATTAATCCAAACACGCCACTAATAGTAATGATAGAGCTAAACATAGAGTTGTATTATGCCGCAATGTCGTTTAAAAAGCACCAATACTGCGTCGTACTCCAGAGTTCCATGGCTAAAGTCGGATAATTCGATGCTGAAATGTCGAGGCTGAAACACATGTCGTCCTCTCACGGATAAAGGTCGCACGGACTCTTGGGGGAAAAAGCTTTAGCTGCGCGTGGAAAACGGCGCCGTATAAGAGTGACCTTTTCTCACATTCTGTCATGTTAAAGTCCAAAGTCTGAGGCCCAAAAGTTTCCTCCGACTTCTGCTGCTGATACTTTGCTGACTTATCTATGTTACTGTGACTTTAGTCGGTCTAAACAGGGACTGGAAGCGCCACCTGCAGGTCGGACGACTCATTGATCTAAAATGCAGTTAATATATATTAGAATTTCGCAAAAACATATTTAAAAAAATATTATCAACAAATAGCACATTTTTTAGGTTTATAATTTCACTTCTTGTTTGTAATTGATGACATCAAACTAGGAAATTACCCAGCAAACACTGGGCCGAAACTCATCTAATGACAAATATATGAGAATGACTTTATTTTGATGAGTTAATGTTTAGAAAGTCAAAAAAGTTGTTTCTTTGTGTAAATTCAGCATAAGTGTCCCTTTTTCAACTTTTCTCCACAAATACCTGCTCAATTGGTGAAAAACTAAGACAAGATAAGATATTCCTTTATTGTCCACACATGGGGAAATATCCTTGTATAATATATATCTATATATAATATATATCTATAATATATATCTACAACAGATATAAATACACCAAATAAAGTCAAAATTAGAAAATGGTAAAAACCTGTCATGGACACTTTAATTAAACCGGGGCTGAACCAGAAGTTAAACCGAGACTTAAAAGACTTAAAAGATGAACAAAATCAGAGAAAAATCCTGTTAAAAGGACAATATCCGCGTCAGACTTCCCACTTCAGCACGTTCACTGCAGCTGATGAAGCAGCTCGATCTGAGTTGGTGGAGTAGTTTTAATGCCGTTAAATATGAATATGGAGCGTATTAATAATAGATTCCGACAGTCCGAATGCAGCAGCAGAAAGGATCTGACAGACTCGGTGATTTAAAGCTCGGTCGGGCGTTGTACAGTGCAGGCTCGAATTTTAGACATTTTCTAGTGTTGAGTCTGATTTCTTTCTGATTGTTCACATTTCATACAAAAAGGGCTAAACTAATGTGGCAAAGACGAAAATGAAAGGGAAATTGTTACAGATTAAAAGCGTTATTATAAAATGCATTGTACTTTGTCTTCCAAATACAACAGTTACTCTAAAAATCCTCAAATGAACTGACACGTGTCACCGGGTGTTTACGCTCTGATGTGTACTGGCCGTGTACATGTATACTGGCCGTGTACATGTATACTGGCCGTGTACATGTACTGATGTGTACTGGCCGTGTACATGTACTGATGTGTACTGGCCGTGTACATTTACTGATGTATACTGGCCGTGTACATGTACTGATGTGTACTGGCCGTGTACATGTATACTGGCCATGTACATGTACTGATGTGTACTGGCCGTGTACATGTACTGATGTGTACTGGCCGTGTACATGTACTGATGTGTACTGGCCGTGTACATGTACTGATGTACTGATGTGTACTGGCCGTGTACATGTACTGATGTGTACTGGCCGTGTACATGTACTGATGTGTACTGGCTGTGTACATGTACTGATGTGTACTGGCCGTTTACATGTACTGATGTGTACTGGCTGTGTACATGTACTGATGTGTACTGGCCGTGTACATGTATACTGGCCGTGTACATGTACTGATGTGTACTGGCGGTGTACATGTACTGATGTGTACTGGCCGTGTACATGTATACTGGCCGTGTACATGTACTGATGTGTACTGGCCGTGTACATGTACTGATGTGTACTGGCAGTGTACATGTATACTGGCCGTGTACATGTATACTGGCCGTGTACATGTACTGATGTGTACTGGCTGTGTACATGTACTGATGTGTACTGGCCGTGTACATGTATACTGGCCGTGTACATGTACTGATGTGTACTGGCGGTGTACATGTACTGATGTGTACTGGCCGTGTACATGTATACTGGCCGTGTACATGTACTGATGTGTACTGGCCGTGTACATGTACTGATGTGTACTGGCCGTGTACATGTACTGATGTGTACTGGCCGTGTACATGTACTGATGTGTACTGGCTGTGTACATGTACTGATGTGTACTGGCCGTGTACATGTATACTGGCCGTGTACATGTACTGATGTGTACTGGCGGTGTACATGTACTGATGTGTACTGGCCGTGTACATGTATACTGGCCGTGTACATGTACTGATGTGTACTGGCCGTGTACATGTACTGATGTGTACTGGCCGTGTACATGTATACTGGCCGTGTACATGTACTGATGTGTACTGGCAGTGTACATGTATACTGGCCGTGTACATGTATACTGGCCGTGTACATGTACTGATGTGTACTGGCCGTGTACATGTACTGATGTGTACTGGCCGTGTACATGTACTGATGTACTGATGTGTACTGGCAGTGTACATGTATACTGGCCGTGTACATGTATACTGGCCGTGTACATGTACTGATGTGTACTGGCCGTGTACATGTACTGATGTGTACTGGCCGTGTACATGTACTGATGTGTACTGGCCGTGTACATGTATACTGGCTGTGTACATGTACTGATGTGTACTGGCCGTGTACATGTACTGATGTGTACTGGCCGTGTACATGTACTGATGTGTACTGGCCGTGTACATGTACTGATGTGTACTGGCCGTGTACATGTATACTGGCCGTGTACATGTACTGATGTGTACTGGCCGTGTACATGTACCCAGTGTCTGGAAGTGAGTATTTTACCTTTAATCATATATATGTGTTTTTCCCACTAATTGTTTTATTGTTAAAATGTGGCACGAAGACATTTATCCATAAACTAAAAGTATATTCTTATAAGTATTCTCTCATACACTGATCCACTGCCACAGCTAAGTGTCTCTCTCTACTGGCCTGAGCTGACATTTCAATAGAATCTATTGAAATGTCAGCTCTATTTAATAGATTATTTTAAACGGTCAGAGGTGAAGTTTGGTTTGCATGACAAAAATAGTTGGGGGGTGAAAGAGAGATAATAATAATACTATAATATTGTATTATAATAGTATGTTATTATAATATAGTATTACAATATATAATATATTATTACAATACTAAAATATAGTATTATAATACTATAATATATTATTATAATATTATAAGCAGTGTAAGATGAATAGTGGAGTGAAGCTCCCTCACTTGGCTGTGGCTCATTCCTTTTCGTTGCTGAGGTGAAGCTACTAAATAATATAAAACACTTCAAGTGGAGAAAAACAAAAGTGGTTTTATATTGTTCAATCATTTATTTAACAACTATTATTGACTTGGATGTGGGGCTGTGGGTGCAGAGAGCAGAGAAGGAACAGAAGGAGGAAAGAGACAGAAAGAGGGCTGTGAAAGACATGTATACTCCCTCTAGTGGTGAGGAGGTGAGACACAGACGTATAATAAAATATACCATGTATTACCATAGAGACAAACTCAAATATGACAACAAAGAGAAGCCAGCGTGGCATAATTCCACACCATAGCCAACATTGGAACGTTCTCTTCCTGTCTTAATGAGGCCGCACTTAACGACCTTTATTCTGGCCCAATACTCGACCTTTTAAAACATTTAGTGTGAGACGCCGCTCCACTGCTGCTGCAGGTGTGGGTTACTGAAGATGACACCTGAGAGGGGAGGAAGGGGGGGAGAGAGGAGAGGGGAGTGGAGAGAGGAGAGGGGGAGACAGAGAGGAGAAGGGCATAGAGGGAGGAGAGGGGGAGTGGAGAGAGGAGAGGGGGAGACAGAGAGAGGAGAGGTGGAATGGAGAGAGGAGAAGGGCATAGAGGGAGGAGAGGGGTGTGGAGAGAGGAAGGGGGAGACAGGGAGAAGGAAAGAAGTGAGGTGGAGCGAGTAAAGAGAGCAGACAGGAGAGAGGTAAAAGAGAGAGAGGTGGGCGATTGGGAATGAAGAGAGAGAATGAGGGAGAAAAAAGATTGAGGAGAGTGGATAGAAGGAGGGAGAGACAGAAAGTGGAGAGAGAGAGAGAGAGAGAAGGCACAGATGAGAGAGGAAGAGGAGGAAAAGGAAAGACAGCAGCGGGACAGACGAAGAGTGAGGGTGGAGCGAGAGAGAGAATGTGAGAAGAGAGAGGGGGTAGAAGGAGGGAGTGATAAATAGAGCAGCGAGAGGAAAAAGCGAGAGAGAGCAGGGAGAGAAAGTGAGACACAAGGGAGTGAAGAGAGAGAGAGAGAGAGAGAGAGAGAAAGAGAGAGAGAGAGAGAGAGAGGAAGGAGGGCAAGTGAGTCACAAGAGAGTGAAGAGAGAGAGAGAGAGAGAATAAGACAAGGGAGAGAAAAAGAGAAGTGAGAGGAGAGAAGGCGGGCGAGCAACATAGAAAAAGAGGGGAGAGAGAGCGGAGGGTAGAAGAGATCCACCAGAGAAAGATGGAAGGGAGAGAGAGAGGAGCTGCTGCTGCTGCTGTGGAGGACGAGGAGGAGGAGGAGGAGGGAGGTGTTGGGGGAGAGGGAGGTGTCGGGGGAGAGGGAGGTGTCGGGGGAGAGGGAGGTGTCGGGGGAGAGGGAGGTGTTGGGGGAGAGGGAGGTGTCGGGGGAGAGGGAGGTGTCGGGGGAGAGGGAGGTGTCGGGGGAGAGGGAAGTCCCCGGGCGGCGCAGGTGGAGCAGGTGGAGATGGAGCTGCAGGTGGAGAGCGATGGTGAGCAGCAGAGAATGGCTTTGTCAGTGTCTGTGCGTCTGCTTTGGACGGTTCCTCTTCTTCAGCCTGTCATGTAAGAAACGCCGTGTGACCAGTCTTCCTCTGCTCTTCCTCTGCTCTTCTTCTGCTCTACTTTTGCTCTACTTCTGCTCTTCTTCTGCTCTTCTTCTGTTCTTCTGCTCTTCATCTATTCTTCATCTGCTCTTCTTCTGCTCTTCTTTAGCTCTTCTTCAGCTCTTCTTCTGCTCTTCTTCTGCTCTTCTTTAGCTCTTCTTCAGCTCTTCTTCTGCTCTTCATCTGCTCTTCTTCTGCTCTTCTTCTGCTCTTCTTTAGCTCTTCTTCTGCTCTTCTTTAGCTCTTCTTCAGCTCTTCTTCTGCTCTTCATCTGCTCTTCTTCTGCTCTTCTTCTGCTCTTCTTTAGCTCTTCTTCAGCTCTTCTTTAGCTCTTCTTTAGCCCTTCTTCTGCTCTTCTTCAGCTCTTCTTCTGCTCTTCTTCAGCTCTTTAGCTCTTCTTTAGCTCTTCTTCAGCTCTTCTTTAGCTCTTCTTCTGCTCTTCTTCTGCTCTTCTTCTGCTCTTCTTCAGCTCTTTAGCTCTTCTTTAGCTCTTCTTCTGCTCTTCTTCTGCTCTTCTTCAGCTCTTTAGCTCTTCTTTAGCTCTTCTTCTGCTCTTCTTTAACTCTTCTTCTGCTCTTCTTCAGCTCTTTAGCTCTTCTTTAGCTCTTCTTCTGCTCTTCTTTAGCTCTTCTTCTGCTCTTCTTCTGCTCTTCTTTAGCTCTTCTTCTGCTCTTCTTCTGCTCTTCTTCTGCTCTTCTTTAGCTCTTTAGCTCTTCTTTAGCTCTTCTTCTGCTCTTCTTCTGCTCTTCTTCAGCTCTTCTTCAGCTCTTTAGCTCTTCTTTAGCTCTTCTTCTGCTCTTCTTTAGCTCTTCTTCTGCTCTTCTTCTGCTCTTCTTCAGCTCTTTAGCTCTTCTTTAGCTCTTCTTCTGCTCTTCATCTGATCTTCTTCAGCTCTTCTTCTATCCTTCTGCTCTTTCAATAAACCCACCATCATTTATCTTCTCGCTCCTCCTGGGGGGGTCTTGCTCCTCCTGGGGGGGTCTCAGTCCTCCTGGGGGGGTCTCAGTCCTCCTGGGGGGGTCTTGCTCCTCCTGGGGGGGTCTCAGTCCTCCTAGGGGGGTCTCAGTCCTCCTGGGGGGGGTCTTGCTCCTCCTGGGGGGGGTCTCACTCTGTCTGGGGGGTCCGCAGTGAGCGCCTGAAGAACTGCAGTTTTTCCTCGCTCTACAGTTTTGGGGCAAAGTTCACGTATTTCCATTTAGGTTCTTTTATTGTTGCGGAAAGTCTGGATTTTTACGTCACAATAATAAAGTTGCTGAGCTTGTTGTTGTTGTTGTTGTTGTTGTTGTTGTTGTTGATGATGATGATGATGATGATGATGATGATGATGATGATGATGATGATGATGATGATGATGTTGTTGTTGTTGGTGTTTTGTGAAAGACAAAAAACTCTGAAATCATAGCATTTTCACATTTGCTAGCGGACGTTGCATTGGTATTCCGTGATAGAATAATGTCGGGTCTTTGCGTATGATGATGAACCGTTACCTAGCGACCGTACTGTAAACAACAGCCCGAGCTAGTTTATTTCACACGACAGTTATGATTAGAAGTTTCTTTTGTTGACAAAATGCTTAAACCGTCCGATAATAGTGCTTCTTTTGCCCAACTTGTCCCTGCATTTATCTCTATATAATGATGACTTTTTGCGTCTTTAAGTGACTTTCTGTCATTTTCGACTTCTGTTTTCATCCCAAACTGCCACATAACTGAACTATGAATATTTAAATATACTCTCAGACCAAGCAAAAATAATAAAGTAATAAAAACATGTAAACCATAGAGCAGAAATATATATATATTATTTTATTCATTCATTCAGTCAGTTCTTGACTCATTTATTTATTTATTTATTTATTTTTATTCATTAATTATTTCATTTATTTTTTATTTATTAATTCATTTATTTTTAATCTTTATTTATTTATTCATTTATTTATTGTATACAAAACATTTCATAGTTTCAGTGCAGTTATAAGTCATATACTTATATATGAGCTTATATAAAGAGGCCCCAGAAAGTAGTAATTAGATGCAATACATTATTATAATGACTTATCTATACCCTGCTGTTTGTGTGTGTGTGTGTGTGTGTGTGTGTGTGTGTGTGCGTGCGTGCGTGCGCGTGCGTGTGTTTGTTTGTTTGTATACATTGTGCATAAGTCAGATATCTCAGGCAGAACTGAAGACGTTTCTTGGACGAGTGACAAAACCACTTTCTTTAGCCATATTTTCTTTTGTTTTTATGATTATATTTAAAGCAAACTTAAATGTACAGTGCCGGGTCAGGCCGTTTGGCGAGTGAGTGCGTTGCCGTGACACCGGAGCCGTCCCGTCGTAGCGTCTTATGTGTCTCTAACGGTGACTCAGGGCTTTTGTTTGGCCCCTGTTATTTGTTTACCCGCGTCACCAGATCTTCCGCTGCCATGAACGGCTCAGTCACGTCCATCAGGCCTCGATCTGTCGCCACGGAGACGCGAGGTTGCAGAAAGGACACACAGTTCATTTGATCTATGACAGGTGTGATCTATGTTCTAATGTTGACTGCATTTGGTGTGTTTATACTTGTTGTACATATAGATGATCGTTTTACACCAATCAAGTAGGTATTTGTGGAAAAAAGTCGGAAAATCTGCAGAAAATGACAGGAAGTGACATCACACCAGGGACACTCATTCCAGTCAAAGTTTATGCAGAATTTACACACACAAAAACAACTTTTTTAACTCTCTAAACATTAATTCAACAAAATAAAGTCACTCTCATTTATATATTTTTTGTCAAATAAAAAACATTTAGACATTAGATGAGTTTTGGCCCAGTGTTTGCTGGGTAATTTCCTAGTGTGATGTCATCAATTACAAACAGGAAGTGAAATTATAAACCTAAAAAAATTACTATTCTGTCATAACATGTTTATCTTTGCAAGCCAAATTCAAAATATATTTATCTTAACTGCATTTTAGTTCAATGAGCCGTGCGACCTGAAGGGGGCGCTTTAAGGGCAAACTGCATTTAAGTCACGTTATAACATTAGCTTGGCCCAAAGTCACTGGGACAGGCTCCAGTCATGTGACCTCTAACAGGAACAAGTGGTGGAAAATGAAATGAATACTCAATGTTTTAATTTTGCATATCTTCCAAACAGTATTTATTTTCCTCTATATCTCCCATCTCTACCGTACGGTATTAAACTTACATCCAGGTTACAGGTCAGGTCTGTGGAGAGGCGAGCCCACGTGTTATTATGGTGCTTCACTTCACACTACACTGTACTACGATAAACCATAAAAACACTTAATAAGTTGGATGTTGCATAGTGGAATTCTCAGGGCAAAGTAATAGCGTCTTTGGGTCACTGAAAAGCGCTATATAAATACAAGTTATTATTATTATTATTATCATTATTATAACTTCAGTATAGAAAAGAAGGAGGTGGCCAGAAATGTTACGCAGTGCTTCTTTAAATACATTGTTTTCCATATACAGATCTCCGGATATTAATCTACTGCATACGTTAAATTAAATTTTCAACTGTGCAACTAATCAAAACTATTAACAAATACATATATTTTTAAAAAATCAAGAAATCAACAAAAAATATATATAAAGTGTATATAGTTCTCTTTTTCACCAGATATTAATCTACTGCATACTTTCAATTAGAGGTGGAAGATATTTTTGAAAAGTTGAAAATACAGCAATTGTCTTCTTTTTCTTTTCTTTTTTTAATGAATCAAAACTAATTTAAAAAACCTAAAAAAAAATTGAAAAATATATAAATAAAAATACATAAAATGAATAGACAAGTGTATAAAGTCCTCAACCAAGACATTAACAGACATTTTACAGCACATTTCTTTGTTGAAATATTCTGAATATTGTTATTTAGAAAAACATATAGAGATTTTAATTAGTGTCATTATCACCCCCACTGCTCGCACTTAACATCAAACATTTGCTCCGGGAAAGAAGACAGACAATAGATATTTGAAGTGCATTCTACTCTAATCTAAAGGCTCGTCTTCCTCAAACAGAAACGCCTCGATAAACACTCCTTTCAGACACTCTTTTCCCAGAGGAGCTTCTTCGTTCGTAATCCCTCTTCTGGCCCCGGTCGTATCGTGTTTTTTAAATTCATTACATCTCGTTGTATCTGCCTCTCCATCTGCGCGTCGTGGCTCCGTTTAAAGGGATTAGCGCGTGTTGCCCTGGAGCTTTCTGCTCACAAGGGGGCGCTGTCATGGGCCTCGCGGGCTGCACCGAGCTCTCTGCGACTGAGTGATCTCATTCTGGGACGTTTCGCTCTTTCGCGGTGCCGACGGGGAGCTCATCGAGAAGCCGCGTCTGTCCCAAGTGTGGCTGCGATTCTGCGCCAGCGGCGTCCACAGATTTAGACCAAAAGCGCGACGTGTCTTACCCGAGTGTCACTATTTCGACGTTTATTTTACCAGTCAGAATATAAAGGCGAGGCAGTTTGAGCGAATAGAAAATAAACAATGCATTTGAAATATTTGTTAGAATCGCCTCCCGTTTGTCTCTTCATCGGCGGTTTCAAAACTCAAATAAAAACATATTTATTCAGACTTGTTTTTGACGCCGCGTTTGTTTTGTGGCTTTTAAATCAGCGTTTTTAATCTGTCTGTTTTTATTTGTATCCGTGAAGCTTCTATCGCAGCGTTTAGCCTGTTGGACGGTTATACAAATACACTTCATGTATATATACACGCGCGTCAGTTATGATATACTTGTAGTGTTGGCAAATATCTGAGTACATGTTCCAAAAATACTTATTCGGTGTAGTGGCCGTGCTCAGAATACAGTTATTTTCCTGAAATCAGAGGAAAAGCACAGTTTAGGCTTCAAACGTCACGGAATAAGTGAGAAAAACAGAAAACTCCTCATAATTTGATTTTATCTTTATTTTCCCCCTCCATTCCTTACTCGGAAATGAGAGGTTTTCTATAGGTTGTCTATAGGAGTTTTTGTTTCTAAGAGTTCTTTTATAAGTTATCTGTCCTTTTCCTCTGTATCTACCTGCGTTGCAACAATGAAATTTCCCCATGTGTGGACAATAAAGGAATATCTTATCTTATCTTAAAAACAAATATAATGTAAGTCAACGTCAAAGAGTGTTTTTTTTCTTTTTTTCATAATAATATTTAGGACCAGCATATGGTAAAGCATAAACTGAAGCTCTTAAAGTATAAAAATGTTTAATTATGTCAAAATGACTCTATTGTACATTTGACTTTGTGCAGAGTTATTGTCGTCATCTTCTTTTTTTCTAATCAGACAGAAGACATTTGACGACAGAATAATGAGTCGCTAAACGTGGCACGTCGACGGGTGAATTCGCGATGGATTAATTTTCTTTCTTTGCCGTTTCACTCATTATAATTAACCGTGTTGGAGTGTCTGGGCGTGTCAGTCGCTAATTGGATTAAGGGTGAAAATCCTGTAATGAGCCATTCTTCTTCTTCTTATTGTCATTATCAAGGTCGTTTCACTCTCTCTGCCTGTGTTTGTGCCCAAAGGTCCGGCCGTCCAGCGCCAAGTCCAGAATGGGCCCAGCTCAGAGGAGATTGAAGCGCAGAGGGCCAGGTAAAGAAATATACACTATTATTACACAGTACTTCACTTATGTAGTAGCACTTATGGAGCAGCCATCTTTACAAAGGGGATTCTGGGTGGCAAAAGAGCGGGAAATCAGCTGGAACTTAAGCCCGGGAGTTTGACCGATTTTCTCGAATAAAAAATAGTCGTAAAGGAAGGACACTCTTAAGCACGCTCCTGAGGTGAGAGTAAGTCAAAACTTGGGATGTCACGATATCAAACTTTAGTGTGACGATTATTGTGAAAAAAAAATCACGATTATTCACGATTATTGAGAATTTTTCTTTCCAGCGGTCTGTTGTGTGACTGTTCCTCAAGTTTGTGATCAACTTTACAAAAATGTACTCTCTGAAAGACAAAATAAAGTAGAATTTGACAAAACCCTTCAGATAAAATACAGTTCTGTCTATATTTTGTGCTCTATATTGAACTAAAACGACTTAATTTTGCTTCTAAAATGATCACCATTATTAGTTTTTGGTTCTTCTACGTCAAACGTAGCGATGCCGAGTTCTGCTGTGCTGTTTTTGAGTCCATAAATCATCTCCAGACTCGTTGTGAGCATTTCTGCGGTCAAACCGTCATCACAAACTCGCCTTCGTTTGTTTCCCATGCTAATACCCTCTGCTGCCAGTAGATGGAGTGCAAACACCGAATCGTGATGAGGGAACGTCTGACTGATAGAAAGTCGTGTGATCTGAAGTTCTAAAATATGAGATGCCAAAGGAAAGTTGCTCATGTTTAGTTAAAAGAAAGAAATGAAAAAAAGGCATGACAAAACGCAAATTTAATTGTAATAAGTAGAGTCCTCGTAGCCGTGTGTGACTGAAGCGTGTGTTACTGAGGCGTGTGTTACTGAGGCGTGTGTTACGGAGGCGTGTGTGACTGAAGCGTGTGTGACTGAAGCGTGTGTGACTGAAGCGTGTGTGACTGAAGCGTGTGTTACTGAGGCGTGTGTGACTGAAGCGTGTGTTACTGAGGCGTGTGTTACTGAGGCGTGTGTTACGGAGGCGTGTGTGACTGAAGCGTGTGTGACTGAAGCGTGTGTGACTGAAGCGTGTGTGACTGAAGCGTGTGTTACTGAGGCGTGTGTGACTGAAGCGTGTGTTACAGAGGCGTGTTACTGAAGCGTGTGTTACGGAGGCGTGTTACTGAAGCGTGTGTTACGGAGGCGTGCTACAGAAGCGTGTGTTACTGAGGCGTGTGTGACTGAAACTGGTGTGACTGAAGCGTGTGTTACTGAGGCGTGTGTGACTGAAGCGTGTGTTACAGAGGCATGTTACTGAAGCGTGTGTTACTGAGGCGTGTGTGACTGAAACGTGTGTGACTGAAGCGTGTGTGACTGAAGCGTGTGTTACTGAGGCGTGTGTTACTGAGGCGTGTTACAGAGGCGTGTGTGACTGAAGCGTGTGTTACTGAGGCGTGTGTGACTGAAGCGTGTGTGACTGAAGCGTGTGTTACTGAGGCGTGTGTGACTGAGGCGTGTTACAGAGGCGTGTTACAGAAGCGTGTGTTACGGAGGCATGTTACTGAGGCGTGTTTCTGCGGCCGGTTCACTGGCACGCGACACGTACTATAGACCCAGCGAGTCAACTTGAGGTGAACTCAGACTCTGGTCTCGCTAAGTGTTTCTGGATCAGGGTTAGCGAGAGCACTCAGCGTGAGCCAAATGCATGCTGGGAAGGCGCTCGCGGAGTCTTTGACAGCGCGGGCTCTGGAAGTGCTTCTGCCACTTTTAAACGTTACAGAGGAAGTAGAGTGTTTTTTTTTTTTTAAGTAGAGTGTCACATCAGGTCTAGAATAAGCTCAGTTAAAGACCATAAAACACATGCCAAAGAACCGCGGCTGAACATTATATCGCAAAATGATTGATATTGCATTATTATGAGACAATAATCAATAATCTACTACTAAAATAACCGTTGACTAGTTTAATAATTTTGAATCATTGACTGGAGTACAGACTGTAACATGACGTTTGCTTGTTACATTGTTACTAAGCAAAAGGAACAGGAAGAATATGTATTTAGTTATTTCTAACGAGAAATAATCATAATTTGTAACAATGCTTCAGTGTGCAGATTTCAAAATTAAACGCATTAAACCCTTGTGTACAATACGACCTTTGACTTGTCGACTAATTTACTGTTGACTTGTCTAATACAGAAATAATTATTAGTTGCAGTCCTGAATAAAACGCACCTTCAAATAAACTGGTTTCAATATGTGTTTAAATGAACAAAGGAGTGATTAAATAACGTGCTTTTGGTATGCAATATAATCTGTCAATAGATCCAAAATCAATTGCGGTTTAGTGTCATCCGTTCTCTAAAACCAGCAGCAGACTTTATGTGTGAATAGAGTGTTTGTTTCCAGGCAGATGATGGAGCAGCAGCAGCAGATGCAGGCGCACATGGAGCGAGAGCGACGGTCGTCCAACTCAGGTACAAACACCTCAGAAGAAGCTGCTTTTGTCCTCGTCAGGAAAGAGTTTGCAGTAAAAATACATTTATCAAGACGACAGGAGTTCATGTGTGAGAGTTCATGTGTGAGAGTTCATGTGTGAGAGTTCATGTGTGAGAGTTCATGTGTGAGAGTTCATGTGTGAGAGTTCATGTGTGAGAGTTCATGTGTAAGAGTTCATGTGTAAGAGTTCATGTGTGAGAGTTCATGTGTGAGAGTTCATGTGTAAGAGTTCATGTGTAAGAGTTCATGTGTGAGAGTTCATGTGTAAGAGTTCATGTGTGAGAGTTCATGTGTGAGAGTTCATGTGTGAGAGTTCATGTGTGACAGTTCATGTGTGAGAGTTCAAGTGTGAGAGTTCATGTGTGAGAGTTCATGTGTAAGAGTTCATGTGTGAGAGTTCATTTGTGAGAGTTCATGTGTGAGAGTTCATGTGTGAGTTAATTTGTGAGAGTTCATTTGTGATAGTTCATGTGTGAGAGTTCATGTGTGAGAGTTCATGTGTGAGAGTTCATGTGTGAGAGTTCATGTGTGAGAGTTCATGTGTGAGAGTTCATGTGTGAGAGTTCATGTGTAAGAGTTCATGTGTAAGAGTTCATGTGTGAGAGTTCATGTGTGAGAGTTCATGTGTGAGAGTTCATGTGTGAGAGTTCATGTGTGACAGTTCATGTGTGAGAGTTCAAGTGTGAGAGTTCATGTGTGAGAGTTCATGTGTAAGAGTTCATGTGTGAGAGTTCATTTGTGAGAGTTCATGTGTGAGAGTTCATGTGTGAGTTAATTTGTGAGAGTTCATGTGTGAGAGTTCATGTGTGAGAGTTCATGTGTGAGAGTTCATGTGTGAGAGTTCATGTGTGAGAGTTCATGTGTGAGAGTTCATTTGTGAGAGTTCATGTGTGAGAGTTCATGTGTGAGAGTTCATGTGTGAGAGTTCATGTGTGAGAGTTCATGTGTAAGAGTTCATGTGTGAGAGTTCATTTGTGAGAGTTCATGTGTGAGAGTTCATGTGTGAGAGTTCATGTGTAAGAGTTCATGTGTGAGAGTTCATGTGTGAGAGTTCATGTGTGAGAGTTCATGTGTGAGAGTTCATGTGTGAGAGTTCAAGTGTGAGAGTTCAATTGTAAGAGTTCATGTGTGAGAGTTCATGTGTGAGAGTTCATGTGTGAGAGTTCAATTGTAAGAGTTCATGTGTGAGAGTTCATGTGTGAGAGTTCATGTGTAAGAGTTCATGTGTGAGAGTTCATGTGTGAGAGTTCATGTGTGAGAGTCCAGGTTACCTCAGCTCTTCAAACAGGAAAGTGACACAGTGCACTTTTTCAGGTTCTCCTTTCCAGGGCCACCCCGCGGTGCTATCGGTGGCCCCTCCTGTCGTGCCCCCTTCTATGAACATGTGTGGGGCCCCTCCTCCGCCTCCACCTCCCCCTGGCCCCCCGCCCCCCTCTGTGGCTCCCCAACCCCCGCTGCCTCCGCCGCTGCCCCTGGGCGGAGGCCCCGCAGAAGAGTCCACGGCCCCCACTGGACTGGCCGCCATGATCGCAGGGGCCAAACTCAGACGCGTCCAAAGAGTAAGAACTTTTTCTCTTATTTGTACTGTGTGATGACGGATCACGAGACGGGTCACGACGAGAGAGGGAGAGGACGGAAGACAAATAGAACTATTCCATTTTGTATCAATTTTTATCCATCACAAACCTCAATTAAACTGTATTTTGTCTTAAATCAGATACATGTGTTCTTCAGTTCATTATTCTACATGGGCACATACACATCAGCAGAGGCTCAGAGGGTCGAGTGCTCGTGGATCATCATAGAGCAGATCCACTGGCCCATCATAGAGCAGATCCACTGGCCCATCATAGAGCAGATCCACTGGCCCATCATAGAGCAGATCCATTGGCCCAACATAGAGCAGATCCACTGGCCCAACATAGAGCAGACCCACTGGCCCATCATAGAGCAGATCCATTGGCCCAACATAGAGCAGATACACTGGCCCAACATAGAGCAGACCCACTAGCCCATCATAGAGCAGATCCACTGGCCCATCATAGAGCAGATCCATTGGCCCAACATAGTGCAGATCCACTGGCCCAACATAGAGCAGATCCACTAGCCCATCATAGAACAGAGCCATTTGCCCATCATAGAGCAGATCCACTGGCCCATCATAGAGCAGATCCATTGGCCCAACATAGAGCAGATCCACTGGCCCAACATAGAGCAGACCCACTGGCCCATCATAGAGCAGATCCATTGGCCCAACATAGAGCAGATACACTGGCCCAACATAGAGCAGACCCACTAGCTCATCATAGAGCAGATCCACTGGCCCATCATAGAGCAGATCCATTGGCCCAACATAGTGCAGATCCACTGGCCCAACATAGAACAGATCCACTAGCCCATCATAGAACAGAGCCACTTGCCCATCATAGAGCAGATTCACTGGCCCACCACAGAGCAGATCCACTAGCCCATCATAGAGCAGATCCACTGGCCCAACATAGAGCAGATACACTGGCCCACCACAGAACAGATCCACTAGCCCATCATAGAGCAGATCCATTGGCCCAACATAGAGCAGATACACTGGCCCAACATAGAGCAGACCCACTAGCCCATCATAGAGCAGATCCACTGGCCCATCATAGAGCAGATCCATTGGCCCATCATAGAGCAGATCCACTGGCCCAACATAGAGCAGATCCACTAGCCCACCACAGAGCAGACCCACTAGCCTATCATAGAGCAGATCCACTGGCCCAACATAGAGCAGATCCATTGGCCCATCATAGAACAGATCCACTGGCCCATCATAGAACAGATCCACTAGCCCATCATAGAGCAGATCCACTGGCCCGTCATAAAGCAGATCCACTGGCCCAACATAGAGCAGATCCACTGGCCTATCATAGAGCAGATCCACTGGCCCAACATAGAGCAGATCCATTGGCCCATCATAGAACAGATCCACTGGCCCATCATAGAACAGATCCACTGGCCCATCATAGAACAGATCCACTAGCCCATCATAGAGCAGATCCACTAGCCCATCATAGAGCAGATCCCCTGGCCTGAGAGCTGGTCTGAGAACTTAAACTCAAGAGCCACTCAAGTCTGGCTCTCCTCGTTCTGTATCCAGTGTCTTCATGTATTTACAGTGAATCTTCTCGCTTTTCAGACAGAGGAGAACTCGCCGGCCCCAAAGACCGAAGCGAACCGGACGAGCGGCGGCAGCGGCGGTCTGATGGAGGAGATGAACGCGCTGCTGGCTCGAAGGTCGCAAACATTTATTTACATTGAATTACTTTTAAACGTGTTGGTGAAGGTCTAACGCGCACGCTCTTGTCTGCAGAAGGAAAGCGGCGGAAGACGGACAAAACGTGAGTAAACCCTTGGCTCTGTCCAGTCGCACGTGTACATCGTCTCTGTGTGAGAGAATGTGAGAGAATGTAACCGTGGAAACGACTGAAATACAGAAGTTTTTACTACACGTTGTGCCTTGTATGCCACGACAATTCCGGTGACGTTTACGGTTGTACTTCCTGGTTGTACTTCTTGGTCGAGCAGGAAGTGTCAAGATCAAGTATTACAACTGACCGAACGAGGACCAAACCAAGACCAAACCAGGACCAACCAAGACCAAACAAGGACCAAACCAAGACCAAACCAGGACCAACCAAGACCAAACAAGGACCAAACCAAGACCAAACCAGGACCAACCAAGACCAAACAAGGACCAAACCAAGACCAAACCAGGACCAACCAAGACCAAACAAGGACCAAACCAAGACCAAACCAGGACCAACCAAGACCGAACGAGGACCAAACCAAGACCAAACCAGGACCAACCAAGACCAAACAAGGACCAAACCAAGACCAAACCAGGACCAACCAAGACCGAACGAGGACCAAACCAAGACCAAACCAGGACCAACCAAGACCAAACAAGGACCAAACCAAGACCAAACCAGGACCAACCAAGACCGAACAAGGACCAAACCAAGACCAAACCAGGACCAACCAAGACCAAACAAGGACCAAACCAAGACCAAACCAGGACCAACCAAGACCGAACCGGGACCAAACCAGGACCAAACCAAGACCGAACCAGGACCAACCAAGACCAAACAAGGACCAAACCAAGACCAAACCAGGACCAAACCAAGACCAAACAAGGACCAAACCAAGACCAAACCAGGACCAAACTAGGACCAAACCAGGACCAAATCAAGACCGAACCAGGACCGAACCAGGACCGAAACAGGACCAAACCAGGACCAAACCAGGACCGAACCAAGACCGAACCAGGACCGAACCAGGACCAAACCAGGACCAAACCAGGACCAAACCAGGACCAAACCAGGACCAAACCAGGACCAAACAAGGACCAAACCAGGACAAGTATGAATGCAGTGTTAAAGGTGTTCCTGTGGATAATACTGCCATTCACAAAAACTGTAATAAACATTTAGCGCATAAAGTGTCAAGATCAATTATAGTACAACTGACTCTAGATGGTGTTTGTTTAGGACGATCCAAACTCGCCGTCCCAGAGCACTCGCGGCGGGCAAAACTCCACAGGTAAGACGCATCACACGGGTACAACGTGGCGCGTCGATATTCCCCGCCGATATTGACCGCTTTCTGTTTTGATCAGACGGCGCGAGGAAACCGTGGGACCGCGCCAACTCCGCCGACAGGTCCGTGGTGTCGAGGTGAGACGTGCTCTGCGTTTGAGTGTACAGGAAGTGTCGTAGTAACGGGCAGAAACGAGAGATTAGACGTCTACGTTCGACCACACGATTTAAAGCGCCTCCTACAGGTCGGGCGACTCGTTGAACTAAAATGCAGTCAAGATAAATGCATTTTTAATTTTGCTAAAAAATATAATAATGTTATGACAGAATAGCTCATTTTTTAGGTTTATAATTTCACTTCCTGTTTGTAATTGATGACAACAGACTAGGAAATGATGCAAACACTGAGAAAACGGATACAAATATATGAACTTTGTTGAATTCATGTTTTGAGGGTAAATTTTGTTTTCTTCTTTTTGTGTAAATTGTGCATAAACTCTGACTGGAATGAGTGTCACTAGTGTGATGTCACTTCCTGTCATTTTCTGCAGATTTTTCAACACTTTTCTCCACAAATACCTGCTCGATTGGTGTAAAACTATAATGTATATATACAACAGGTATAAACACACCAAATAAAGTCCAAAGTAGACTTTCGTAAAAACCTGTCATGGGCACTTTAAACAAATCATTCAGTTAGTTTCAAGTGCGTTAATCTCGTTTTCTTCATTCAAATACATCTTTGTGGGCCTTATTCAGATTATCGTGTCCCAAACGGGTCTTTTTTATGCCATATTTGTAGCGTTCAAGGACATAGTTGAGAGGATTTGATTAAAAAGGGATGTAATCACAGTTTTTATTGCACTAAAATAGATTTCTACATAAACTGGAGGTTGTTTTTAACGGCACTTATCTGTTTATGCAAATTAACTCTTTGTAAGTACAGTAGATATTCCCTTTTTGTATTAGATCAACACAATAACAATAGATTGAAAGTAAAAGCTGATCTGAAGTGCGAGTGGTGTTCACACAGAGCCAGAGCGGCCGGAGGTGGGAACGATTCAGACTCTATAGACTTCGATAGGATGAAACAGGTAAAAAGCTATTTGATTTTGAAGACGTCGTCGACCAGAATTTAAGATTAATGTACATTTCTCTCCCGTTTCCACTGAAGGAAATTTTGGACGAAGTTTTCCGCGAGCTGCACAAAGTAAAGGATGAAATTATCGATGGTAAGTTGCGCTCGCAGTCGAACAAACAAGTCTTATTTTTCTTCCGAAGCAACTCGCGGGATGTAATGCTCACAGATGACCACTAGGAGCACTACAGCGTGAACAAACATACAGTTAAAGGTCCCATAACATGCAAAATCGACTTTTCAGAGCTTTTAACCTTCTTACATTGCTATTTGTGCTTCATATATGTACCCAGAGTGTTTTTTTTGATTGATTCCTGCAGTGTTTAGCTATAGTACAGACTATCTCCTTTCCTCGAATCTCCAAACTGACGGGGGGTGGGGCAAAACCGCGTCATAAGGGCAAGCACGCGTCACCATCCCCCCTCTCTGAAGTTCTATCGTTTCTCACTCGGCGGCGCATCGCGGAGCTGACAACTGTGGGGGACACACTACGTCACGGGTGGGCGGGGCACACACGCGCTCTGAGACTACGTCACGGGTTGGGCGGGGGAGCCAGATCGCTCTTCGCATGGGCGGGGGCGAATATCAAACTAAGCCGTTTGCATTTCCGGGTTGGTGATGGGGTCCAAGGTCTGGGTGATATTTCTTAACTATTATGTTAAGGGTGTTGCACAACCCTTATTATTATCAATTATACACTTAGGATAGACTACGAAACGTGAAAAAAAGCATGTTATGGCACCTTTAAATATGACATGTGTTGTAAATATTTATATTAAAGAGGAGGTATCCGACTTGAGAGAGTCTAAAAGAGTGAACTTAGCTTTTATTTTGTAAAATCAGCACAAAAATCAGAGCACCGCTGCATTAAAGCATGTTTGCTGTGTAGAAGCGAGAGATATAAGATAAGATATTCCTTTATTGTCCCACATGGGGAAATTTCATTGGTGCAACGCAGGTAGATACAGAGGCAGATACAGAAGAAAAGAACAGATCACTTATAGGAAGTTTGAAAAACAATCTCAGTAGAAGATCTCTTATAAAAATCTTAGGATGTATAGAGAAACATGTATGAAAATAACAATAATAAGTGTTGATTTGGAGATATTGAATATACCATCTTTGTAAAAAAAAAATACATTGAAAAATATATATTTTTGATCTCCCAAACAAGTGTATGTAGTTAAATATCTGCCCTTTTTGACATCATATTTATGGTACCTTCACGTTTGGTTCGATACTTTAAGATATTTACTGGTACGTAGTAAAATACAGCCCAGTGCAGTTCAGGAAGTGGGCGAGGCACAAACCCAAGGCACTTTAATGCATAAAAACAACATGATTTAATTAGCTTGTTCGGCGTGACCATCACAAATGCAGCAAAGACAAAAAAAAAACACTTGTTATATAATTTAAAATACATGATTCTTCTATTTCACAGCCCAATTTTTACACCATGGTTAATACTGTATCTCTATAATCACTTTTACTCTTCATTCTGATCCATATCACCTTGATTTACATTATGACTATTACATTTCTACTGTACGTTTGTCTAAAATCGTGTTTGTCGTTTGTCTTCGCAGCTCTTAGACATGAACTCACTCGGGTTAGCACCACATAATCTTTCTGAGAGCCCCGAAAAAAACAACCAAACAAACACCTTTTTCAAGAAAACGTGACCTGCTGCAAACGCCGCGGCCCTCAACAAGAAGAAGAAGAAACGAAAAGATGAAGAAAAGAAAAAGAGGAGGAGTGAAAATACTGTGACATCGCCGTCCCACGTTCACCTGTGTAACGTCCGCGTTGGTCGTTTTGAACATGTCAAGCCAAAACACACATCGTTAACAGCGTTTGAATGACGTGAAATTAGAATATTGACCTCACTACACTTTAGAGTTGTGTTTTTACATGAGGAGAAACGTCACATTTCCACGATAAATCTCTTAACATTGTCTTAAACATCATCGTTTAGTTTATCGGAATAATCGTGATAATAGTTCAACAGCAACAGCGGTCGAAACGTCAAAAAGAATCGAACATTTTGGATTGTTCATCATCAATAATCACTTTAATTTTATTTATGATTATTCTCCATCTTTGACTGTATTTATTTATTTATTTATGTATTTGTTTTTTTTGTTCAGACCAAACTTTACCAAGTCGGACTCAATTACATTTTTGACAGAACGCACAGAAGGATTTGATCATATCTAATTCTAAGGCTGATTTATTCAAGTTTAAATCTAAAGAAATTAGGCATTTTTTTTCAAATTTTCAAATCTAAAAAAACACATGAGAAATCCAAAATCCCCTATGTAAAATTTAAAATATATGTCGACGAAAACGACCTGTCTCTGTTAGTTTTTTCAGATTTAAATGTCCCAAATATGTGCCGTTTTTACACATAAAATGCCTTATTTCTCTATGAAAACCTTACATGAAAAAAATCTATATCGTTAAATTGAAGTTTTTTTCCTATTAACCCGCAGCGTCCTTACGATTCTACTGTGACATAAACAATCATCATCATCAATTAATTTTGACTAATTGACGACTAAAATAATCATTAATCGTAAAAATTAAATGTTTCTCTCCTTTTTTTTCTACTTTTTTAATGGCAGATTGAATAGAAATTACTTATTTTTGCCTCTAAAAGTCATTATTTTATCACAATTTATTAATTTACAGAATCCTGACAATACATTTTATTAATAAATATTCTTTAACTAGACTCTGCCAATCACAGTATTTCAACCTTTATTTCGCAAAAAATTTAGTCGACCAGCATCAGTCGACCGCTAAAACAATGGTTAATCATTGCTAATCGTTGCTAATCATTGCTAACCGTTGCTAATCGCTGCTAATCGTTGCTAACCGTTGCTAATCGTTGCTAACCGCAGCAGCCGTACTAAATTGTAGCAAGCAGGATTATTAAAACGCTCAGATCCAGATTCTGACTTTCCGTCGCTTAAACTCTCGACGACGTGTGTTTTCGTGTCGCTCCGTGTCGCGCGGAGTCGTCCGTTTGTTCCGCTCGCTCGCTCCATCTTCTGGGCGCGAGGGGAAAGTGCGTCGCTTTGTTTCCGTTTCACAAATGTGTTCCGTCTTTGTCACGCCGTCACCGTTACACGGCTGTCACCGGGTCTTCGCCTGTTCAAATGTCCGTTTGTCGGGATTAAAAGTCAAACCAGTCGCTTTTTCCCACCAAATTCTTTCCCGTCCACTTAAAGGTGCACTGTGTAACTTTCTCCGCCACCTGTTTGTCTCTTTCGTCTGTTAAATGTGTAGAAAACTCCTCCCCTTTAATGGATTTTACGTTTGTTTTCGGCTTTACACTTAAAGCGTGAGTCAAAATGTGATTAAAGGAGACGGCGCGGCTCCAAAATGTAATTAAAGGAGACGGCACGGCTCAAAATTGGATTAAAGGAGACGCCGTGGGTCAAAATGTGATTAACAGACGGTGTGGCTCCAAAATATTATTAAAGGAGATGGTGCAGCTCCAAAATGTGATTAAAGGAGACGGCGTGAGTTAAAATGTGATTAAAGGAGACGGCGTGAGTTAAAATGTGATTAAAGGAGACGGCGCGGGTCAAAATTTCATTAAAGGAGACGCCGCGAGTCAAAATGTCATTAAAGGAGACGGCGCAAGGCTAATTTTTACACAGGTAGACCCTTATTTAGTGTTTTTGTTCATCGTAAACGGCAAAATTGATCTGAAACAGCTCAATATTAGAGACAGGTCCATTGACTTCCTGTTCAAAACTACAGACCCGCCTCTTCATAGCGGTAAGCCCCGCCTCTTCACAGTGACATTTCCCCGGCGGATTGTCATTTACGTGTTTTTAATTTTCTAACCCTACATGTCAGTTGGAGTTTAATTTTCAAATAATCACAGCTAATTACAGAGATGTGGGCGGGGCTGGGGGGCAGGTGAAAGCAGGAATTAAACAAAACATAACTGTGAATAAAGAAATGCTGGGGTTTAAATCTCATTAAAGCTGAACTTGCAGAAAACGTCCCTTTAACATTTGAACGTTGATATTTTTGCATGAGACAGTCTTCGATACCTTCGGTCGGTATCGATATATTGGTGTTTGGTATTGATATATCGGTGTTTGGTATCGATATATCGGTGTTTGGTATCGATCCGCTGGCCGTTTCTCACCGGTGTCGTCGCTTTGCCAGGACCGTTCCAGGCATTAAATCTGTCCACGCGAACTCTCGGTGTTGCCGACTTGGCCTGGCGCCGGTCTCCATGGCAACGCTCACGTTTAATGCCCTACTGCGAAACCTTCCAGGACAACGCAGCAGAATTTCCGTGGCGACGAGCAGGTGGCGGAGTCGAGCGCGTGTCACAGTTTGACGGTGACGATAAAGTTTATTATTGCACATGATTTTTTTGTTAGTTTTGTATTTTCTATGATTTTAAAAGAACATGTTTGTTTGTTTGTTTGTTTCTTTGTTTGTTTGTTTCTCGTCACCTGGAGAGTTTTTACAATGTTTTTATCCCTTTCGTCGACACAAGTGTGTGAAAAACGAGGCCAGAAAAAAATGTTAAAGGGTCGAATAAACTTGTTTGGATTTTGCAATCTTAAAAAAAAAAGACAATAATATTACACCAGAGTATTTGTGACCATGTTGTTAATAAAATGTTTATTGGCTGCAAGGATTGTCCATTAAATGAAGTGCTTCCTGGTTGGATGATTAAAAAGACAAAAAAGAAACACTTTACAATGAATTTGAATAAAACTGTGAATTATATGTTGAAATACTTGAATTTGTTTAGTGGTTTATTGTTTATTTCTTGCAACGTTCTTATTTGTTCTTTATAGCATTATTATATGAATTAAAGGAAGCGTGTGTGGCCTCCTACTGGTTTAAAATGGAACTACAATCACAACTGAACCAAATAATAACAAACATGATGACCAATGTCTTTGTAATTAAGAATAATCAGTATTACAAATGTTCAAAAACAGCCAAAGTAATATTTGATTTGAACAGTTTTATCTTTGACACAGTTTTGTTTGTGAAATCTAAATGTTTCTAAGACTAGTAATTATAGGTTCAAATTAATTGAATGTGGTATATTTTCTGAAGATGCTTCTTTAGTAAATGTAAATCTATTTATATTTTATTTATATTTGAAATGATCCATGATGTAAATAGACATGTTTATGTTGATAGTTTGGTGCCCTCTAGTGTCCAGAAGTGTAAATGTATCCTGCTTTAAACTACTTACATTTGCATTTGCTTCAGAATTACTTTCAGTTTTAGAAATAACATGGAAATAAACCAAATAAAATAATGTATATATTTAAGGCAAGACTCTGGAAAAACAGTTTTCAGATATTAATTTGAAACTATTTTTTAAAAACGGGACAAAACTGCACATATTTGAGAAATATGAATCTGAAGATTGATAGAGCCATTCATTTATTTTGTTCACATTTTGGATTAAAGTGTAGATTCTGGATATTTTATTCGTATTTAACCTCAATGAACATTTCAAATGTTGTTTTTTATAGTAAAGCTTTAATAAACATCAACAAATCCTTAAGCCCCAGATCAGTTTATAAAGTACAAGTATCACCTAAATTCTGAAAGTGCCACTTTATACACTAAATGTTTTTATGGGAGAAAATGGCCTTTGAAATCTTATAAATCTAATATGACGATAGAAATGCAGATCTTTATTCTTCTTTGGTGTTTCAAGCGTTACATTATTACATCATTACACTTTATTCTTTAGACTTTATTCCAGAGCTGACTCTTCTTCTGTAGCTTTTTCTTGCAATTGTTCCTCTGTTAGAGTGGCGTAGTGTTTGTGACGTCACAAAGTACTTTGTGACGTCATTGTCCTTCTTTGTTCTATGGCGCGTGGTAACAAAGCGTTACATTATTACACTTTATTCTTTTGCCTTTATTCTTTATTGTTCAGACCGTTGTTTCCAGATCAAAGCGTGTAGCGCCCTCTGCTGGCCCCCTCGCAAGTCTCGCGTGACTTCCCCCGACGTGAGAGGGGAAAAAATGCACAGCTGCGACGGGATTTGCGGCGACAAGGAGCGAAGTTGTTGTTGAAGCGGGCGCACACGCACACGGACCACGCACACGGACCACGCACACGGAGCAGGACACGGAGCAGGACACGGAGCAGGACACGGAGCAGGACACGGCACGAGCGGGGGGCGTGTGCGCATTCAGGGCTAAAGCGGCGTGGATGAAACAGACAAACTGGCGCACTACAACATGGCATCGGGAGACACGCTGTACATCGAGACAGACGGCTCCGAGATGCCCGCGGAGATAGTGGAGCTGCACGAGATCGAGGTGGAGACGATCCCCATCGAGACCACCGTGGTGGGCACGGATGAGGACGATGAAGACGACGAGGACGACGAGGACGACGACGACGGGCAGCCCATGATCGCGCTGCAGCCGCTGGTCACGGACGACCCGAGCTCCATGCACCACCACCAGGAGGTCATCCTGGTGCAGACGCGCGAGGAGGTGGTCGGCGGGGACGACTCGGACATGCACGCGGACGGCGGCGGCGCGTTCGAGGACCAGATCCTCATCCCGGTGCCGGCCCCGGGCGTAGAGGACGAGTACATCGAGCAGACTCTGGTGACTGTGGCCGGGAAAGGCGCGATGGGGCGCGTGAAGCGCGCGGGCGGCGGCGCGAGCGGCAAGAAAGCGGGTAAAAAGAGTTACCTGAGCGGCGGGGACGCGGCGGGACGCAAGTGGGAGCAGAAGCAAGTGCAGATCAAGACTCTGGAGGGGGAATTCTCCGTCACGATGTGGGCGTCGGGTAAGTACGGCCACTTGTTGTGTTTGTGTTGCATGTGCGGAGGCCTCGCGTTGTGTCGGGGCGTTGTCCGCTGCGCACGGCTGTTTCCCGCACGTCGCGTCGTGTCGCGCGGTTTAACGCGTCGGTCAGTGCGGGTTTTGGAGGTAGAACCCGCGAGGAAGACGGCTAAATGTTTTTGTTTTGAAGGGAAGCCATGTTTTAGGTGTTACTGGGCGCCGCCATATTCCCCGATAGTCGTAAGTATGGCGGACAAAGATGGCGATGGCGACGGTGCCGAGTGGCGGAGGCGTCGCGGCCGCAGGCCGCAAACACGCGCCGCGCACTCGCTTAAAACGCGCAATCTTGACCAAACGGTTCGCCAAGTCGACCCGTGAAGCCGCTTTGACGCGCAGAAAGAGCGTGACGTTTGCCGTCTTATTTTGGTCGATTTAAGCTGCGCCTGGCGTCGGTCAACCGGCTCCGAGCGCGGCGCCGCTGACCTAGTTCTGCTCCAAACGGCTCGTGATGGAGTTTAAGAGAGTTTCGAGCTCTAAATGAAGAGTGTTTGTGGGTCTGAACAGTTTAAGTCTGTCTTTCTTTGCACATTTGTGAGTCCCGCAGCTGCGTCCTGAGCGCGGGCTGACAAATGCACTATTCATTTGTTTTTGTCATTTTTATCACTCAAATAGAGTTTAGTCTTAAGCTTTTACCAGTCAGACTTTCTTCTGGTAAAAGTATTCGTTTAGATTTTATTTAGTCGAAATAAATGTCAAATTTCTTGCACTGCAATTGTATTAATTAATCTTTAATTGTAAAATGTATTATATATATTGGGACTTGTCGACTATATTAAAAACACACTAATTTTTAAATTATCATCTACAGACTCTTAACACGCGTAAACCGTTATGGTATTATTACATCAAACTGTCAAAAACTAGTTCTGATTTTCATCAATTATTATACTTGTTTGTTCTGAAATATTCTCAATCTTTAGTCACTTTTATTTAATTGATAGTGAATTAAAAAGTCCAAATCTGCAATTGAAATAACTGTTTCACTTGTTGACGTCTAAAATACTTCTAGTTTCTATGTTCTTCTTAATATAGTCTCTTTTTAATCCTTATTTGGGCCTGATATTGGAGGTTTTTAGAGTGTCGCAATAATCTAAACTTTCTACAGTTGTCATTGTTTATTTGTGTACATTTGTCATATTTATGCCATTAACACCTTTAGCATTTACTGTTTAAACCGTGTGGTGTGTGCATCTGTATGAATTGTACATTTATCTGAACATAGCCATGGGAAACGTAATAAAACATTGAGGAAAAAGTGATTAAAATGATGTATTTTGCTTCAACAAATGTGTTTTTTTATACCACAGTTTATTGTAGATTAATCTGTTGGACCTTTATCACCTTAATATTATAATTATATTATTTATTTTGTAATATGTAATCAATTTAACGTACATTTACTTATTTTTTATCAAATCTGGTTTATTGTAGTGCAGTAATAGTGCTGAATTGTCTGTATTTAGTTAAATTATTACTCTTTCCACGGCTATGACTTGGTGTCCTTGTGTTTGTAGTTAGTTAAAGCGTGTATTTTATCCGTTCAGTCTCTGTAACATGTTCCTAGGTTACTCTGAAGACATTGATCATGAGTCGGTGGTGGAGGAGCAGATCGTGGGGGAGAACTCGCCGCCGGACTACTCGGAGTACATGACCGGGAAGAAGCTGCCCCCTGGTGGAATCCCGGGCATCGACCTGTCCGACCCCAAACAGCTGGCCGAGTTCGCCAGGTGAGTGCGACATGTAGAACCCGGCGCCAGATCATCACGGTGCGACTGATGCGCCAGGGTTTTAATGTATGTAGAACCCGGCGCAGGGTTTTAATGTATGTAGAACCCGGCGCAGGGTTTTAATGTATGTAGAACCCGGCGCAGGGTTTTAATGTATGTAGAACCCGGAACAAGTCTATTTTTTCTAACGGAGTCCAGATGACTACAACTGAAGCTTTTTCTACTAAAGACTAAATTAAGGCTCATTTAAAACTGAAAAAGGTAGATTTTTATTCAATTTGAAATCATTTTCTTTCTGATATTGGAAATTATTGATACGATCTAAATGTGACGATTTTTGACTCAATTATATTAGATTATATTACAACAACCACTACAAAATTAAATTAGACAAAACAAGACTAAATTAAGGGACATTTTAACAGTAAACGGTAGATTTTTATTCATTTTTCTTTATTATACTTTAAATACTCTCATTCTAGAAGCCTCCAAAGTCTCAGTGTACAATAGAAGTAATTGCTTCACTTCTTGTCAATTAATTTAAAAAATTGCGCTGACTCGTCAACTACTAACATAATCATTAGTTTCGGCCCTAGTTATTTAATTGTGGTTAGATCAGGGGCGCACCAGTCCAGCTTCTTCAGATCCATCACAGACTCAGCACTTTAGCTCATAACAGATATTTAAAGTATTTAAAGTACACAGTCCAGTATTTGTCAAACGTATCCAATGTAGCTGGAAGATGAACTGCAGTCGAATCAGAATGATAATCTCCCTCAGTCAACAAAATATTCTTCTTCTGCATAAAAAGTGCAAACGCTGTAGTTCAGATCTGTTCAAACCTGTTCTTCCATGTTCAGTTCAAAGGCCTGTCTCAGGTTTGTGTCCTTGATGCGTTCAAAATGTGAACTTTGAACTGAATCTGACACAAATCTAACCTATGAATCTAATAATTATCACTTTAATATTTCTCCCAAATGTTGCAGCCCTGATTCATTGTGTTATGTGATTATTCTTTATCCTGTAAGTCACCAGGGAACAGCTTTGTGTAAATAAAAAGTATGAGGCATTCATGGTCAAAATCATACAATAAATAGTCTTTTTACTTCATTACATTTATAACCAAGATTTTCTGCTCTGTGCACATCCTTAGAATATGTTTTATTTTTACATTATTCATCCCTGGCTCCAAAAAATATTACACATGTTTCACCTCCATCGACTCACAGAAAGTACATTTATTATTACAGACAATAGACCTGTTTGGACTTAAACTAAGCTAAATCCAGACTGAACTGTACTTCTGTGGGTGTAATTCCTCATTCGTCCAGGAGGGTTCCATTGTAGACAGATTCAGTTGTATCATCAGTTTACAATAGGGAGTAGATGGCCCATTACAGGGCTGATGGTAAACAAAGAGGTTTAGTTTCTGGTGAAACCAAAAACACCCTTTATCAGCCCCGGTTCACTGCAGAGCTGGGCTTGTTGTGTCATTAGCAGAAAACACAAACGAAGAGTTACTTATTAGACAGAAAAAGCCCAAAGTTCAAAGGAAAGGCCGGACTCGGACCCGGCCCGATCAATATGTTTGTAACTGATTATTTATTTCCACAGGATGAAACCCAGAAAAGTCAAAGAAGACGATGCTCCGCGGACAATAGCCTGTCCCCACAAAGTAAGTGCTCAGAAACACACAAACACTGGCATCAAAAAAGAATAAACTGCTTTATTTTCATCAATAATACACTATCTGTAAATGTTTTCTATCTAGACGCTTTTACTCACATTTAAACTGTTATTTATTTGATTCATCACATTTAAATTTAATCAAGAGCCAATCAAATAGTTAAAGGTCAGTTTTGGAGGTCAGACTTTGTAGAGTAACATTTCACATAAAAGTGTCTTCTTGTTTTTAATACTGAGAGTGATTTTGATTCGTTTGTAAAATGGCGCTGCAACTAACTAGCGTTCAACAGTTCATTCTATTGAACATTGAGACTTTTTAAACACGTTATTGGCCAAACAAAGGTTGAACTATGTGACATGGCTTCTGCATTGAGAATATTTACCAATTAAGTGTATTATTGCTTCTTTTTTTGACCTTCTGATCGAACAATGTCTCCGTCTTTGCGCAAAAATACGGTTTGTTTGTGTTTTTAGAGTCCGTTTAGTTCAGATAATGATCAAAATACAGTTATTATTTACCTTCAACTTAACCATCAAAACGGAGGAAAAGACACTGTAATATTAAACCTTTGGTGGATTTGCCGTAACTCGTGGCTCTCTGTCGCCCCCCGCAGGGCTGCACAAAGATGTTCAGGGACAACTCTGCGATGAGGAAGCACCTGCACACCCACGGGCCCCGCGTCCACGTCTGCGCCGAGTGCGGGAAGGCCTTCGTGGAGAGCTCCAAACTCAAGCGGCACCAGCTCGTCCACACGGGGGAGAAGCCGTTCCAGGTGAGTCGGAGGGTCCCGCCCACGACCGCGCCCCTGTAAAAAAAACGCTGTAAAGCTCGAACGGGCTTTAATTCAGCTCGTGTGTCAGAAGCAGGATTGATGAATTTACTGTGCGCTATGTGTTTTTGAGGGAATACATAGACGTTTAATGGCGATATCAGAGATTTATTTAGCATTTCTGCCCAAGCTCTAAAACCGGGTTGTTATTCGTTCTTCTGTGGCTCAAGAACTGAACGTTATTATGTCTCAAACGAGTTAAACTGAGGTAATTGTCAATGGAATAATCAGTTTTTTAAAGACTCAAAAACCCAAATATGAACAATTGGTGTTTTTGATCGAAAGTATCGCCTTCGCTTCATATATTTATGATAAAAAAGGATTGTCAGTTTATCCCGTGACAAATGCTCATGTTGTTCATTCACTTTGTTTAGGCTCTTTGGATTGTTTAAAGTGTGAAATAAATACAGATTTTCAAAAATACGTTGTAAAAAAAAAACCTGATACAAAAAGTCAAAATATTCACGATTTATGTGACGCAGTGAAAAGAAATCACTGTTTTACATTTAGGGCTTCACAAAGTCTGCACGAACGCGACAAACGAAACGTGCCTCAGTAACACCACGAGGTCTCACGAATGTACAGGGTTTGAACAAAAACCTTTAATTTTGGAGAATATAAAACACAGAAGACGAGCCCAGAGCGAAAGCCAAAAGAACGACTGTAACCACGGCTGGTTTAAATGAAGGGAGTGTCTAAAGAGCCGCGGAATAGCCATGTTATTTTGTGCCGCGGCTCCTGAAACTGCTGTGCTATTTGACCGCGCTGCGGCTCTGCAGCCATTGGCCAAGTCCAAGATTACCTTTGATTTAGTTTTTATTTGACAGAGTTTAAGAAGTAAATCCAGGTTTGTTTTTAATAGAACAGAAATGATCACGTCAAAAGTGAATTTTAAAAAAAAATATCCGGGGCAGAACTTAACGACCGTTTTGTCATTATTTCCAACATCGTGAATCTGTATTTTAACCATTTCTCCTCCTCTTGTCTCTTCTTTCCTCCTCCTCTCTCCTCTTTCCTCCTCTCTCCTCTTTCCTCTCTCCTCTTTCCTCCTCTCTCCTCTTTCCTCCTCTCTCCTCTTGTCTCCTCCTCCTCTTTCCTCTCCCTCTTCTCTCCTCTCTTCCTCCTCCTCTCTCCTCTTGTCTCCTCTCTCCTCCTCTTGTCCCCTTTCCTCTTTCCTCCTCTTCTTTTCCTCCTCTCCTTTTCTCCTCTCTCCTCTTCCCTCCTCCTCGCTCCTCCCCCTCTTGTCTCCTCATCACCCCTCTCTCCTCTTGTCTCCTCCCTCTCTTGTCTCCTCCCCCTCTTGTCTCCTCCCCCTCTTGTCTCCTCTTCCTCTTTACAGTGCACGTTCGAAGGCTGTGGGAAGCGTTTCTCTCTGGACTTCAACCTTCGCACTCACGTCCGGATCCACACCGGCGACCGGCCGTACGTTTGCCCCTTCGACGGCTGCAATAAGAAGTTCGCTCAGTCCACCAACCTCAAGTCGCACATCCTGACACACGCCAAAGCCAAGAACAACCAATGAGAGACGCCCCCGGAGCCAGCGGCCCCAATCGGACTCCAGTTCACTCAGAGGACGGCGCCGGCGTGCAGAGACTTTAAATGGTGCGGCGTCATGTAGCGTTTGCGGCGGAGAACCGGCTGCTCTTCTCGCCACTTCAAACGCAGCGAATCCATCGTTGAAATGAGCCTCAAGTGAATTAGACGTCGAAACATTTACTGATCAATGCTTAAGCTCCAAAACACGCCGAGAGAAGAGGTGCGGCGCCCCCGACTCGGCAGGAAGTGCACAAAAACAACAGGAAATGTGTGAATGTGGCGTTTCTGTCGCGTTCAGCCTCGTCTCGATCCAATTGGGTTTAAAAAAAAATCTCTTCTCGTTGATTCTGCCTAAAGAATAATCAAAATAAGGATAGTTGCGGCTCTGATTGTCCCACAGTGTGGCATTAAATAGACGGACGGGTCGGATCCGCGGAGGGGCGGGGCGTGTTTTTAAAGGTCTGTTTGTTTTTTAGCAATAAACACGATTGCAGTTGACCAGAGCAGATTTAATGCCACCTTGCGGAACATTCCGGACAGAGCGCTAGCGTCTCCATGGCGACGAGCAGTTGGGCGTTCCCCAACCGCTGCCCAACCCACATTCAGTTTTATAGTGACATCACCTTTAAACAGCTCGAACAAAGACTTAATTCACGAGGAGGGTTTGTTTTTGTGAATGACTTAAAGGGCCCACGATGGGGTTTTACCATGTTCCATTTTGACTTTATTTGGTGTATTTATACCTGTTGTACATATAAATTATAGTTTTACACCAATCGAGCAGGTATTTGTGGAGAAAACGTTGAGAAAATCTGTAGAAAATGACAGGAAGTGACATCACACTAGGGACATTCTAGTCAAAGTTTATGCAGAATTTACACAAAGAAACAACTTTTTTGACCCTTTAAACATTAAATCAACAAAATAAAGTCGCTATCATATATTTTTATTTGTCAATTAAAAATAATTGTGACATTAGATGAGTTTTGGCCCAGTGTTAGCTTGGTAAAATCCTAGTGTGATGTCATCAATTACAAACAGAAAGTGAAATTATGAACTTTTTAAAATGTGCTTTTCTGTGATAAAATTATGATTTTTAGCAAAATTCTAAATATATTTTTCTTAACTCCATCTCAGTTCAATGACTCGTCCGGCCTGTAGGGGGCGCTTCAATTCATCGTGAACAAACGGGTTCAATGGCGTTAATTAAGTCTTTGCTCGTGCTTCGTTAGCGTCGTTAGAGGGCGTCGCCGCGTTACATTGTGCACTTTTACGTCTCGTTTTCTTGCGTTTCTCCACGTCTTTACTCACTCGCCGTACGAAGGCGGACGACAAAACGCCGAGCAACCGTTTTGACCGGAACGCTGCGGGATTCGACATCGGTCCTTTGACTTTGTCACATGGCTTTTATTTTATGAGTGCACATATTGTACACTCGACCATGTTCAGAAGAAATGTCTTTTTCCTCCTGCTTTAGGAGATCGTACTTATTATTATGATTATTATATTATTACGATTATAAACAAACTTGTGTGGCCCGTTTCACTTATAGTGCGATGGGGAAAAGTGCAGTACGTACTTCTCCCACAGAATAACCCGTATACTTGTATCGTATGGCTGTATTCACTAGACGCTAGAGGTGTGATGACAACTAAACTCTTTAGTCAGTTCTCTTTTCTACAAACTGTCTTTACACAGATGAACACTGATATTTACTCCCCCTCCCGGACCCGCCGGGCCCCTGTGGAACGCGTGCCGCCGGGCCCCTGTGGAACGCGTGCCGCCGGGCCCCTGTGGAACGCGTGCCGCCGGGCCCTCACTATGTCAGAATGTATTGTACAGACTCTGGACGTTTTGGCCCTTTTTCCGTTGGTATTTTCATCCCTGTATCTCGACTGCCCACAATAAACTGGGTCATTCAAACCTGTGACGACGACGGCTGCTGCTTGTTCTTCTCTTTGTGTCTTCTGCTCGCTCTTCTCTTTGTTCTTCTCTTCTTCTGCTCGCTCTTCTCTTTGTTCTTCTCTTTGTTCTTCTGCTCGCTCTTCTTTGTTCTGCTCGCTCTTCTCTTTGCTCTTCTTTGTTCTTCTGCTCGCTCTTCTCTTTGCTCTTCTGCTCGCTCTTCTCTTTTTTCTCCTCTTTGCTCTTCTGGTTTCGTTGAGTTCTTGTCACATTTTCCCCGTCGGAGCGCCCACGCTCCACCGAAGAATCGACAAATCATCCATCAAGCTTTATTTTGGGCAATACTCGCTCAAAGTGTTGAACGACAAAGACAAAAGATACGTCACGTTGAGTCTTTAGAATGTTTTAACGGTGAGAAGTGAAGTTACTGAACCCTGAATGCACTTCTAGTTTCTAATGAGATCGTGTTTGATTATTTCACGATCTCGTCTGACTATCATTATCAATATTTATCGTTTGTGATGAACCTTTTTTTTGGGTTTGTGAGGATTTTTTAAAAACAAAAGGTCATTACGTAACTTATATAAATAATTATCAACACTTGAGTTTTTATTGTGCCATTTATATTTATTTTTAATTCTTATATATTTTTTATACATGTTATTTTTAAAGAATGACAAAAATGAATAAACAACAAACAGAAAAACAACAGCTACAAAACTCATGCTCATGTCCGTCCCACTTTGCTCACAGCCGCTTAAATTGGTCCAGAAGTAGTTTCACTATTATCGTTTACCATGGTATTTTCTATAGAAATATATCGCACTTTAAACCGTAATATTTAGGATCTGGTTTAGAAACTGGCATTTGGCTAAGGTTTGTTCTGCAAAAATCTTCTATAAAGTCCATTTGGGTTCGCTCGTTCTAATTTCCTTCTCTACGTTTGGTGGACTTTGGAGAAAACATAA
Organism: Eucyclogobius newberryi; assembly: GCF_026437365.1. Classification (NCBI taxonomy): domain Eukaryota; kingdom Metazoa; phylum Chordata; class Actinopteri; order Gobiiformes; family Gobiidae; genus Eucyclogobius; species Eucyclogobius newberryi. Next base: position 19,165,954 of record NW_027315723.1, on the reverse strand, counting down.
TAAAAGTCAGAAAGCGGCACATTTACTGCATCAAAACTGGGACCAAACCTGAACTAAACCAGACCAGGACTCGAACCAATGCACATCACACTGAATAAATCGTGATATTCAACTCATTAAACACAGCTATGATTTGATTGCAGTAACATGGTTCGCTTCTTTCCTGTGATGTATAAATACAGCCTTTTTTATGGTCCATAAATGACTTCATAACTCTCCCCGTGACATTTTATTAACGTTTGACAGGTTTAGCTTGTTTTCTCATCTTTTGTCATTTCTAATATTCATTTCAAAAACAAATACACAACACTGTTACAACATTTACTCGTTTGATTTTACCTCTTGAAAAATATGAGAAACTTGCCACGTTTGGATTCTCGTGGCCAAAATGCATTAAGCTCCCCTGCTCTTCTCCCTGTACACAAACTGCTGCACCTCCAGCCACGACGACACCACCCTCATCGCCACGACGACACCACCACCCTCATCGCTATGACGACACCACCCTCATCGCCATGACGACACCACCCTCATCGCCATGACGACACCACCCTCATCGCTATGACGACACCACCCTCATCGCCACGACGACACCACCCTCATCGGGCTCATCTCGGACGGGGATGAGTCTGTCAACAGGAGGGAGGTGGACCGGCTGGTGCAGCGGTAACAACCTGGAGTTCTACGCCCAGAAAACAGTGGAGATGATCATCTCCACAGCCCCCCCCATCACCACTGTGGACTCCCTCCACTTTCTCTGCACCACCATCACCAGGACCTCAAGTGGGAGCCATCAGCTCCCTCATCAAGAAGGCCCAGCAGAGGATGTACTTCCTGCAGCAGCTGAGGAAAGACAAGCTGCCAGTGCAGATGATGGTGCAGTTCTACACGACCATCATTGAGTCCATCCTCACCTCCTCCATCACCTCCTCCATCACCTCCTCCATCACCTCCTCCATCACCGTGTGGTACGCTGGAGCCACAGCCAGGGACAAACAGAGACTACAGCGCCCTCTGCTGAGAAGGTGATCGGCTGCAGACTTCCATCTCTGCAGGACCTGTACGTTTCCAGGGCTCTGGGATGAGCAGGTCGGATCACACGGACTATATGAGCCACACCCCTCAGGCAGGAGGCCACTCCCCTCAGGCAGGAGGCTAAGGTCCATCTGGACCAGAACCTTCCGCCACAAGAACAGTTTCTTTCCCTCTGTTGTTGGACTCATGAACACTTCTTAAACACTGTCACTTTAACTATAATTGAATCACCCACTGCACTGTTCACTTTCTGCACTACATCTGTAAATTTAACATACAATACTTTTTCTTTAATGCATACCCTTTTTGATTTTATATATGTTATTGTTTTATTATTATTGTTCATTGTTTTATGTTGCACCGAATCACCAAAGCAAGTTCCTATTTTGTTAATTGTGTTCATTGGCAATAAACAATAAACCTTTACTGATTCTGATTAAGAAATCAATGGCATTCATTTTGAAAACACTTAACGAGCCAAACTGCCTCATCAGCTCGGCGAAGTTTCCCGTTGGCAGGATTAACGTTTAGTGTCGACCTCAGCGTTTAAGTGCTGCTGCTGCTGCTGCTGCTGCTGCTGCTGCTGCTGCTGCTGCTGCTGCTGCTGCTGCTGCTGCTGCTGCTGCTGCTGCTGCTGCTGCTGCTGCTGCTGCTGCTGCTGCTGCTGCTGCTGCTGCTGCTCATCTGTTCTGCAGGATTCACCTCGATGCACAGCGCCCTGCCGCCCTGTGGACACAAAGAGAAGTGCAGGCCGGGGCGCGGAGCTCTCCATGGTCCTGAATCTGGTGCGTGTGAGTAAGTAGAAAGTGGTCTGAATAATCAAGTACGAGTGTAAAAGTAAATGAGAGAGAGTAACTGTAATATTGTATTTATTATGTGTGATGTGAAGGGCAAAGCTTTAAATAATGCATAAAATCAGGTGTTTTCAAAGGTTCGAAAAACGAAATCGCATCTAAAGAAGAAACACAAGCGTGGGAAGAAGAAGAAACACTTTTACTCAAGAGTCATGTCACACCGTCAAATATATGACTCAAGCAGGAATAAATGTACTGTGTTTGGCAACTACTATATTTTCACTCTAGTTCTGTATAGTTAGAAGATATTTGTATTGTTACTGGGGTAACGTTTTGTGTTTCTGGCATTTTTTTCTTTTCTTTTTTCTCTTTTTCTTTTTTTTCAAACAAAACATTGACAAATCATGGAAATATTTGGATTATTAATCTTTAAACATAAGTCTTTATGTCAGCATTTCATGGTTCAAAGTCTAAAGAAGTATTGATTGAAATTACATCATCAGCCTGTCACTGTATGTGTCGTTTTAGATCCATTTTAAGATCTACGAGAGCGAGACGGGACTTGAAACAAAACAGATGCTTTTCTGGTGCTACTGAGGCTCAGAAGAAGAGGACCAAACACTGAAAACATGACAATCTCTATAACAGGGTTTAAAAAGAAGCACAATATCTGTCTTTGAAAACGAATGCACTCCATCAAAATAATACTATTCCAATACATACATCATAAAACATAAATGTAAATGTATTCAGCCGTGCATCACATCCAAATGCACAAGATGAGAAAACATGTGAGGTTGGCCTTATTGAGGTTGGCTCAACCCGCGTCCAACACCAGCCGCTTCACTGCCAAACGATCTGCTTCAGTTCAAACCTTCTAAAGAGAGTTTAGCCTGAGAAACAGACGTGTTACAAACGCTCGCTTAAATATGAGGCACATATTCATTGCTCAGTGGGGCTGCTTTGACATTTGTTTGGAGAGGTTCTGTTTATGGAAACCACTGTTTTAAAAAGCACAACTAGATAAAAGTTAAGTAGAAAATGAAATACCAATCGTGTCTGAGGACCTCAGGGGCCAAATCAACTGTGATGAGCTTTTCCTCTAAAAGCTGTTTCCACATCATTAGTTTACTAAAGTTGTGTTTGATTTATTCCTGCTTCTTTGAATAATCCTGTTTTGTTCTGCAACTCGTGGCTGGAGTTTTCACCTACCCCCCATCGCCGCCCCCAAATGAAGACTCCAATTGTAGGATTAAAAAAATGTCACATAAGCACTCAATCTGCTTCTTGTTACGTCACTATGAAGAGGAGGGGCTTATCACTGTAAAGAGGTGGGGCTTATCACTGTAAAGAGGTAGGGCTTATCACTATAAAAAGGCGGGATTTGCCACTATAAAGAGGTGGGACTTGTCACTATAAAGAGGCGGGTCCTTGTCACTACAAAGAGGCAGGGCTTATCACGATAAAAAGGCGGGGCTTATCACTATAAAGAGGCGGGGCTTATCGCTATGTTTTGAACAGGAAGTCAATTGTCCTGTTTCATGGATCTATTATAATATCTGGATAGGGTACGCCCCCTCTGCCTCTGGCTCCAAATTGAGTAGTGGCCACTTCGCAGAATGCAGCCTTTTGGTCGGACCATTTCAGGAGTTCGGCCTCTAAAATTACCAAACATGCTAAATTGTTTTTAGTCTAAAAATAAAATAGAAGGAATTTCACTCTTCAACTGTTTCTAAAATACTTAAAAAATACATTTTTAACCTTCCGGTGAACGGTGTACGCGCACCGAGCGCGCGCGTAACCCTCGTGAACGAGCCTCAGGAGAACATGTGACGAAAACTAAACACAAACAGAAGAAAGAGACGAGACGAGACCACGATACACGTAAGTTGTGTTTGTATGTCATTCCTCACGATTCACACATCGTTCCATATGAAGTGTAAAACAACGATAACACAAGTTAACACAAGTTAACACAAGTTAACACAAGTTAACACGAGCTAACACGAGCTAATGTAAGCTAAAGTTTAGCTACACAAAGATGCAACAACACGTCGTGATGGCTCGTGCTTCTGCAAATAAATAACTAATTATTTCTCTTACTAAATGTTCTATTAGACAAGAGGTTATGCACAGATCAAGGAAAACTAGAGAAAGAAGGGAAATAAAGTGATGTTTGTATTATGTGCTATAAAAAACAACCAATAATTCAAATATAACCTGCTGAAATGGGTCATATCTTACACATATAAATGTAAACGTATGTAAAAGTGACAGTGGTGTACTCACAGGGCTGAGACGACATTTAAGGTTTTATTACCCATTTAATAATGAAGTGTGCTGTGTTTAAACAGCAAAGCACACGCTTGTTTTCTATAGGAATGTCATGGATTTACTTCCATGGAATATGTAGAGATTTAGCAAACATGTCAGTTATGTTCTAACGTCTAAGGTTTAAACTTATGCATAAATAAATGACTTTTGGTTCTAGCTTTAAAAATTAATGTGAAAAGAGGAACTTTTGTGTTACAGAGCGAAATGTAAATCTGTCAATAACATATTCCAGCTTTTCTCTGTTAAATGTGCAGAATATATCAATGTTCTAATGAGTATCTTTCTCATCTTCAGAGTGCTGACCAGTGAGTTTAGTCTGTCTGTGCTGTCCAGAGCTCTACAGGTCACTGCAGGTCACTACAGGTCACTGCAGGTCACTACAGGTCACTGCAGACACAGAGTGATCTCAAGTAAACTCCTGACGACTCCAAAGCAAAAGGTATTTTAATAATAACTTGTGCCTCGACTAAAAGTAAACAGTGTAGAATCAGTATTTTGAATTTATAAAATGTCTGTTTTGTTATGACCAAAAAAACTAAATGATAATTGTTCTTCAAAAGAGCCACTGATGTGTCACATGTGTCTGTGAAGCAGCTTCAGGACAAACATGTGAAGTGTATATTATATGACTTGTATAATCTAAAACATATGAAGTGTATGTTATGTGACTTGTATAATCTAAACATATGAAGTGTATGTTATGTGACTTGTATAATCTAAACATATGAAGTGTATGTTATATGACTTGTATAATCTAAAACATATGAAGTGTATGTTATGTGACTTGTATAATCTAAAACATATGAAGTGTATGTTATGTGACTTGTATAATCTAAAACATATGAAGTGTATGTTATGTGACTTGTATAATCTAAACATGTGAAGTGTATGTTATGTGACTTGTATAAATCTAAAGCTGTGACATGTTCTGTTTGTCTCAGTCATACGATGGAGCTGAACGGTGCAGTTACTGAAGTACAGAAGACTGCGTAGCCATGGAAACAAAGTCTTGTTAAATACTGAGATATTCAATAATGTCACATTCATGTGCATATAACTGATGTAAAAAGAGTGTTTATTTTACCATTATTATTAGTATTATTTTGTCTTACTCTAGCTGTTTTTATTTTATCTTTATTTTCCCTCCATTCCGTATTAAGGTATGAGAGGTTCTGTCTATGGGAGTTTTTGTTTATAAGAGTTCTTCTATTAAGATTGATCTATTAAGAGTGTTTTTTAAACTTCCTATAAGTTTTCTGTCCTTTTCCTCTGTATC
>NW_027315723.1:18835515-19155515 GCF_026437365.1 Eucyclogobius newberryi | reverse complement strand
TGTTACTTCTTTGGACGGCACAGACGCTGAAAATACTTTTTATAACACAGACTGTGGCATTATTAAACCAAAATGTCAAAACAGAATAAACTATCGAGGAAAAAGCCTTCAATTCAACTGTTATTTGTAGCGTTAAATGTATTTACTTTTTGCATAAAGCAGAAAAACAGAAAAGAGCTCAGTCCTTGGTTCAGTCTGTGTCTTTTTCGCGCTGCCAAAAGTATTTATGGAGTCTGTTATTTCCATTGCAGCAGTTTTTCGTCTCAGATTCATAGTTTTAAAAGTGTGATATTAATGTCGACATTATTTGCAAATGGGCGAAATCAGCGATTTCTATTTCGATCTGATGCAAAAAGGCCATATTCTTTTATAACCATTGATCTGATCCAGACCAAAGAGTTTAGTTTTACAAAAATTAAAACTACTGAAATTGACTAATTATTTGTAGAAATGTTGGATATTTCCCTGTGATTCGAGTGAACTTTTACACATCATGAACTGTCCCAGAATCCAAACAAAGTAGTTTTATGCATGTTTTATTTCCTTTTCTTTCTACAATTAATCAAACAGAACCAGAAGCTACATTTTCTCCATCTGAATTCTTTCCAAACATAGAGAACGTTTGATGTTTTTATGTGTTTTTGAGAATTAAAAACACCTGTAATTTAATGAATGTGACACAGATCAGTTTAAAGGACAAATATGATGCATTATTTATATTTATTTTGGCCTTTAAACACGCTTTAGTAGCTTCACTTTGGCGTCTCATGTTTAAAAAAGGAACATTTACAAAAACCAGGACGACTTTATATAATTCAGACCGTAAATGTACTTCTGCCTCACCTTCTGTCTTACACACGCGAGATAAACAAACGCTAGCTTCCCTCTGACGCGCTAAAGCAGCACCGCAGTTGTAATGACCGTGTTCTGACAGCAGGAGTGCTCAGAACGAGTCTGGCCACGGTTTACAGACTTGAAAACCGCAGCGGAGATTTCATCGGGGAGTTTTAGAACTGAGTGTTTTCTGAGGCTCGGAGGGGAGACTTTCTACACCAGAACTCGTCAAACCAGCATAAAAAAAAAAACGTACATTTTTGCATAATACAGCAGGCGTTTCCTTCAAGGCAGAACGTTAACACTTGCACCATCAAAGTTGTGCCCCTTGGCAAAGTAGGCCCGGCGGCTCGGGTGCGATTCGTTACCACGTTCCCGTTCCCTCTCGCTCCCTCTCACCTCGGCTCGTCTCCTAGCTCCTCCAGACTATATTTAGACCCTTCCCTGCGCCTCGTATATACACCCGTGTCATCTCTCATCCCCGGTGCTAGCTCGCGGCGCGCTTCATTAGCCGCCCTAATAGCCTACCGGATCCGCCACACTTCCGCCGTGGGTACGTCCAGGTCCTTAACGCCAAAATGCGCCCGGTTTAACGCACAAACGATGCGGCGAGGAAACGTGCGGCGCGGGGGAACATTCCGTGAACGATGGGGGAAGGAGAAGCAGATCCGTCTTTGCCTCGCTAACTGGGTTACAGCGGCAGGCGGCGGCGCGGAGACGGCCCACATATAGGCCGCCCGCTCCCCAGGCGCTTCCCCCGATTCTTCCGCGGCAATCTCCGACGCGCTAACGGTGGCGAGCCTCTGGACCGTTTCAGACCGAGCAGTTTCTTGTAGTGCAGTGAGAGCTGAATATTTTGGGTTCGAGTTTTTAACCTTTTTTTTAAACATGAGAGATTTAAAAATGTTGTGTCATCAGAATGTTCTAAATTACAAAAAGAAGCAGATTATAATATGTTTTTTAGTGATTGACCGGCAAATGTTCTAAATACTAATAACTAACAATATGCAATGATTTTAACTCCAGGAAATCGAATGTCAGTTGGTTTGCTTCTCTATTTAATTCAAAAATGGGGAAAAACTACCATTTTATACACTTAAATTTGTAGTTGAGCTTCCCAAAAAGCAAGTGTGAAAAGTTAGTAATTACAGATACTTACGTTACTGTAATTGTGTCAATTCTTTTAGAGTACTTGTACTTTTTTGAATTGATTTTTAAATGTGTACTTGAGGCACAATCTATATTCACGGCGAAATGATGTTCAGAAATGAAGGGTGTCGCTGAGAAGGACTCACACTTATTAATTAACATTTACACGTTGGTTAATTGGAAAGTCATAGCCTTCTGTATATCTGTAAATGAAATGCAAAACTAATTCAGTGAGAAAAAAATTGGCCTTCATCAGAAATGCTTAAAATCTATGTTGATGGTAAATAAACAAATAGTGTAAATGTGTTTAAAGTGACGTATGACAGGTTTGTACGATGTGTTAATTTGGACTTTATTTGGTGTATTTGTACCTGTTGTACATATAAATCATAGTTTTACACCAATCGAGCAGGTATTTGTGGAGAAAAATCTGTAGAAAATGACAGGAAGTGACATCACACCAGGGACACACTCATTCCAGTCAAAATGTATGCCGAATTTACACAAAGAAACAACTTTTTTGACTCTATAAACATTAATTCAACAAAAATAAAGTCACTCTCATATATTTTTATTTCTCAAACATTGTGACATTAGTTTTGTCCAGTGTTTGCTGGGTCATTTCCTAGTGTGATGTCATCAATTAAAAACAGGAAGTGAAATTATAAACCTAAAAAATTTGCTATTCTGTGATAACATTTTACATTTTCTTAAGCAAAATTCAAAATATATTCATCTTAACTGCATTTTAGTTCAACGAAGGAGGAGGCGCTTTAAGGTCACGTGTTTTATCTTAATTTGTATTTTCTGATCTTCAGCGGGTTAACCCCAATGTCTCCTTTAAATTCAGATTATGTTTCACGTCACGTTTGCCTCGTTTATGTCATTTATGTGATTTATAACGTGATCGTTTGCAGACTTTTAAAGGGTCAATAACTTAAAGCGTCGTAACATCGATCTTGTACAAAGTCAAGAGAAGAACAACGTTTTTGGCAGGTCCTTGTACATTGGACATTTGTGAGTTTTGTGGCAGTTTTTGGCTCATTTTTCATTGCATTTTGGGTCAAAATCACTGTTGTTAATAATTCAGTGTCTGGCGGAGGCTTTGATCTTTGAACAGGAAAATGTAATCAGCAAAACTCTCACAGAACATGCACGTTCAAACTGGAAATGATCACGGCGTGGTGAAGGGCCGACAAGTCAAAGAAGACTAAGAACAATAGCTGTGTGAGTGATTACATGATCAGAGTGGGAAGTACAGAGCACGTATGGATTTCAAGAAGAAGAAGAAGAAGAAGAAGAAGAAGAAGAAGAAGAAGAAGAAGAAGAAGAAGAAGAAGACGAAGACGAAGACGAAGACGAAGACGAAGACGAAGACGAAGACGAAGAAGAAGAAGAAGAAGAAGAAGAAGAAGAAGAGTCAAGAGTCAGCTCTGGAATAAAGTCAAAGAAAAAAAGTCTAAAGAATAAAGTCTGGCGATAAAGAAGTTCGACTACAGTGGCAGTCAACCGCCATTAAAAGCAACAACAACAACAACAACAACATGGGTCCTTAAAGATGCACTCTGTCACTTTTCTGCTTGTCTTCAAAGAGATGGTATTGTTTTGCCAGGAATGTTCCACTGTTATTAAACTAAACTTTCTTGCATTTATTTTATTACAGACATTTAAAAAATACCTTCAAAAAGAGATTACATTTATTGCCACCGATCTAAAAAGCGCCCCCTACTGGTCAGACGACTCATTGAACTAAAATGCAGTTAAGATAAATATATTTAGATTTGCTTCGGGAAAAATAGATATTTGTTTGGGTTTATAGTTTCACTTCCTGTTTGTAATTGAGGACATCACACCAGGAAATTACCCAACAAACACTGGGCCAAAACCCATCTAATGTCACAATTATTTCTAATATAATAAAAATATATATAAAACACTGCTCATGACCAGTTGCCCCAGCGGCATTGGGTCAAATGTAGTTCCCCTACAGGGACTTTACGTTGAACCTTAAAACATATGTACAAATACATTTCACAGTAGCAAACTGCTGATTTCTTTCTTTCTTTTTAATGTCTGCACAGCATTTCAACTCAATATGTGTGTGTGACCTAAATGGTTTGAAGTAAAGGGAACAGGGTTGTGGAGACAGACAAAGACAGGTCAGTATTACTCAAACATGCACCACTGAAACATGCTAAACCCCCTAATGACCCATTCAAAGAACTTCCAGTGTCAGTGCCTGACCTTTGGCCAATCTTCTGTAATAATATCAGTCCAACTTATAAGAGCCTGTTCTCTGGCAGAGACTGTGAAGAACAAACGTGTCGGATGAATGTTCCACCTCCTGCTGCTGCGGCTCATCATCCAATATCTCAGCTCCAGCTATATATATATATATATATATATATTTATATATATATATATATATATATATATATAAATTGAAGACGTACAACAACTATGTATATATATAGATATATGTACAAACATGAAAATTTAGTCGGTGAGGCTTATATTGAGGTCAGGTGAGTTTGACAGTCCGACTTTTACAATGTGTTTGTTTAATGCCATAATGTGGAACGTTACTCATAATAACTCAATAACATCTTCATGGAGACACATTGCAGTACAAATTACCTTTTCTATTTATCATCAAACAAATTGCACTATCAAAGACATTCTGCCCCACTGCTGCTGCCGTCGCCGCTGTCACATCATCACATCATCAGTCCTTTGTCGGATTAAATGTCGTATGTTTCAAAAGGTCAAGACAAATCTTCAAAGCGACGGGGGCTTTCATCTCTGTCAAGGAAACCAAAGACGATGAGACTAGATTTATGGAAATAAAGTTTTCTTATAATACTCAATGTTGTGCCTTGGGCCTCTCAAAAGGCTCACGCTTGTTTCGGATACAGCTGTGCATTTGGCAAAGCCTCGTGTCGTGTTTTCTATTTCCTGTTGTTGTTTTTGGTGGTTTCATGCTGTTGGTTTTTGTGGGAGACGATCCAGAAATGTATTTCAGTTTAGTTTGGCTCAAAACACATGTTTTGTTGAACAGATGTTTGTCTACAGGAGGGAGGTGGACCGGCTGGTCTCCTGGTGCAGCGGTAACAACCTGGAGTTCAACTTTCCTGAAGTCCACGATCATCTCCACAGCCCCCCCCCATCACCACTGTGGATTCCCTCCACTTTCTCTGCACCACCATCACCAGGACCTCAAGTGGGAGCCATCAGCTCCCTCATCAAGAAGGCCCAGCAGAGGATGTACTTCCTGCAGCAGCTGAGGAAAGACAAGCTGCCAGTGGAGATGATGGTGCAGTTCTACACGACCATCATTGAGTCCATCCTCACCTCCTCCATCACCTCCTCCATCACCGTGTGGTACGCTGGAGCCACAGCCAGGGACAAACAGAGACTACAGCGCCCTCTGCTGAGAAGGTGATCTCAGACTTCCATCTCTGCAGGACTATTTCAGCCACTCCCCTCAGGCAGGAGGCCACTCCCCTCAGGCAGGAGGCCACTCCCCTCAGGCAGGAGGCCACTCCCCTCTTCCTCCACAAGAACAGTTTCTTTCCCTCTGCCGTTGGACTCATGAACACTTCTTAAACACTGTTCACTTTCTGCAATATTTTTGTAAATATCTGTGTACATACTGAGACGTAGTTTTTTTTTTTACCTTATTTTATTGGTAAATTCTTGATTTATGCATGCCATATTTGACTCTATAGACATTGCTATTGTTATTATTTTATCATTCATCGTTTTATGTTGCACCTTAACGCGAACTGTTTGCACTGTGTTCAGTGACAATGGGAATAAAACTTTTCTGTTTCTGAGATCAGCTGTGAGCGTGTGCCACTGTGAACGCTTTCATCTCCAAATCTAATCAACAAATCACATAAAAACATGCTCAAAATGATCCGGAGGAGGGATACTTTCAGTGGCTCGACAGCACACAGAAAAATGCATTAAGTATCAATAAAAGCATTCAAATCAAATACATCTGATCACCACGAAGTCCAAATCACTGCAGCGTCTTCCACACGCTCTCCTCCCTCTGGTCCCAGATCAAATGCCCCTTTCAAGTTTTGTTTATCTAGAGCCAGCCAACTAATTTGACCCACAATGCATCAGCGCCGTCAGCTGTCTCACCCGACAACTGATCACAGCCGGAGCACGGGGGCCGTATCCCCCAGTGCATCAGACATGTTGACTTCATGTGGCCAATTAAGAGAAATGCGTGTAAAATGTGACACTTTCATCTCTCGACCATGACAAGCACAAAGATCACTGCGGATAATGTACGGGATTAAAACACGAATAAGCAGATCGTTATTTGCCTCAAAATTCTGCAAAATATACCGCATAATGACAACGTGAAAGAAGGTTGTTTTAATGTCCACGAGCAGTAGAAACATCTCAAGAACGATCAATGGAAAAACTGGGAAACACTGTGAATACTTTTGTACATACAATCAGGTACAGCCCCTTGAATTCTCAATAACCACAATAAAATACAATTAGATAACCGTTTCTATCAACAACACAGAGTTCAATCTTTGTCACAACTTTCCATCAAAGTGTAGTAAGTAGTTTGCCTGACCCGCCAGCCCCTCCCACATTCTGTTCAAATGCTTAAGTGTCTGGAACCCGAGTCAGAGCCAATGAAGTCGTCGGACCATAATCGTCCGATCCAATCCCAGTTGGAGGTTTTAACGCGTCACACTGAAGATACGGAAGTTGCTTTTCACCCCCCGATCCAAAACATTCAAGATGGTGGACCCGGCTCGTGACCGAGTGTTTACTTCTGCTCTCGCTTCGGTTTGAACAATCAGGAAAGTCCGCCCTACTTGCCGTGATGAACGTGCGTTAGATGCGGTTTTACGAAGGGCGTCATCACGATTCAGGAGACATTTTCTGCGTTCGGGGACGGATAACGCGGAACACGCCTTGTTGACATGGGCTACGTAATATCCGGTTAAGCGTGTCACGTTTTTTGCGTCACCTCTGGGTTTATGTGATTCTGTGGTTCTGTCTCTGCTCTAAACTCCGCCCTAGAAATTTAAATTCTGCGGTCGAGCCCCAGACCCTCAATGTTTTGTTAAGTAGTCTGTAAAAACGTGTTGGGAATGGCTGGTCAGGCAAGTAAGTAGTTAGTTATAGTTATGTGTTACTACTTCCCAAATGTAACTAGGTTCGAAACTGTCTTATTGAATGGTGAAAGTGAAAATACACCCACCGCTGCTTATTTAAGTAAGACATTTGCTAATTTCTGCCCCATTCATCCTGAAAATCAGCCAATGCTCCACAACCAGTGTTAATTAAGTCACAATAGCACAGGACGAGCGACAGTCACCTTCACGCAGCAGGCACTCCACAAACAGCACATTTGCATAACACAACAAACATATGGATATGCAAAAGAGTCATTCATTAGATTACTCGTTACTGATGAAAATAACGCCATTTTTCCCAACACTAATGGCAAGTTCACTAGCAAGGACCACAGCCCCAGATACGATGCAAGGTGTTTATTGGCAGGGGAGAAACATGAACAACACTAATGTACGAAGTTGATGCCGTTTTGGGTCTTCTTGCGATGAGGGCTGAAGGCTCCCGGGCCTCGATACCCCCATCTAGGAGATGAATTAGAATTAGAACAGTTTAAAGAGGGTGGGAGGGAGGGGCACGAAAATCACGAACACAGGTGTGTGTGATCTGGATGAATAAGTAGTGTAGCCGCAGGAAGGGGAGTGGTCCTGCTCCCGAACTTAAGATAACAAACTTATCTTCATTTAAAAGGCCAACTGTTTTTTTTGCGGTAACAAGATATTTGTTAAGGTAGTAGCAGTAGTCCAGATTTTAGGAGGTATTCTAAGTTTGTTCTTCGTGCATGTTTTTGTGACAGCAGGTGACAAGATCGTGCTGAAGAAGAAGAAGGGTTTCTTTTGAAAATGTACTTTTCTGTTGCCATAAATGCAGAGTGAAACATATGTTCATTTGCTCTCGCTGCAGAGAGAGAGAGAGAGAGAGAGAGATGTGATTTCACTTGTTGGGTCTCTCTAAAAGGTGTTCAGAGGGGGGCCATTAAAAAGCAGGGGGGGCTACAATCTACCTCCTGTGTACAGCAGTGTGAAGGGACCGCTCTCGTCCTGTAAATGATTCAGAATATTTAAGACAAGGACCAAAAGAAAAACTGCAGTTAAAGCAATCGCTTTTACCGTATTTTACAGACTATAAGTCGCACCTTTTTTCATAGTTTTGGCCGAAGAGCGACACATATGTGATATTATTCGTTATTTTCACTCTGACAACCACAAGAGGGCGCTCTAGGCTCTAAGCGACGCAGAAGAAGAATCTGCACTTCCTCTATCTCTGGAGTTTGTGGAGTTGTTTAGAAGTGACACAGAGGAAGAAGAATTCAATGGATTTAGTGATTTGGGGTAAAACTGATGCTTTGGTAAACTTGTTAGCATGTTCTTTATGCTATAGTTATCTGAATAACTGTTAATATGTTACGTTAACATACCAGACACTTACCACAGTTCTGTCTGTGCCTCATGTAGCTGAAGGTGTTAGCGTTAGCATACGTACACCTATTCACCATGTTCTCTCATCTGTTATTATTTTAAACTGCATTTAAGATGAAACGTCTGTTCTTGGTCTTGGATTTTATCAAATAAATTTCCCCCAAAAATGCGATTCATGCTCCAGTGCGACTTTAGATCCTATTCATCCTATTTGCTGCTTGACCAGGGAGCTGCTAAACTGTATTTTCTGTATTATTATGTTTTACTCGACAGTAACAAATACATTCTATTATTCTAATAGATGTGAGGTGGAGACTGGCAGAGAAAAATAGGGCAAACCGTTCGGATAATAGTTTAGCAGGTGTAAAGCTGCGATGGTCCGAGTTAAACCCTCAAACTGCTCTTTGTTTACCCGCATTAGCCTTATTACAGGTTTATTTTTATTCATTTATTCATCAATTCCAAACATAAAAACATGGGCGTGCACAAAAGAGGAAGACCCTTTGCTTTGACGTGGCACGAGCGTCCTTCCTCTTTTGTGCAGCTCAGTGTTGGGAGTCGAAACATTCATAATTCTAAAATGACTAAAGTAATTTGAAACCTTACAGTTTGTCAAATATTAAGCCAAGCAGTCTAAATTCTAAATATAGCTTTTCAAACGTATTCTCACCAGATCTTCTAAATTAAAAACTGGGACACACACGGGTTGGGTTGCGGAGGTAATAATAAAACTGTAAAGTGGGGGTAAAAAGGGACGTTCAGGCTATTTTCTAGCTCTATTTTAGCTATTTAGCTCCGTTTTATTGTTTGCAGGTCTCAAAGTGGTCAAAAAGTGGGACGAATCAGTGGTTTTGGATACATCTGCTGGGACGTGGGACACAGGGCTCAAACCTAGGACTGTCCTGCAGACAAGGGGACGTCTGGTCACCCTAGTACTTCCTCTTACTTGAATGATTATTTAGGTCACTACTTTTTTACTTTACTTCTATTGTAGTGATATTACTTTACAGTTGAATTAATCTTACTAATTCCAGATCTGATTAAAAAGCCCAGAAAAAAAAGCTAACTGATCGTTTTTTAATCATTTTTTTAAACTTCTGAACTTCTCAAATCAAGTTTATTTTAGTCAACAATTATTATTGTTATTGTACGCCAAAAAGTTCACATCATCAACCAAATAACGGTGCAACAGAAAGCTTCTAGATAGATAATATTTACAATAAAAGTGTTTGATGATGTGGACAGTGAACTCTTTTCCGTGAGCCGTTACCTAGCGACTGTACTGTAAACAAGAGCCCGAGCTTCTTTATTTCACACGACAGTTGATTTGAAGTTTGTTTTATTGGAAATCCTTAAACCACCTGAAGATATTGCTCCTTGTGCCCAACTTGTCCCTGCATTTTCTTTTATATATTGATGACTTTTTGCAACTTTAAGTGACTTCTGTTTTCTTCTCAAACTGCCACATAACTGATGTAAAACGATGAATATTCAAATTTACTCTCAGACCAAGTGAAAACAACCACTTTGGCCTCAGATGGGGTTAAGCACTGGCACAAATCGAGTGGATTTTTAGCCCTAAATGATGTAGAACAGAAGCTCGCAGACACTTCCTGTTTCCCATTAACGACAGCCAGAAGCGATAACACGATTAGCACAAGTACTCGGCGTCTATCAGCGAGAATAGGTCTCTTAAAGAGGCTTAAACTGTCCCCTCCTGCCCGGCTTGAGAAATGGCTCAAAGTGGCTGCGGGATCTGTCTCGTCTCTTCAGCGGCGGCCGAGTAAAAGAGGAATTTATCATCTGGAAAAGAGGAGACAGGCTAAAGCAGCGCTAACGGCGATAGCGGCTATCTAATGGTGGCTAACACGGCTCGACATTACTCAGCATTTTAAACGTTTGTTGCGTTTGGAGAGAGAACCCGCCGCTGTAGACGTGGTGGAAGAAAGTAGCATCGTATTACTCAGAAATGACTGAGCAGTGCTGCGGAGAAGACTTTGAAAATGTTTTAAAGAATACTACCTGCAGTAAAAAGTATCTTCTAACTTACTCCGTTACATGGTCCAATCAGAGTACTCCGAATACTGCATTGACTTGCATTAGGATATATTACATTGTAAACCCATAATACAGGATTGTAACAGCTTTGTGCTTGTGGCATTGTCTGATCTAAATGTAGTGATCATTAGAGAAAGATAAATCACTGAGCGTTGTTCTCTATTTATAAATCTCTTTGATCCTGTGATTAAGTTCCACGATGTAGGTTTTTCCTTTGATTTGAGGAATGTGACTCGAGTATTCTGAGCGCACGTTTGGCACATCTATGTTGTTATTTCTCAACACACGCGAAGAAGCTTTCAAACTAACCTTAATGATGCAATGTGAACTCAGCCAATTCTTTCAATAATGTTCTAAATTTGGTTTTACACTGATCTTTCCAGCATTTATTTGAAAGAAAATCCCACTGTCCCTGAAGTTATTGTGATTATTTAAAAGTTAAGACCCTAAGTGACCCTGTTTCTATTACTAAGTCATTTAAGATCAATAATGCTGCAAATGTTATCATTAATAATCCATCTTTACTCAATAATCCTCTAGTTTCGAAGTGTTTTTGAGTGTTCGGTTTGTGTCAGGGAGGGCATCTGGTGTAGCTGCACACGATATATATCGATATCACAACACACCCAATGTATTGCAATAACACTGAGGTCCTCCAGCTGACAGAAAAGTGCTGTTTTTAAAAACTTTGTAAAAAAGCTGATTTTTTTTTCATGGTTTCTTCACTCAGTTTAAATCAGCCTCGATTTAGTCTCAGTTTTGTCTCTGTAAACTTGCTATTGCAGTTTTTTACAGCGATATCGTAATAATTTTCCAAAACAATGTAGATCTAGCATCTGGTTTTAAAGGTCTAAACATTTACTGTGCCTCGTGCACTAAGACACCGACATGTGGACTGTTATTTAGTCACATGTTTAGTTTCTCTGCGCCTTCATCTCAATCCTAAAGTGTGCTTATTAGAGTCTTAAAGTGAGTCCGTGTCGTGCCTCTCGTGTCACTGGTCACGCACAGACGAGTTAACAGTCACAGATGAATAAAGTTGCATGTCATTTTGGGTCCTTTCTGCTCTGTCCTCAGCTCCATTTACGCTTGTTAATAATGCACACGCTTGTCAAATCCTCGGTGAATATTTTAGGCTGAAGCCACGTGCTGGTTCCTCTCTCCACCAGGCGGTTTAGGTCATCGTCACGACAAAAAGAAGGAGTTGAATTAGTTAAAATTCTGGATTACCCCACTTACCACACAGGAGAAAGAAAATACTCATACAGTAAAACTCGACTGCCCATCAAAAGAACAAGTCAACCGCCGGAAAAAGTGGTCTTAATATTTGTTAGACCTTTATCTTTGATCTTCAGTGTGTCATTGTTCCTCACACAGATCTTCAGTGTGTCATTGTTCCTCACACAGATCTTCAGTGTGTCATTGTTCCTCACACAGATCTTCAGTGTGTCATTGTTCCTCACACAGATCTTCAGTATGTCATTGTTCCTCACACATATCTTCAGTGTGTCATTGTTCCTCACACAGATCTTCAGTGTGTCATTGTTCCTCACACAGATCTTCAGTGTGTCATTGTTCCTCACACAGATCTTCAGTGTGTCATTGTTCCTCACACAGATCTTCAGTGTGTCATTGTTCCTCACACAGATCTTCAGTGTGTCATTGTTCCTCATAAAGATCTTCAGTGTGTCGTTGTTCCTCACAAAGATCTTCAGTGTGTCATTGTTCCTCACACAGATCTTCAGTGTGTCATTGTTCCTCACACAGATCTTCAGTGTGTCATTGTTCCTCACACAGATCTTCAGTGTGTCGTTGTTCCTCACACAGATCTTCAGTGTGTCATTGTTCCTCACACAGATCTTCAGTGTGTCATTGTTCCTCACACAGATCTTCAGTGTGTCATTGTTCCTCACACAGATCTTCAGTGTGTCGTTGTTCCTCACACAGATCTTCAGTGTGTCATTGTTCCTCACACAGATCTTCAGTGTGTCATTGTTCCTCACACAGATCTTCAGTGTGTCATTGTTCCTCACACAGATCTTCAGTGTGTCATTGTTCCTCACACAGATCTTCAGTGTGTCATTGTTCCTCACTCAGATCTTCAGTGTGTCATTGTTCCTCACACACATCTTCAGTGTGTCATTGTTCCTCACACAGATCTTCAGTGTGTCATTGTTCCTCACACAGATCTTCAGTGTGTCATTGTTCCTCACACAGATCTTCAGTGTGTCATTGTTCCTCACACATATCTTCAGTGTGTCATTGTTCCTCACACAGATCTTCAGTGTCGTTGTAGTGTCTAAACCAGACTCAGAGAGACTTATCCACGCGTTTGTCTCCAGTAGATTAGACTACTGTAACAGCCTGCTCACTGGTCTCTCCAAACGAGCTGTAAAACAGCTGCAGTACATCCAGAACGCTGCTGCTCGGGTCCTGACCAGAACCAGGAAGTATGATCACATTAGTCCTGTTCTCAGGTCTCTGCACTGGCCCCTGTGGCTCAGAGAATAGACTTTAAAGCAGCTCTGCTTGTGTACAAGTCTCTCCATGGCCTAGCACCTTATTACTATTATTATTAATATGATGAAATAAGGCTGCTGTTCCTTTGTGACAGTCGCAGCTCCTCTTTTGCGTTTGCATTTTCTCGCCACATTAACTCCCTAACGAGAGGAGAAGAGTGTTTTTTCAGATAATATCTCTGTCATTACTGCCGTCCTAAGTGCCCTCTCTTTAACATGACCTGTTTTTATGTCCTCTTATGCAACACAACTGACTCCAAATTGCGCCGGGATGTGATTTCCGAGTTGATGATTGTCATTAAAGTCCAACAACGTCAGAGCGACGAGTGCCCGGTGTAAGAGGCTGTCAAAACCAACTCAAACTCTAACACGCTCACAATTAAACAGCCATTAGACATGACGAGGGGTGAAGTCATTAAAAAGACACAGAGAGAGAGAGAGAGAGAAAGGATGGACACTACAAGAGAGACAGAAAGAAAGAAAGAAAGAAAGGACATGAGTGAAATATATATATGTTTAGTTTTATTGTTTTATTTATTGTGCGTGAGCGTGAAAGCTCCTTCGTCTCTGTTCACTGTTGTGCACTGTTTCCGGCGCTTGTACTGATGTAATTCTGTTCTGAATATTGTTTGTATTTTCCAGTCCGTGACATGATTTTCTCGTTCGTGGTCTGATATTGCTGGTTTTTAGGTTTTCCTGTGAACTCTCTTCATTTCTGTGCCAGTTTATTTGGATTGTTTTTCACACACTTTCTGATGTTTCTTTTCCTTGAGGTGAAACTCCTCCCTGTTTCCTGCCCAGTGCATGTTTTGGTATTTCATATTATATTGCATATTGCATCTGGTTGTACTGTGTCTTTGGATTGTTCTACAACAATGAACAGAGACAAAGGGTCCGTCATGCTTTTTAAAAAAATCAGTTATTTATGAAGATGCATGTTTTTTATTCAAGTGTCTACTTCATGTGCTACTTTTACATCATTTCCTGCTCCTGTCTGTACTTTTACTTAAGTAACAGAATGGAGTACTTATTCCACCACCACCACCACCACCACAGACAGTAAAGTAAGGAAATAAATTCAGCCATTTCTGCCAAACAAAAATAATCTAGATATTTTTAAATCCATCCACTTTTAAAAAAAATGAATTAAAAAAAACTTTTTCTGTTGTAATTTTTCAAATAATGTTTCCCCCCTTTTTATTTTTATTTTAAAAAAGAAATCAAGAATAAACATAAAACAAATAAATAAAAAAGCAAAAAAAACAGATAAGTAAAGAATAAAATTCGAACATAACATAACATAATTTGCTGTCATCCAAAGAAAAAAGGTAGGTAACAAATACAAACTTTCAAAAACAAGAGTCCCATTTTGTCCATTGTTACACTCGTACTTCTACTCGAGTACTTGTTTGCTCCAGAAGGGCGCACTTCTTCTTCCGCTGCTGCACAAATGGCGTACGGTCTTTTGGCCGAGGGTGGTTCCGTTAATCAGGACGTGCCCCTCGCCGCGTCTGGCTCCGACCCGGCGTGGCATTTGAGCTGCATATCAAATCACAGAAGTCCATTGTGTGTCCGGGCGCGGCGCTGATTGGCAGCTTGAGTGATAAGGCGCGCTGCCACCGACCAACACAATACGCTTCATTTTGGGAACAATGGCGTGTGAGAACCGGAGTCTTGGCCCCGGGGAGGTTTTGTGTGCGAGCGAGAGGAAAGTGCGGGTTGAGTCATAAGGGATCGCTGACGTTTAGTTATGTGGTGGAGGAAGTACTCACCGGTGCTACTCAAGTACAAGTACGGACATGTGAGCGAAGAATACTCACATTTAAAAATCGACTTACCGTATTTTCCGGACTAAAAGTTTTCATATTTTTGGCCAGGGTGCAACTTATACCTACATTTATACTTATATACTTATACTTATACCCTGGAGCGACTTATAAGTGATATTATTTGTTATTTTCACACTTGCAACTGCATTTCATACTCCAATGCAACTTCTCTATAATGCATTTTTTTGCTGGTACGACTTATAGTCTGGAAAATATGGTAAATTTTAAAGACAGTGGACAAAATTATGCTTTTATGTGCTTTAACCCTTCTTTTCTTTCATGTGCCACCTCTTTTATTTTAAATTTTATTCATCACTTATCATGTGTTCCCTTTGGCCCGGCCTGGTTCTTTTTTTGTTGTTCTATGTTTGTTTTAGTTGTTTATGTTTTTTGTTGTTTTATGTTCTAAAAAATAAATAAAATAAAAACGGTCAAAATAATCCTAATTTTGACTTTATTTAGTGTATTTATATCTGTAAATAATAGTAGATAAAGAAAACTCTAGAAAATTGCAGGAAGTGACATCACACCAGGGACTTTCTCATAATGTACACAAAAGAAACTTCGACTCTCTAAACATTACTTCAACAAAATAAAAGGATTGTCTGATCTTTATTTGTCAAACTTCTAAAAATGTGATATTCAAGACCCATTGGCTGCTGGGTAATTTCCTACTGTGATGTCATTAATTACAAACAGGAAGTAAAATTATAAACCTAAAGACATTGCTTTTCTGGAAAATTCTAGTGTTAAATGCAACAATTTTGATTTAAAAAAGGCTTTAATAGACGTGACATGGGGATAAGAGAGAAGGAGGACATACAGCACGTCTAACTCACTGTGGCCTGGCATATGTACTGCCGCCTTAACCACTCCGCCACCACTGAACAGCACCGTTCTCTTTTATGTTTATAATGTGTTTGCTCAAAATCTTTCCTCAGAACAACATCAAAGGGCTTAAAAAAAAGCACTTTCTACATTTCAGACTTGTTAAAATGCAAAAAGTGCAGAAGTAAAAGCAAAAGGTATCCATTAAAAACGACTTAAGTAAAGCAGAGATACCTAAAAATGTTGCCTAAGTAGTACTTTTATTTTTGTACTGTCTTTGTCATAGTTTATGTCGATGCTTGTTTGTTTTTTAACCTTTTTTATCCAGGTCCATCGATTGAGGCAGTTCTCATTTACAACAATAACATGGTTTTTATGTTTTATTGAGGGACAGACTTGGACTTTATTTATTTATTTATTCTTCTCATTATTTGAACAGATAAATGCAGAAATTTGCCTTTCTGACTCAGCTCCTTCTTCACCACAACAGTCCGATGCAGCAACACTGCTTTTTTAGAATCCCCTCATGAAAAAAAGAAAAACAAGGTCCGTTTCATTGCCTGGACTGGTGTCTCTGGGGCCCCACCCTGGAGCCGGGGGTGGGGTCTGGTGGCCGGGGGTGGGGTCTGGTAGCCGGGGGTGGGGTCTAGTGGCCGGGCGGGCACCTTTCAAATAAAATATATCAAACTTGATTTAAATGTTATATATCAAAGTTATTTTCATGTTGCTGTTGGAGTCTGTTGCACAAATTTTTTGGGCCCGGATTGAGACTTAAGCAAAAACTGGGTTAAATAAATAATAAATAAACAATGAGGTCTTGGACTCGGGACGTAATCCAGATTTTGTCAACTGTATTTGCGTTAGAGAGAGAAAGAGGGCGGGGCCTTTTAGTTTACATTAATAAATTAAAAGGTCTTGATTTTTACCTTCTTAAAAACGTGGAAAAACTAGTTCATTTTCAACGGTTCTCAGTCTAAATGTATTTCTCACTTACCTTCCAGAGGCTCATGCTAATGCTAACACATACACGCTAAAGCTAACACGTATGCGCTAAAGCTAATATGTACATGCTAAAGCTAACATGTACATGCTAAAGCTAACATGTACACGCTAAATGCTCCCTCTTCCACAGCTGGAAAATGCCCTGCATCTGTTCCTCTTCACTTCTCTGCCCCGGACCATCAGCTCCCCACTTCGCCCAGCACACAGTCCCCCTGCCAGTCCCCCTGCCAACCACTGACTGTCACAGCAGCACAGGTGAGGAGAGAGCTGAAGAGGATTAAAGTGAAGAAGGCAGCAGGACCTGACGGCATCAGCCCCAGGCTCCTTAAGTCCTGCGCAGATGAACTGTGTGGAGTTATGGAGCATGTCTTCAACATGAGCCTGAAGCTGAGGGTGGTACCACAGGTCTGGAAGACCTCCTGTCTGGTACCTGTGCCTAAGACACCGCGCGCCAAAGACCTCAACAGCTTCAGGCCAGTGGCTCTCACGTCCCACCTGATGAAGACACTGGAGCGGCTAGTCCTGGACCACCTCCGCTCCACCGTGAGCTCAGCCATGGACCCGCTGCAGTTTGCATATCGGTCTGGCATCGGAGTGGAGGACGCCGTCATCTCCCTGCTGCATCGCTCTCTCTCTCACCTGGAAAAGCCTGGCAGCTCTGTGAGGATTCTGTTCTTCGATCTTTCCAGCGCCTTCAACACCATCCAGCCGCTGCTCCTGAGGGACAAGCTGGAGACGGCTGGTGTGGAGTATGACCTGGCAGAGTGGATCCTGGACTACTTCACAGACCGACACCAGTTTGTGAGAGCACGGGACTGTGTGTCTGACACTCGGACCTGCAGTGTGGGGGCGCCCCAGGGCACTGTCCTCGCGCCCTTTCTCTTCACCCTTTACACTGCAGACTTCAGACATGACACGGACAGCTGTGTCCTGCAGAAGTTCTCTGACGACTCTGCCATCATCGGACTCATCACGGATGACGATGACGAGGAGTACAGAGGACTGGAGCAGGACTTTGTGGACTGGTGTCAGCGGAACCACCTCCTCATCAACGCAGGGAAGATCAAGGAGATAGTGGTGGATTTCCGCAGACGCCACCCCACTGCCCCCTCACCAGTGAACATCCAGGGACTGGTAGATGTGACTGATTCACATCTATGCTAGACCATGAGTGTCACCCCCTGCAGGACACTCTGTCCTCTCTGGAGAGCAGCTTCAGTGAGAGACTGATCCACCCTCGCTGTGTGAAGGAAAGGTTTTGCAGGTCTTTCCTTCCTGCTGCTGTCAGACTTCATAACAAACACTGTTAGTCCTGAACACTCGCAATACTGACCTAACCTAATACTGATGTGCAATTCCGTCATATGTGCAATTACTGTCGTGATTCATGTGCAATTACTGTGAAATTCATGTGCAATCCATATGCCGTTGTGACACATTCATGTGCAATTACTGTCGTGATCACATGCAATGGTATTTATGTATGTATGTATTTATTTATTTATTTATTTTATCTTTATTATTTTTCCCTCCATCCCTTGTTGGGTAATGGGAGGTTTTGTCTATGGGAGTTTTTGTTTATAGGAGATCTTCTACTGAGAGTGTTTTTCAAACTTCCTATAAGTGATCTGTTCTTTTCTTCTGTATCTACCTCTGTATCTACCTGCGTTGCATCAATGAAATTTCCCCATGTGGGACAATAAAGGATTATCTTATCTTATCTTAAAGAAAACACGTACACGCTAAAGCCAACGCCAACACGATACAGCTAACACATACATGCTAAAGCTAACTCGTACACGCTAAAGCCAACACCAACACAATACAGCTAACACATACATGCTAAAGCTAACTCGTACACGCTAAAGCTGACACATATACGCTAAAGCTAACATGTACATGCTAAAGCAAACACATACACGCTAAAGCTAACACATACAAGCTAAAGCTACCGCATATACGCTAAAGCTAACATGTACACGTTAAAGCAAACACGTACAGACTAAAGCTAAAACGTACACACTAAAGCTAACACGTACACGATACAGCTAACACGTACACACTACAGCTAACACGTATGTGCTAAAGCTAACGCGTACTAGCATGCTAACAGCGCACGTATGTATCTGTAATCTTCTTTACTGTCGCGCTGCTCTTGTACTGTCTGTCGTCACTTTAGCATTAGCAGGACGAATAAAGCATCTCTTGTTTCATCTTTTCCCTCTCTTCTCTCGTCCTCGCCCACTTCATATTCCTCATTCCCTTTACCTCTCTCACCTCCTTCTCCTTTCTCCCTTTTCTCTCTTTTTACTCACTTCTCTTTTCTCTTTTCCTTTTCTTCTTTTCCTTTTCTTTCTCCCCTCCTCTCTCTTCTTTCTTCCTCCAATCGCTCCTTTCTCCCGTCTTTGTCTCTCCCTCTCTCTCTCCCTCCTCTCATTCGCTCTCTCTCTCCCTGTCTCTCACTGAAGTTCCTATCATACGAGTGTATATATATATATATATATATATATATATATATATATATATATATATATATATATATATATATATATATATACTTATACTGCAAGAAGCGTCTGCACAAAGCCTGCTCTTTCTGCTCCTGCGCGTTTCTTACATCTTTTTCTTTCCATTGTTTTACAGAGAAAACATTTGAAATAATCATCTTTGAGGCTCCACTGAATCCAAGAACAGCCTTTATCTTTTTACAAACAGTTATTCCAAACCTGTTCTTTTGTTGTTGTTTATTGTGGCCAAAGACTCATTAACACTGAATTAAGTGGAATAAAGGAAAGTCCAAACGACGCTTTCAGTACTTGAGTGTTTTACTATTTCACAAAGTCTAAAGTGATTATCACTCTTTGTCTTCATTATTCATTTCAGCTGATTCCCCTCAAGAATGAAAAGAGCAGGAAGTGGAGCTCTGCGTTTTTAAGGAAACCAGAGCCAGCCGCTGGGTTTAGTGAAAAGGGCCTGTTCTCCGACTCATTACGTTCTCCTGACCTTTGACTCTTGAACTATTTGAGTTTCCTCCCGGTGCAACCACATGCTGCCATTAAGGACAGGATGTGAGAGGAAGGGCATCCGGCATAAAAAGCCCAAAGCAGCCGATTGTGAGGGGGATAAAGAGCAGATAAATTACTTTAAAGGGGCAATATTACGGCAGTATCACTGTTGAAGAATCTGCCAAATAACAGGGATCAAATCTAATTACTAATGATTTTAAGTCTTTACGACAATCAAATGAGCAGCAATTTTGAGTTTTTGCTTTTCTGTGACAAAAGATGAGGAACAAAATACTACTTTCTGGAATCGTTTGGGGAATCTCTCTTTTTTGCTGAACTCGTTCTTTTTGCAGTTTGGGCCAAAAATAGAACACATTTACATAAAGGCTTTAGATGAAAGAGAAGATACTTTGGAGCCAAGGCTGACCTGCCAATACGGGACGATCATGAATGAAAATCCTGTAAATAACATTCTTCCTTTGAGAATGTTTAAGCTTTTTTCTTTGCCACATCAAACAACTGGAAGGTTTTCAAGAGCTGCTAATGTAAAGATGTAAACTCCAAAGAAAATAAGCATTAACTGCTCAAACGACCGGGATTAAATTATATTATTATTATTTTTATTATTAGGCCCGAGCGCCACAAGCTGGCGAGAGGCCCATTAGTCCCGTAAGGCCGTGTGAAGCACGGCTGCAAAAGTCGAAGCTCTCGCTCACTTCCAAACACTCACTAACACACTCCTCCACTCATGCACGCCCCGTGCGAAAGTGCACACGGAGTGTTAAACGAGCACTTTAACCCCATGTAAAGTGCTCGTTTACGTTAAATAGCACACGAATATGCACGTTCCATAGATATAAACATGTCATGCAAAAATGTAACATTATTAAGCTACGTACACACCGCGGCGGCCAATTCACGCCCGACGCAGAAGTTTGAAGACAAACGCCCCGGACGCGCGTTCTCGACGCCCCGGACTCACGTCCGTAAAATACACTCAGCAGCAGACGTGTGTCCGAGTCGTCCTGCGTCCTCCAGTGGAGGAGTTGTGCTGTGTTGCTTTTCTCGTGGTGTAAATGGAGTTTAATGTTGGACCATGGCTTTGGTTTATTAACTTTACAAAGTCCAAAAGCGGAGGCGATGGGCTCCGGGGCCCGTCTGGGACCCGCATGTACTTCAGAGCTGAGCAGTTTAGTCAATATAATTTTTGTTTGTTTTGGGTCTTTTTCCGGGTCGTGCGTAGCACGTTATCTCTGATTGGCTGCTGCGGCGCATCTGCCGCAGAAAGTTGAACAAAGCTAAACATGTCGCGCCGTCAGCTTTGGACGCCTCGTACCCGCGCTCAAAGCGTCGAGAGCGTACGAAAACGCAGGAATCGCGCCGCAAAAACGTACAAAATTGCGCCGTGGAAAACGCAGGACGCGTTCGACGCGCGTTTACATAGACTTTGTAACCTCCTTTACTGTATAGAGGGCCAAAAACACAACTCCGCCCACTCAAAATTATCAAAAGTACCCGCCAGGGACCCACACCATGACGTAGGAAAGTGCGAGCACACCTCTAAAAATCGTGCCTCTCTACATTCTGGCTATCTCCCTTTTCTTTAATTAAAAAAAATTGCCATGTCAGCGCCCCCAAATGTACAAAAAATTGCTTTGAGAGATAGGAAATAGCCCAAAAAAAATTTGGTCGCAGAATCATGAAATTTGGCGCAGTGGTAGACGGCGACAAGAGAAGTAAAAAATATGTTTACAGCAACGCCGTCCGCCCAACCGAATGTTGGCCATATTGGATCAAAATTTGCGGTCAAATAGCAGTGCAGTTTCAGGAGCCGTGGCGCGCGGCCAGCACAAAAATAACATGGCTTTTTCGGCCGCGCGCCGCGTCTCTGCAGACACTCCCTTTCCCAAATTATGTACTTTTACAAACTTCTCCCGGGGCGTTGGCTCGAAAAAGCAGAAATTGGGTGAAAATGGTGTTGAGGAGTGGGACATCAAAAGTTATCAAAAGCCGCGAAGCCGCAAACTGTAAACCAACATTTTAATTTGCTGCCGTTTGCGCAGATAAAGTCCAAATGGCGTCAAATTTGAATTGGTTGTTAAACCCTTTGCCCTAAACCTACTTGAAGTGAAATAAATTAATTTGGTGCGATTGCGCCCCCTACAGAGTGATACAACATCTTATATGAAGGGTAAAGGTTTTTCGAAATTTTACGAAGTTTGGCACAAAATTCCATCAAAAAAGTCAATGACACCTATGTCATATTTGTTTCGGCATAGTCGTAGCGTTGACAGAAACCCCCCATGTTATTCCATTTGGGAAATCGCCAAATCTCTGAAATTTGAACATGTTGACACTTTATACTTTTACGAACTCCTCAAATTAACCTGAAATTTGGTAAGAATCATCTTATTCTTCTCTCATTGTAAGAGTTATGGCCTCTCTGCAGCGAAGCCGCACATTCTGCCAATAATTTTAAATAAAATTGCTTTTTGAATGGGACCACAAAATTCAGTTTTCCCAAAATGTATAAATTATTATTATCATTATTACTTTTTTTTTTTATTATATTGAATTGATTTTCTGTGTTGTGGTTTTTTTTGTTGGTACTTTCCAACTTCCTTTTGGTGAAACGATCCACTTTTGTGAAGCGACTTCTGCTGTGTGTGTGTGTGTGTGTGTGTGTGCGTACGAGTGTGTCTGTGTGTGTGTGTGTGTGTGTGCGTACGAGTGTGTCTGTGTGTGTGTGTGTGTGTGTCTGTGTGCGAGTGTGTGTGTATGTGTCCCGTGTGTGTGCGTGCAAGTGTGTGTGTCCGTGTGTGTGTGTGTGTGTGCGAGTGTGTGTGTGAGTGTGCGAGTGTGTGTGTGTATGTGTCCCGTGTGTGTGCGTGCAAGTGTGTGTGTCCGTGTGTGTGTGTGTGTGTGCGAGTGTGTGTGTGAGTGTGCGAGTGTGTGTGTGTATGTGTCCCGTGTGTGTGCGTGCAAGTGTGTGTGTCCGTATGTGTGTGTGTGTGTGTGTGTGTGTCTGTGTGTGTGTGTGTGCGAGTGTGTGTGTCTGTGTGTGTGTGTGTCCAGGTTCAATCCTCGTGAGCTTTCCAGGAGCAGAGATAGAGCTCTCGTATAAAGAATCGATCCGGAGCATCCGAGCAGCCGCACACGGCGTCGCAGCTCGAGTAACAGCGTTGGAGGAAGTAACGGGGGATCGATAGGCCGCGGAGAAGACAGAGAAAATCGACATTGTTTTAAATAGAATACTTGATTTTAGTCGTGGTTCTGACTCATTTAGGTGCACAAAGGCGAGTAGTGTGGAATAACGCTTCTTCTTATGATAATTTTACTCGAGTAGAAGCAAAAGCTGACACAAATAATGACTCAAGTAAGAGTAAAAGTACTACATTTACTACTTGAGCAAAAGTTTTCATGTAAAATGTATTTATAATTGCATTCACGAGTTAAAGTGCCCCCTACAGGTCAAACTACTCATTAAGCTAAAATGTAGTTAAGATAAATATATTTCTAATTTTGCAAAAAGTTATAATTATGTCATCACAGAATCACAGGACATTTTTTAGGTTCATAATTCCACTTCCTGTTTGTAATTGATGACATCACACTAGGAAATTACCCAATGTTTTTACAAATACAAATATATGAGAGGGACTTTATTTTGTTGAATTAACGTTTAGAGTCAAAGAATTGTTTCTTTGTGTAAATTCTGCAGGAACTTTGACTGGATTAAGTGTCCCTGGTGTGATGTCACTTCCTGTCATTTTCTACAGAATCTTCAACTTTTTGTCCACAAATACCTGCTCGATTGGTGTAAAACTATAATGTATATGTACAACATGTATAAACACACCAAATAAAGTCAAAATTAGAAAACTGTACAAACCTGTCTTATGTCACTTTAATGATATGGGACACATTCGATATTGGACAGATTCTGGACACAAAAATGACCAAAAACAAATCATATCTGAAGGTTTGGTCACTTTTCTTGACTTAGACCCATTGCCTTTAGTGAAGTAAGAGCACAAGTCAAACTAAATACTGTAATTACCCTGGCTTTTTAAACCGAGAGGGTATAAATTGCCAGAAATATCTCAAAATAAGTCTGATAAGCTTGAAGTCGGTTGAAATAAGGGAGCTCAGACAAAATATGTGATTTGAACTGTCTGTGTTGATGTATGTATGAGAATCAAATGTATTATTCTTTACATTTTTAATAATCTCACAGCTCCCTTTTACCACTCTTTTATTTATACTGGTAAACACCGAACAGAAACAACAGCGAAATCAAGAGCCAATGTCCCGTGTCCATGTCATGTGATTATCGTTCCTCTTACAGCGACGACTTCATTTACAATGGTTGTCATCGGCGACGAGATGAAGTTATAAGTAAAAAATATGGAAAATAACGTTTAAGTCTCGAGTCTGCAGATCTGATCCGCGAATACCATTCTGCTCCTGTCAGGTTTTTGGGAGTTGTGCTGTTCAAATCGGAGGCGACAGAAGAACTTTATGTAATTACGTGATAAAACGTCTGGGTCAAACCGGAGGGCAGTATCAGGCTGTGCCACAAAATGCTGCATTGTACTGTGTGTGGATAGGGGGCGCTGTCTCTACATTCTGTTTCGCCTCTGGGATGGAAGCAGAGTCCCAAACCAGCGGCAGGTTTTTAAGACGCCAGCGCCGTGAGGAGAGCTGGAGAGTCTGTCCTGAAGAGGAGGGTCTATAATACAGCCAGTCCAGATATACAGGGCTCACAAACTGCTTACATGGAGTCGATTTATACATTGCTGTGCCTTTAGATCATTATAAAGAAGATTTTAGGTTATTATGTAGAAAACAAAAGAGAAACATTCCTTTAAACCCTACAGCGCTCCTCAGCCCAGTCTTGAGGGGCCCAGGGGGGGCCCAGGGGATCATAGCGTGCTCTCCAGAAGCCACTCGGACCTGGAGCGCGAGCTGTGGCCGCGCTGACTGTTTGAGTTGATCTGGGGCAGATCTCCGCTCATGGACAGGCTGCGTTTGGAGCGCAGGCTGCCTCCTGCTTTGGCGTACGCCACATAGCAACGGTCTGTGTAGGAGTCTGCATTCAGAGAGTGTCTGCGGTGCACCCTCACGCCCCCTGCAGGCACAGTCATGTACTGTTGCTGGTGAGGCCGCGGGCCCCTGGGCGGTCCAGTCCATTTGAGGGACTGTCCCACAGCAGTGGGGGCCAGCAGCGGCGCCCTCTTCAGCTCGGAGGAGTTGTTCCGGTTCATGTTATCCAGCTCCAGAGGCTCTGAGGGTTTGGGCGCCGAGCGCTTGAGCCGCGGAGCGCCGGGAGACGCCGGGTGCCAGCTGTGACTCGCCGCAGATGAGGAGACGGTGCAGTCCGGCACCGTGGGCTTCAGCGGGGCCACGGAGGACTGTTTGGACAGGACAATGGAGGAAGGCTTAGAGGGAGCAACAGCAGAAGGCTTCGGGGCGACCACAGCCGGCCTCTGTTTGACCGGCTCTGGAGGGGGCAGGGCCACTCGCAGACACTCCTTGTCGTTCTTCTCGGGGCGCAGCGCCTGTTTGGACACAGACTTGGGGAGTCCACAGCCCTGCAGCTGCCCGTCACTGCTGAGCGAGCGGATGTCCCCCATCTCCAGAGCCTGAGGACGCAGCAGCACAAGGATCAGACAAGTTCAATCATTTCACTTATCAACCGCTTGTTTCAAACAGACCTTGTCTACGTCTCCATGGTTACACACACGGTAACGCACAATGAGGAAGATGATGAAGGCCAGAACAGAGGCCACAATGATCCCTCCGATGATGACCACGATGGTGCCGCCCAGAAACTGCGACTGCATGAAGTGGCAGCGCAGATACTGCGGCTCGGTGCTGAAGTGGACGCAGCCGATGACTCGCGTGGCGGTCAGTGATGTCACCTGGTCGTCGTAAATGGCCAGAACACACAGGTCGTACTGAGTTCCAGCCGCCAAGTTATTCACCAGGATGTTCTTACTGCTCGGAGGGATCATCCTGAGGGAGAGGCACAGGTCAAACATTAGGTTTACTGTAACTAAACATTTATATGGACAAACAAACTCTTCATTCACATTCAATAGGTTTCCAGAAAAGTCACATTTTCATTTACTTTTTAACAATTCTCAAAAGGCCTTAGATTTCCACTGGAGGAATTGGCTGCCTCTGAACATGGCAAACCCTGAATATTCAAGCCTGTTTTGGCACCTGACGACCACTCGACCACATGTGAGTAACATCAGAGTCATTTCCTTTGACGAAACGATGGCAGCGGAAAAGATACAGGATTCACAGTGACATCGCCATGGCAATTAACAACTGAATACAAAATATGATATCTTTTGAACGGGAACACCTCCTCAAACATCACATGAAACAAGAAGCTGAAAGCCATGACAGATCGTATCAAATACAGTTTTGGTTCGTTATCACAAATCCTGAGCTTGTGCACTCATTGTTCTGCCGGAGAGTTCGCTGTGTGCTTGTTTCCATGGAGATGTTGGAATGTTTCACAGGACGGCATTATAGAGACAAACACGTGACCACCAAAACGCGGTCTGATGACAGAACTGCTTGTTGAAGAGACAATCAGGGCCGGCCCAGCCTATAAGCGAACTAAGCAGCCGCGTAGGGCCCCGAGGCTTTAATAGGGCCCCCAATCTGGCAACCCGTTTTATGCGAAGTGCAAGCGCAGCGTGCGCCACTAGTGTAGTAGCGCTGCTGGCGCGGCAGCGCACACAGCGGTAACATAACGCACAAACCGCATTTATTTGTAATGACAATCTGGCAACCAAGACACCAAACCTGCGCTGATTGTGCGCGAGCAGATCGAGAGCAAAACATAAACACAACACAACGTGGTCCCTGCGTGGTCCTCATGTCATGTCCAGAGGAATATATTCCCCCGAAGCCGAAAAACGAAAGAAGAAACTTCTTGACGATGTAAAGAAACTGCAAACTCAACAACACTCTCCAGGTATTGAACTTCTCTTACAAAGAGACGGTTAATGCTGCTGTTTGAAACAACACGATTCTGTCACGTTAGTTCGCTCAGGCTGGAGGCGACGAGAGCTCTGCACCGCGCATAATAATATGTCTGAATGAAAGATAATAAGCTTCACATTTACACCAGCCCCGTAGTGTTAGCTGCAGGTGAGGCCGGTGAGGGGCCTCTATGCCCCGGTCACTAGAGGCGGAGATCCGGTCCGGACGAGCGCTGTCTCGTCCAGAACCTCTGACGTGAGACTTTGGAGTGAACAGTGTGCGGCCCCTGTCCCGGGCCCCTGTCCCGGGCCCCTGTCCCGGGCCCCTGTCCCGGGCCCCTGTGCAGCCTCAGTCAGAGATGAGCGGGTTTGAGTTTGCGTCTCTCTCTCTCACATCACCATGTGTGAGATCAATCGTGACTCGTGATGTCTGTTTGACTTTGACTTCTTAACTTGCAATAAGAGGAACGTAAAGGTTTATGCACGTAAGGTCCATCAGCCAATCACATCGCATCATTGTTTCATGCAGGAGTCCAGTGTGTGATGTTCTGATCAGAACAAACATTTATATTGTAATTCACTTTTAATAGAGCAATAAAACATTTCAATTTATTTAAAAAGCATCATTAGACTATTTGTTATAAATTATAATAAATTGATAGTGAAAAATAACCAGACATATTATGATTATGTCTGTTATAGAATAATACTATATATTTTTATATAAAAGTGGCAAAGTTGCAGAAACACAGTCTCTTCACTATAGCTAGTTTTGGACCTTCACTTCTTGTTCTGTTCATTCTCTGGGAATAACATGTTTGCACTGTTTTATCAGTGTTAATTGTTAATCAAGCAATGCTTATGCCATTTGTTTAATTTAATATAACTTGTTTTGTCACTTTGGCAAGAAGGAACAGTTGGGAGCTGTAAAAGATAAATTAGTAAGGATAACAATATATTACTTTTACATTTTCAGTTAAAATGAATCAATTTGACCATAATTATTTTTCATAGCCAATACTGTATTGAGTAATTAAGTACACTAATGTATTAATAACTGGCTTCAGTCATTTTCTCCTGGCACAGTTTCATCACATCATCATTTTATAGCATAACAACCTCAACATTTTACTCTTACTTTAGCCGGCTGAAAATGCAGCAGAAGACCCAAAAAAGGTCTGAAAATTTCTGGGGGAGGGCCCCCCAGACCCCCCTGTTCATTAATTTAAACTAATGTGCTAATGTGGCTGTAGACCCTTAACGCCCACAAATACGCCCAAAAACATATCTGGGATGTGTGTTATTTGTACAGGGAGTAAAGATGATGTCAGCGGAATACCAAGTTGCATTGTGGGATTTAAGTTATCAATATTTGAGCTTGTGAGGTGTTGAGAATAAACTAACTGGCAAACAGATGCCCTGACGTTCTGGTGCGCTTTGTTTGCGTTGAAGAAAGTTCCCATATGTGAATTGTTTACTGACAATGGCAATAAAACTGATTCTGATGACGTGGTGAGGGGCCCCCAAAAATGTTTTCGCTTAGGGCCCCCTGAAGGCTTGGGCCGGCCCTGGAGACAATGTTATGATGGCTAAAAGCTCAGAGAAGTACATGTGGAGACGTGAGTACATGCAAGTATTTCTACAGGAAGGTACTAAGAAACTGCGTATTTATACATAAAAAGCTAAGGTACTAACGGCGTATTTATACATCAAAAACTAAGGCACTAACGGCGTATTTATACATAAAAAACTAAGGCACTAAAGGCGTATTTATACATAAAAAACTAGACTAGACTCTTCAAATCTTCATATTCTGCTAGATCGTTGCTGTTGTCCCATATCAGATCTTATCATCTGAACTAATTAGTCGACTGAGACGTCATCGACCGACTTAACGACTCCAGAAGCCGCTCCACGCATGACGCCCGCTACAGTCCGTGTTCGCGATCATGTAAAGCAGATCCGTGACACGCCTGTAGCTGTAACGTGCAGTAGATTAGCGCGCGGAGGCTAATCTGATTACGCGGTTTATTGTTTGGTTTGAATGGAATGACACGAGGGGGCTTAAGTCTGTCTGGGGCGCGCTCCTCTCGTCATCGCTCATTAGACAGATAAAGGTTGGGACGCGGGACCTCGGGTTTAAACACTTTGAGCGCTGCTGTTTTTAGTCGTGTGCGACGATTTGATCACATTTATCACAGATCGAGACGCGACAGACGCTTTAAGAAGATGAGCAAGAGCAAACTGAAATCATGAAATCAGTGATTAAAAATGGAAAGGATGAAAATATGTCACACATGGAACCCAGAATAAACCAGGACTAAACAAGGACTAAACCAAGACTAAACCAGGACTAAATTAGGACTAAACCAGGTCTAAACCAGGACTGACCCGGAACTAAACCGGGAGCAAACAAGGACTGAACTAGGACTAAACCAGGACTAAACCAGGTCTAAACCAGGTCTAAACCAGGACTAAACCAGGACTAAATCGGGACTAAACCGGGACTAAACCAGGAGCAAACAAGGACTGAACTAGGACTAAACCAGGACTAAACCAGGACTAAACCAGGACTAAACCAGGACTAAACTAGGACTAAACCAGGACTGACCCAGAACTAAACCGGGAGAAAACAAGGACTGAACTAGGATTAAACCAGATCTAAACCAGGTCTGAACCAGATCTAAACCAGGACTAAATCGGGACTAAACCGGGACTAAACCAGGAGCAAACAAGGACTAAACCAGGTCTAAACCAGGACTAAATTAGGACTAAACCAGGTCTTAACCAGGACTGACCCGGAACTAAACCGGGAGCAAACAAGGACTGAACTAGGACTAAACCAGGACTAAACCAGGTCTAAACCAGGACTAAATCGGGACTAAACCAAGACTAAACCAAGACTAAACCAGGACTAAACAAGGACTAAACCAGGAGTAAACCAGGGCTAAACCAGGTCTAAACTAGGACTAAACCAGGACTAAACCAGGACTAAATCGGGACTAAACTGGGACTAAACCAGGACTGAACTAGGACTAAACCAGGAGTAAACCAGGAGTAAACCAGGAGTAAACCAGGACTAAACCAGGACTGGGTGCACGGTGGCAAAGGCGGTTAGCGCACTTGCCTCGCAAGAAGGAGATCATGGGTTGTCCTGCATGTTCTCCCTGTGTTACCGTGGGTTCTCTCCGGGTTCTCCGGATGTACCTATGTTCCCTGTACCTATGTTCTTCAGTACCTAT
This sequence comes from Eucyclogobius newberryi, assembly GCF_026437365.1. Classification (NCBI taxonomy): domain Eukaryota; kingdom Metazoa; phylum Chordata; class Actinopteri; order Gobiiformes; family Gobiidae; genus Eucyclogobius; species Eucyclogobius newberryi. Next base: position 19,125,515 of record NW_027315723.1, on the reverse strand, counting down.
GTTCCCAGTACCTATGTTCCCTGTACCTATGTTCCCAGTACCTATGTTCCCTGTGCCTATGTTCCCAGTACCTATGTTCCCAGTACCTATGTTCCCTGTACCTATGTTCCCAGTACCTATGTTCCCCTGTACCTATGTTCCCAGTACCTATGTTCCCAGTACCTATGTTCCCTGTACCTATGTTCCCAGTACCTATGTTCCCAGTACCTATGTTCCCTGTACCTATGTTCCCCTGTACCTATGTTCCCAGTACCTATGTTCCACTGTACCTATGTTCCCAGTACCTATGTTCCCAGTACCTATGTTCCCTGTACCTATGTTCCCTGTACCTATGTTCCCAGTACCTATGTTCCCAGTACCTATGTTCCCAGTACCTATGTTCCCAGTACCTATGTTCTTCAGTACCTATGTTCCCCAGTACCTATGTTCCCTGTACTTATGTTCCCAGTACCTATGTTCCCCAGTACCTATGTTCCCTGTGCCTATATATGTTCCCTGTGCCTATGTTCCCAGTACCTATGTTCCCAGTACCTATGTTCCCAGTACCTATGTTCCCTGTACCTATGTTCCCAGTACCTATGTTCCCTGTGCCTATGTTCCCAGTACCTATGTTCCCAGTACCTATGTTCCCTGTACCTATGTTCCCAGTACCTATGTTCCCCTGTACCTATGTTCCCAGTACCTATGTTCCCAGTACCTATGTTCCCTGTACCTATGTTCCCAGTACCTATGTTCCCAGTACCTATGTTCCCTGTACCTATGTTCCCCTGTACCTATGTTCCCAGTACCTATGTTCCACTGTACCTATGTTCCCAGTACCTATGTTCCCAGTACCTATGTTCCCTGTACCTATGTTCCCTGTACCTATGTTCCCAGTACCTATGTTCCCAGTACCTATGTTCCCAGTACCTATGTTCCCAGTACCTATGTTCTTCAGTACCTATGTTCCCAGTACCTATGTTCCCTGTACTTATGTTCCCAGTACCTATGTTCCCCAGTACCTATGTTCCCTGTGCCTATATATGTTCCCTGTGCCTATGTTCCCAGTACCTATGTTCCCTGTACCTATGTTCCCCTGTACCTATGTTCCCAGTACCTATGTTCCCAGTACCTATGTTCCCAGTACCTATGTTCCCAGTACCTATGTTCTTCAGTACCTATGTTCTTCAGTACCTATGTTCCCAGTACCTATGTTCTTCAGTACCTATGTTCTTCAGTACCTATGTTCTTCAGTACCTATGTTCCCAGTACCTATGTTCCCAGTACCTATGTTCCCAGTACCTATGTTCCCAGTACCTATGTTCTTCAGTACCTATGTTCCCAGTACCTATGTTCTTCAGTACCTAACATGGGTACCGGGGAACACAGGCCTGTCCCGTTCCCCCTCCACATGAGAGACTCTCGGGGCTTTAGCATACGTAAACAGATTTGAGTGGCGCTTCAGCCTCTGACGCGCGTTTTCCTTCGTCTCTGGCCTGTGTCCGGTGCAGATTGCGTCGAGGAATTGTTTTAAAGGTTTAGCCCTCTGTAAACGATCCGCGCGGCCTTTGGGGGGATTACACAGGGTCAGGCACGGCCCATTAGTGTGTGTGATGCTAAACACGTTACAGCGACATGCTAAACGCTAATGCCCGGAAAGAATCTGCACACGACTAAATGTCCTGGATGTTTTTTCACTGGATTTATTTACAGTTCAGATGTAAGACGGAGGAATAAATTGCAACCGTTTTTTTCCCAGCTGGCAATGGTATTTATTCAGATTTTGTTTTTAGGATTAGTTATATTAGTTATATAGTATTAGAAAATGTACTAATCCCTTATTATTCTGGTTTTGGTGCACTATATTCCTTCCTTTTTGCATAAATAGATGTAGAATTGCGGTTTAAAAAGCGTGTGCTGTCCATTTTATACCCGCTCAAAACAGAAATAAAAGATTTCCTTTAAACGTAACGCAGTCACAGGATATGAAAGGAGAGATGACTTTATGGTAATCGTCTTGAGTCTGAATTATTCATTGTAATACTTCACACTTCACTTGCGGACACAGGAAGAAGACTCAGTAATATCACCTGCTCTTAAAGGAGGGCGTTTGTTTCCCAACGGGACGGTTTCAAGATGCAACGCCCTGAACATGTTTGCCTCGCACGTCAGTCAGAGGACAGGAAGTCACGTCACGTCCCGCCGGTCTAGTTTTCTTTTAGGCCCGACCAAGTCTTTGTTTAGTCTCCTGCGCATGTCGCCTGTGTGCGTTCTCAATGGCGTGTCGCACATTGATGACATCACACAGGGATTCCGTTTGAAAACCAAAGAAGTCCTCCAAACCTGCTCCATATAAAACTGTGTAACTAAACTCTCTGGCGTTTTACCTGACGACGTTCTAACCTTTAAAGCACGTGTTGAGCAATGAATCTAGAAATGAAGACCGGCTTTTACTTTTGGAACGAGTTATGTGTCTCTTTTAACGCTAAAAAGATGCTCGGTGCGGCAGCGATACATGTTTATTTACAAGAGTCTCTGCGCCCCCAGTATATTTGTGCATCAACAATAAACAGATGGACAGTTTCTCTCGCTGTCCTGTTCTGTACAAAGTGTTCGGAATATTCTGCTCCCTCAACGTGAAATAACGTACAAAAGGTCTGGAAACTACAAGAACCGATTTCAATAGGTCGGTTTTAAAGGTTTGTTGTGTTTTTCCCCTCCACTTTAGACACACGTGTGACTCAAACACAATTGTATTTCAGATTTTACTAAACATTTTGCATGTTTGTCCCCAGTTTGTGACCATCTTGGTAAAGTTTATAATTGTACTTCCACGTTGGACATTGGCAGCAAATATGGCATAAGTAGAGGTCATTTCACAACTGTTACCTAGCAACCAGACTGTAAACAAGAGCCAACATCCACATAAATGACTCAACAGTTATAACAGTTATTTGACACACGGTAATACCATATAACACCTTTATTTTGCTGAATTATGGTTTAAACTGTCGAAAAGTGTGTCAGTTATGTGTAAACTGTTTCGGAACGTCGCACGTTGATGACATCACAGAGGGATTCAGCTCTACTTCTTGTCATTTTAATGTTTTTTTTGTTTTTTTCTGAAGTAAAACTGTGATAAATAGTCAGCACAGGTTCTATCCTAACAAACTAAGTCATAATTATAAAAACAGGAGAACCTTGACATGGACTTTAATCTTTTTAATCCGTTTTCTACCGTTTCCGTTGTTGTTCCATTTGTAAATGTACACAGTTTGAAATAAATAATAATGCTGATCAAGGCTGTCACTAATGATTATTTACTCTTCTTATTTTTTCAATAGAGCCTCAGAAAATGCAAATGTTGTCAGTTGAAAATACTTGAATATTTAGGGATTAACATGTTTGTGGAGGCGGTCTCAAACAAGTAATAGCACTATCCGCCATTTGAGGATCGTGCGTTTGGATATTTCGTTCAAATTCGACGTGGCCCTGACCTACGCGTGATGACTAAGCGTGATGTCACTTCCGGGTGGTTCCTCACCTGTAAACCAGCGAATCGTCGTACGTCCCGTTGTACTGGATCTGGAACATCCTGATCCCCGGTATGATCCGCTGGAAGTTGAATTTGACGAGCGCCGAGGAGGACGTGGCCTCGGCGATGACCACTTTCTTCTCCTGGCCGGTCTTGGCGCTGCCCAGAGGCACGTTGCTCGGCTCCGATCCGGTCTTGGTCACCGTGGCGATGTCGGAGGACCCCGGGTCAGGCTCCCGGTCCACGGCGGTGCTGTTGGTGATGTGCGGTAGCTTGTCGATGACCAGGTCCACCGTCTGCTGGGCCTCGCCCGCCGGGTTGGACGCGACGCACGTGAAGGAGCCTGAAAGACACGGAAGACAACGCTGTTAAATATGAAAATAGTATACATTAAAAGTATTTGTTGGGTGTCGTATCACGTAAACTTGACAAATTTTATTAATTTTAGCCTTTTTGTTTCTGTGAAATTTTAAAGGTGAAAAAATTTCACCTTCTTAAAACTAGAAACATACACTTGTTTTAAGCTTTGTTTAAATGATCAGCCAGTGCAGTAAGGGAATGTTACTGATCAAGATTTTTTTTTAATAAGCTTAAAAATCTGACTTATTTAGTGTTTATTTAGTAGAAAAGTCAGATTTTTTTTTTTGGTCCAGATTTGAGTGAATAAACTTGATTCGATTTATGAAATTTGCAGTGAAGACAATATTGTTCAATCAGAAAACATGTAATGTTTATGTCAGCTTTTTCCATTTAACGATTTTAGATTTTCAGATGATCTACTGTATTTAAAGGTGCACTTGAGTAACTTTGTGGTGCTTTAGTAGAAAAAGCTTCAGTTGTAGTCATCTGGACTCAGTTTGAAAAAATAGACGTTTCGACTCTCATCCAAGAGTCATTGTCAATACAAGCTTTTTCTAAGTTCTATGTTGAAGCTTTTTCTACTATGGAACACGCCTGGACGAATGAGGGATTACACCGACATATTTCCAAGAATTTGTGGCGCTTGTCTTTTTGGAGGTTGTATTTATTTTCCTGGAATGTTCCACAGTATGGCATTGAACCACCGGGCCAAGTTACAGGTCGGATCTATGGAGAGGCGTACAGAGGACAGTAAAAAGGCTCTGTCTTTTTCCCCCTTCTTGTTTTTCATTCAAAAACACAAGATCGATGCGTTTAGTGCCATATTGTGAAACATTCGAGGCCAAACAGTAACATCTCCATGGAGACAAGCAGATGACGGACCTCCCACCCCAAAAGTTACAAAGTGGACATTTAAATAAGCATGTTCATTAAAGGTGCCGTACCTGATTTTTACTGCCTTAAAAACAGAATTAGTTAATTTAAAAGTGTTTCTCACTTTTGCTAACGCGTTCTGAGCCTCCTAATTAGTTGTGATGAAGGCCAGAGAGCAAACCTAACAGCACGCTAACCCCACATGTTCTGCTATAAACGCTCTGTAATTAGATGCGCACGGCACATGACGGTCTCATTTTCACCCTGAGCGCTGCTTTTACACCGTCTTTGTGCTGGGGCAAAGCAGATTTTACTTTAACACATGAAAAAAGTAACATATTTCAAAAGTAATGTGTTTACCCATCGGGTCACAGTTTCTTTTTGTTGTTTTGAGTAATTTATGACTAGTTTAGAATAGATTAATATGAATTTAACCTATTTTCAAAAGCTTAGATTATCTGCATTTCTTTTTGCATTTGATATTCATTTATTCGCCATTTGAAGTTAAAAACCACGTTGGAGAGAATTCAAAGTGCCCTGCAAAACATTAAAGACAATGAGTTACAGATACTTAAGTTTAACTGAAACAAACTGAATTCAAGATACATTTTTGGGCTCTAATGGAACGGAACGGCACTAAATAAGGTAGAGAGTGTGAAAAGGACATTCGACTTGTAAGTTACCCCGCCACGCGACAGTGCAGCGTTCTCATCATCTCAACTCGCTTTTGTGCAGTAAAATTGTCATCAGTGCCCTTCCTGCGCTTCGCCCCAGCTCAGACTCGGCAGAAGATTAAATATGGCCAGTAAATAACGTGAGAAGAGACGCCCCAGACACAGCCTTGTCCTTGAGGGCGACAAAAGTTTTCGATCATTCAAGCGGCTGTAAACTTCATCAGTCCACAAATACCACACGTCTTTAGCCCGTGTGGCAAACACCTCGTTCTGCTCCGTCAATAAGGAGGAGGACCTCGCAAACAGACCAGGGTCCTTGAAACTAAGCAGAATATTATAATCTTACACCGCGCGCGCCGAGAATAGCGCTGTAAGGTATGTTTAATCTGGGTGCTCGGTTTTGTTTTACGTGCAGTTTTCTTACTCCGCGGCCGACATCCTCAAACCTCCTCTGTGTTTTTAAAGATCATTCACCTTCGCCCGACTGAGCTTTGTTTGGTTGTTCTGTGCACACTCTTCTCTTTTAAAGTCATTTGTATAATTGTTATCTGTGTTTTGGTTTCTGTAAAGCGCTTTGACTTCGTGTTCACATCGTGCTCTACAAATAAACTTGTCTTCTGATGTCAGGACTCAAACTGCCTTCGCTACAGTTAAAGAAAACCAGCTTCGACATCAGCTGCTGCTATTGTCGGCCAGTTGTAAACAGCTTCACGCCTCTGCGAGAAGCGGCTGGCGTCCTTGAAACCCGCTGCTGCTTCTTATATAAAATACTTGACTTTCATACACAAAAGATGTCAAAGATAGTTTAAAAAGACTTAAAGGACACATATGATGCATTATTTGTATTGTTATCGGCTGTCAAACTTGATTTACTGTGGCATTTTAGATCTTGAAATAATGAATGTATTGAAAACCACGCAAGATCCTATACTTGTGAGGCGTTCCATCATCAATATCCGGTGTTTGCACTCCATCTACTGGCAGCAGATGGAATTGCGATGGGGAAATATACTAATCCCTCCTAAAAACAGCACAGATCTCGACACATGGGAGCGCTTGACACAGACCTGAGTCCTTGACAGTGCTGATGAGGATGTCCAGCGTCCCGTCGGCGTGGACATTGGCGCGGGACGAGTTGGACATGAGGCGACCGTCGGGGGCGATCCAGTGAATCACGGGGTCGGGGTCACCTCGGGCCTTACAGCGCAAGGTCACGCTCTGGCCCTCCAAAGCTCGCAGCTCCTGAGAGAGACAGAGGGTTAAGCTCAGAGAGAAACGGACCAGAACCGAGAGAGAGCAGGACCTCGCTCGAGACCTCGGGCCAGGATCTCAGTCAGGAGAACCAAGATAGAGGATGGTTCATGTTAAAAGTGCAGTGGAAAAGTGCAGGTAACTATTTAACCACTCGATGTTTACAGTAGTTAATCATTTAGGTCATCATTTGGACAACTTACCCAACTTATCCAACTTATCCAACTTACCCATCTTTCCCAACTTACCCAACGTACCCAACACATCCAACACGTCCAACTTACCCAACTTACCCATCTTTCCCAACTTATCCAACTTATCCAACTTACCCATCTTTCCCAACTTATCCAACTTACCCATCTTTCCCAACTTACCCAACGTACCCAACACATCCAACACATCCAACTTACCCAACTTATCCAACATATCCACCTTCCCCAACTTACCCAACTTTTGTCTGATAATTAAACCTCAACTAAGACGTTTGAAGACACGTTATAACACATTTTTATTGGATTGACTATTGTTCGCTGGGTACTCTGTCGATATCGCCATATTAACCAGAAATGTTACACAGTATTGTCTCTTTTTAGCACTTCTGGTTTTGGTTGCGGTGAAGGCTACGGCTAATTTATGTTTATTTGTGAGAAAATGCCACTCACTAAATTGGTTTATAGATAATTTGCACTCGTAAACGGGCACCGAAAAAATAAATCACCAATGTCATGTTGAGTTTAGCATGAGCGTGCTACTGCGCTAATCAACAGAACAGAAAACGCTCTACAGTCCGAGTAATTATATTTATGCAAACGAAGGAATGTAAACGAGACGATATGAATGCGCTTGAAAGATTAGATCAGATAAAATCGTTTAGGGCGGATAAATTGCTCTTCTTAGGTTTTTAAAAATGCCCCAAATTGGTATCTGAAATGATTGTATATAATTTGGTCATTTGTTTCCCTTACAGGCGGTTTGAAGAGTCCAAAGTGTCTGTTATATTAGTGAAGTTGTAAGTGAGTGAAAATTGTCTGTTGGAGATGATAAAACCCAATATAGGCCAAGCATTTGTAAGGAAAAAGGTCGATGTTGATCAAATACTTTGTAACAAGATGGTGGGTTGTGTCGGCAAGAACAATGAAGCCGCATTCTATTGTTTATTACGAGTGAATTGTCTTGTACAGGTTTCCTTTGGACGCTTCCTCAAACGTGAACAAAAGCCGTCCTTTCTATACCTTTGTGTTCGACTCTGGGACCAGGAGCAAAGCAATCGATGTCCTGGATGATGTTTTTTAAACCGATCCGTTACAGCCTAGCCGCTTATTTGCAGCACGTGTCGCAGGAGCTTCATTCGGAATCAATGATATCTTTAATACAGTTTAGTTAAATGTTTCTGTGTTCTCTCTGTCTGTGTTTTTGACCCGTCTGTCAATCATTCGAACAATAGAAAAGAAGACGCAGCCTCACGATACGCAACTTCGAGCGGCAATTAAATCGAAATTGCAATGTTTTTAAGCGCCATAATTTCAAACACGAACGACAACTGTCCAATTCTGCATAAAAAACGCCAACTGCAGTGTAGACCTATGCAAAACACGCTCTGAAACACATGTGAGTCTTTTAGTGGTTTGTCAAGTCGTGGGTCTGTTTCAATCTCTCGGTTTGCGCTTGAATGTGAACTTTGAACAGAATATTATGACTAAACGATAAATCGCAATTCTTGTCAGAAAAGTCGCAATTAGACATGTTTTCCCTACTTTGTATAGTATTGGAAAAGCGTTTATCTATATAGTCTTGGCTGGACATGGAAGCACAATGGGCCAATAATCCAGCTAGAAACTCAAATTATCCTCAAACATGTCAACTACTGCTGTATGTATGTACGGTCGACTAATACTGTCCATAGAAAATAACCATAGTCGTATTTTGATCGTCATAAGACAATTATGACGATCAAAATACGACTATGGTTATTTTCTATGGTCAGTATTAGTAATTAGTCATTATCAGACTTTAAAACACACAAAAACATTGACATTACTAAGTCATAAGTTAAAAAAGGACTAATTATTTTGGATTTTCATCAATTTTCTCAATTTAGAAGCCTTCAATCACCATATTTTCATGTTTATTTGGCTGATAATGTATTTGAAAAACCTCAATGTGCAGTAATAATGATAATAATAATAATAATAATAATAATAATAATAATATACTATTGATGTCATCCGAAACCCATTATTGTACATTTTTAGTGAAGTCTGGTTGACTTTCGACGACTGCAGAGACACGTTTTCTCCAGCGCTGTTTTCTCCTCGTTGGATGGATAGTGTGAAAAACTGTTGCTAATCATTGGATAAAGTCATAGTTTGAGAACAAATGGAACAGATGGCGGCACGGACACACGGCCCATGAGAACACATTTGAAACGACGCTGCCGGGTATTTTTCAATTTTTTGTTTTAGCTTGAAACATTGTGTGTGGTGTGAAATGCAGCCAAGCGCTTTGGAGATATGTACACAAAGTGACTCTTTTGTCTGTGAAGCTTAACGGCACTGTGAATGTTCTACTGTTCTACGATTTACGGCAGCGTTGGCAAGCTGGGATTACGCACAGTACATACACATCCATCGTACCTCGACTGTGGCCAGTGGGTTTGGACGCAGCACATGTACCGAACAGTCCAACTCTACAGTCAAAACTAACCTTAGGCATATTCAAAAGGCACGTACTGTGTCATGTCCGCTGTAAACCGTGTGTCGTCTGTGTTATTCTAGGAAACAACTGACTGTCTGAAATAATACCAAGCTGAAATAATGAGTGTTTTTTACAAGTTATCTGTTTTTTATTATTTACTTCTGTACCTACTTTTGCAACACTGAAATGTCCCCATTGTGGGACAAATAAAGGCTTATCTTATCTTAAAAATAAAAGGTGATTTGCCTTTTTTTTCCTTTTTGTTGGTGGAAAAAAGGATCACCGCAATAACTGTATTATGAATAAATAAATAAAACCAACTAGAAACAAACTAAAAACTATTGTATGCAAATAAATTTATTGGGCAATGTTCCAGCACTGATAATATGAAATATAAAAGTATATTGTTGCTGTAGATAATCTGCGCAAACACATACAAAGAACCCTCTTTTTGTGTGTCGAAAATGCATAACCACTGTAAATCTCACTAACTCAATTATATCTCAAGATGTCTTTTTTACATTGTAATAAAGGTTTAATCTTTTTAATCTTAGCAGCTTACTTGTAAATGATATTTTTTGGATCAATCAACCAGTCAAACAATTATACTGTGCAATGGAGACATTTTTAACCAAAATGAAGGTTGAAATATGGTGATTGAAGGCTTAAATATAGATAATATTGATAAATAAATTGTATTATTGATGAATAATAATAAGTTATTACTTTACAATTTGATTAACTAATGCTGCTGTCGTTTGTATTTTTTTATGTGTTTATGGGTGCGATCTCACTGGTGCATGTTTGGCCCTGGTTTGATTCTGATGTAGACTTGTTTTGGTCTTGTTTTGGTCTTGTTTTAGTCTTGTTTTGGTCTTGGTTCAGCACTGGCCTTGTCCACATTTAGTTCCGGGTTTAGTCCTTGTTTAATCCAGTTTTAATGAGGTGTGATAGTGTGAACGCACTTAGGAGTCTGTATAGTCCAGATAACGATATTAAAACAAATTAAGAGAAGTTTGTTATCTTGAGTTCGGAGCAGGACCACACCCCTTCCTGCGGCTACACTATTTAAGAATCCGGGTCACACACATCAGCGTTCGTGACTTCGTGCCCCACCCTCCCACAGCCCTCATCGCCAGAAGCTCCAAAACGGCATCCATTTCTGTACATTCGTGTTTTCATGTGTCCCGTATGCTAATAAACACTTTGCATCGTAGCTGGGGTTGTGGTCCTTGCTAGTGACTCAATATACGGTTATGTTTTAGAGTTGATGAGTCACGATAAGTCGGTTAATCATCAAAACTAAAACCAAAACATGTATCAAGTCTGTGTAGTTGTAATTGTCAAGTGTACAAGTGATAAATTATCAATTATCAAACCTTCTCCTTATTATCAAAATGTAGTTGACATCTCATTTTAAGCACAGAAATAATGTAGATAATGTGCTGATTCAAAAGTCTTACCTGCGAGTGCCGGGTGATCAGAGGCTGCTCGCAGAGGAACTCTTCTTCCGAAACGGTCCAGAAATATCGTCCAGCCAAATGTTGAGGCGAGGCGCACGTTTCCAGATCGTCCTCCCTCCGCAGCCTCCTCAGCCACAGCAGCTCGCAGTTGCACCTCAGCGGATTCCCCCCGAAACTCAGCGCGAAAGAAGACGGCCCCATGATCCCTGACGTAGCCAGGACCCCGGCTCTTTGGAAAACCGGGTCCGGGGGTAGCTTTTGGAGCTTGTTGGACGTCACATCCAGCCTTTTCAGCTTCTGCAGTCCGGAAAACGTGCCTTCGGGGATGTAGCTCAGCATGTTGTGGTCCATGTTGAGCGTGTGGAGACTGGACATGCGTTGGATCGCCACCCACGGGATGCTTTCCAAGTTGTTGTAGGACATATCCAGCTCCTCTAAGGCGGTGAGATCGTTGAAGGCGCCGATCTGGATGTGCATGAGCTGATTGTTGTTCAAGATGAGGTGATGCAGCTTGGACATGCCGCTGAACGTGTCGTTGGTGATGCGCGTCAGCCGGTTGCTGTCCAAGTGCAGCGCTCGGAGGTTTTCGAGATCCTTGAACGCGTGCGGCACTATGGTCCCAATTGTGTTCCGGGACAGCGTCAGGTCCATCAGTTTGGTCATGTTGGCGAAGTCCTTCCGCTTGATGTTGGTGACAAAGTTGTCGCCCAGTCGCATCTCGACGGTGTGCCTGTCGATGTTCGGAGGGACGAACAGGAGGCCCTTTTTGTCGCATAGAGTGGCTAGGTTTGGGTTCAAAACTTGGCACACGCAGCGTTTGGGGCAGATCTGGACTTTGTGGGCCTTGGACGCCGCCATGCCCAGCACCATCAGGCAAACCAGTAACGATTCCATCTGGCTTCAGGCTCAGGTCGACACACCTGGAGACAGAGAAACAGGAACGGGAAGTCAATAGGTTGGATGAGAACTGGGATGCAATTACTTCTGATGTAGTGACAATACAATGTAATAATGTACCAAGCAGAAAAGTTTGTTAAATGAATAGGTTATGAACAATGCACGATGCTCCGAGGGTCGCGCTAACTCTAGGTCTTGTTTCTATAAATATGAAAGAAATAAGGTGAATTCACAATGTTAGTCAGAACATTGTAGTATTGACACTCATAGATCATTCAGATCAGATCTTGAATTGCAATACTGATATAAAAAGCATGTAAAAAAGTAACATGTTTATTGAATTAATAGAGAAAAGTTTATTACATTTAAGTACAGTTCTGCAATTGGGTAGATTTTTTTGTCAAATGTACTTTTTTCATTAGATTTATAAACACATACACTTAAAATCAAAGAGTCACTGAGTACAGTTCAAGTACCCCATTGTTCCTTGGCCACCATGTCCAATGTTTTTGTAACTAACAATAAACCATGATTACATTTGATTTGAACATGTTTATCTGGTATCTGGGGAAACAGAGAGGTGTTAATGACATTTAACATCAAATCCTTACGTGCGGGTAAAGCTTTCCTTCAGTTCTCTTCAGGGGAAACAATTATAACATGGTTAAACTAGGGTTAAACTATGACCGTTATACCAACAGCAAGTGGTGTTCAAAACGAGCAAGAGACCAATCAACCAGAAGCTCAGGCTAAGGATAAATGAACTGTGGTCAACTCATTGGCCCGTCACCTCTTCCACTGCATCAAGCTCCATCAGTGAAGCAGAGACACTGAGACAACCACAGCAGCAGTTCACTTTCATTAGACAAGAAGATCATGGAGCGTCTCATTGTGGGGACAGAAATCAGCATCAGCCACAACAAACTCATGAGAATCGGCAAAGGCGCTGCCAGACGCCTAGAAACAGAATATGGATCGTTGGCCGATCTCTCTGAGGCAGCTCGTTCCTCTGACGATGCGTATTTTGAAGCAGACGTGGTGAAATGTCTCAACGTCGAGCTCGAGGTCTTTCTAAACCGTCCAAAGTCAGCCTGCTCTGAGGAGGCCCTTCACCGCCTCTCGTTAGGCTCGTCATCTCAACCACTATGCGATTAAAATGCATAGAATACATATGATTCAAGCATGATTCACCCGCCTACTTGTGTTCACATGTGTGGGTTTTGACCTGCACTTGGTTTAGTTCTGGTTTAGTTCTTAATCTGTGTAACTCGTCCTTAGCTCTCACAAACCCTTTGGTAAACCATTAAGGCAAGGCAAGTTTATTTGTAGAGCACAATTCATACATGAGGCAATTCAAAGTGATTCACACAACAGGGAAAAGACGCATTGAAATAACAAAGACATGACAAAAATCACAGAACAGTTTAAGACATAAAAAAGAAGAGTGCAAAGAAAAGAATTCCAATCATATTGTGCATATGATTGGAATTATTTTCTTGCGCGATGATTTCAGTCTGAGTTCAGCTGGAGAAAGTTGTTTTGCATCCACACACTGATCTGTTGGATGCAGTGACAGAGTGAATCCACTGGTCCATATTCACCTGCCGACAGTGAAACATAGATCTGACTCGTCTGTATCATTGTGATAGGACACATTTTCGCTGCGTATCAGCTGACCTAACAGCAGCATGTAGAGGTTGAACAGAAAGGGACCCAGGACTGACCCTTGGGGCACCCCACAGGTCAGGGGCATGTGGTCTGAGACACAAAGTACTTCCTGTCTTCCAGAGAGGACCTTAACCAGTTTAGGGCAGTGCCAGTGATGCCCACCCAGTCCTCTAGTCTCTGTAAGAGATGAATATGAATCACATGGATTCATATTTGGGCACTTGCACAGCTTTAAAACAGCTTTTTCCAGACGGCAAAGTGAAACTGGGGTGGCCCTCCGAAATGCCGCCAATCAGAGCCCTGCTTTCACCTTATAGCGAAATAAAATACTTGCACACAGCATGCAGCAGTCTCATTTTGGCCACAAAGTGCTACTTTCTCGAGATCCTCTTTGGCCCTGTCTCAATATCGACGAGTCGCTGAAGTGTGTCCAGCCACAACACTGTGCAAACGTTAAGCCTGTTCTCATTTGTTTGTGGCCAATTCAGCAAATGATCCAAAACTAAACTGAGCTGTGATTAATTTAACTGCAGTTTAACAACGCACTGACTCCGTTTTACACCGCTCTGCTCACGGTCTGAAGTGCCGATTGTGTCCCATTTCTCACGCTCACCCCTCTGCACCCTTGTGCACTAACACTCTTTGTGCACTCTCAGAAAATGCACCCTTCAGTCGAGTGCGAGTATTATTTAAGTGCCCTTTATTCTTCCCTCAGTTAATTGGATTAGGAGGACACAAGTTTATTGGTTTATCTTGTACTAAACGCATCAGGTAAAATTGTCAATTTGATAGTACCTGACTTTAATTTTCCATACAATCAAAGTAAAAGCAGTATTTGTGTGAGAACACCAATGACAGGAACCGTGAGGAAGCATCTGCCTGGCACAGAGAGAACAACTGCACGTGACTGTGTTTTCTCTCACAAATGGCCCTTTAAGGCATTTGGCGTCGCCGTCACTCCTCGCTTAACGATGCACGAGGAGTTTTGAAGTGAAACAGTCAAATCGAGTTAGTCACTAAGGAAAATGTGTAAATTCTCTTATCGAATAAAGCGTAGCAGCTTGATCACCCGTGGCGGCAAATCCCCTTCTGCAGCGGCACCGGGCGCCGCTCCCTGCAAAGTGAAGGCGGATTCCTCTCTTTTAAAATACTATCTGCCAACAAACACTCCAGACTATGTACTTTAGCTGCAGTCTGAGCACACAATGAACACTGAGAGCGCAGTTAGAGACACAACCACCACTTCTCCTCGTATTTAAAGAGCCATATGACAGTCTCTGTCATATATACATGTCGGTCTCTAGCATTACTTTGAATTATCCACTTACACGTCGTAGATACAACGTACCCAATTTACCCAACTAACCCTACAACGTACCCAATTTACCCAACGTATCAAACTTATCCAACGTACCCAATTAACCCAAAGTATCCAACTTACCCAACTTAACCAATTTACCCAACTTACCCAACGTACCCAATTTACCCAACATATCCAACTTGACCAATTTACCCAATGTATCCAACTTAACCAATTTACCCAATGTATCCAATTTACTCAAATTACCCAATTTACCCAATGTATCCAACTTACTCAACTTAACCAATTTACCCAACAAACCCAAATTATCCAATTTACCCAACTTACCCAACATATCCAACTTACCCAACATACCCAACTTACCCAATCTACCCAACGTATCCAACTTACCCAACGTATCCAACTTACCCAAATTACCCAACTTACCCAACATATCCAACTTACCCAACGTACCCAATTTACCCAACTTACCCAATTTACTCAACGTATCCAACTTACCCATCAACAATATTATGAGAAATAAGGGCTGCAATCAACTGATCTTAACTATAATTGGCAATAAATGAAATCTTATTTATAGAGTCATATTTTGATGAATATAACCGGACTGAACTCTTATAAGGGTTGTTTTTGATGGCAATATGAAGTCAAAATGTCAATAATACACTACACAAGCTTTCAGTCACCACATTTCAACCTCTTTTCAGTGAACGTATTTGAAAAGTCTCAGTGTACAATCGAAATGAACGTTTGACTCGTTACTTGAGGCTCTAAAGAAAACGCACATGTCGTGGGCTGAACATTCTATTGTTTCTCGTGGACAGACATTTGTTTTTACCTTGACAGTTTCGGCCGCCGGTATCAGAAGACCGCATGAGCCTAATCAGGTTATTAAAACGGCAATTATCTAAGACAATTCCTTCACAAAACAAGAAAATCCTCCGTATAAAACAAGCTAACGTTGAAGTTCAGATTCCACAAACGGCATTAACTGCGATCATGTTTAGTTCGGCCTCATCCAGAGGGACAGAATCTGGTTTCGGTCTTGACAAAGTCCTGAATCCCTCCGGTCTCAGTCTGCTCCTGGCCTCCATAACAACACCACGACCATCCATTGATTTTCTCTTTGCCGCTGCTCTTCCTCGCGACCCAGCTGAGATGAAGGGATGAGCAGGGGATACTGAACAAATCCAGATGACACCTCGCGAGGCATAAAATGTGCCATAAAACGACAGAAAAAGCGGTGATTTATCAGCACAAAGCGACATTAGCTGTGACTGAGCTGTGTAGAAGTTCTTGGAGGTGTGAGGAAGAATCAAGCAGATTTCAGTGTAGTACGTGTTATGTACATTGACTCTGGGATTCTTGCAGTGGATAATCATCGATGTGTCCCTGGGCAAGACGCTTCTGGTCTGGCAAGGTATTGTTTTTATCGTGGCCTAACTTGGGTATTTAGAATATTTTTGAGTTCTCTATGGTACTGCCCAGATGTTTTTTTTTTTTTTTTAAACATTATTTGATGTTATTTGATGTTATTTGATGTTATTTGATGTTATTTGATGTTATTTGATGTTATTTATTTTATTTATTTTATTTATTTTATTTATTTTATTTATTTTATTTATTTTATTTATTTTATTTATTTTATTTATTTTATTTTATTTATTTTATCTATTTATTTATTTATTTATTTATTTTGTTTTAATTCATTTTATTTATTTTAATTTATTTTATTTATTAATCTATTTTATTTATCTATCAGTTTGTTTTATGTATGTTTTTGTCGTTTTATGTTTTTAAAGTAATTGTTACCATCTGAGGCCTTCTGACCTCAAATTTTTTCGAATAATCGTATAATAGTAGCTGTGGGCGGAGATAGGGGGTAGGTGACGCGACACAGGAGCACTCAAATATGACTCCCACAAGGGAAAGTGTTAGTAAAGTATTACACTTCACACGAGTAGTCAAATGAATGAGCATGTTTAGCTAAAATAGAAGAAGATAGTAAAAAACACAGTTAAATAAGTATTATTTACAGAGCTAGTGTTGTTGTTGTTGTTATTGTTGTTTTATGGCGGTTGGCATCCAATTGTTGCATTACCGCCAGACTTTATTCCTCAGACTTTTCGTAGTCCTCAGACTGTCGTAGTCCGTAAAAGCAGAGCTAGTGTTAATTGGCTTTAAGAGGAAGGGGTCTGAACACTCTTTTCTTATTATCTCACATAGTCTAATGAAAAGATCCACACTTTCATAATGTTCCAAGAAAACATCACCTTTAAAGCCGAATGGAGCGTTTCCAGTGGTGGAATAAAAGTCGTTAGAAATGTACTTTTTCTCTCTAACGAGGCGAGCTCTTTGATGTGCCGCATTCTAAATACACTCAACTTCAACTAAATCTGTAGCAACAACTCGCCGCTCATTCAAACGACCGCGGCTTTTCCCTGCGCGCCGAAACACGGAACGGAGCTGAATCGTGAAACGTTCTCGCGGTAATTTATGTCATCTATCAGATTAAGTGTGTCAAACGGACGACAGACAGGAGTTAAACAAAAAAGGATAGACCCAACGTTGCTCTTGTGGCCGCGTTGTCATCGTGATCATTCCGGTCGCAATATTGTGGCGGAACCGAGCCAACCGTAAAAAGGGAAGTGCTTCTTAATTTGACTTTCCTTTCACAAAGTTTGATTTCATTCATCAACTGGTCACGCATAATTTAACACTAAAGGGATGATTTGTGGCGTTATGGAGTTGGGAAATGGTAAATATACAAACTGCACATAACCAAATATGTCCATCGAATCCAACATTTTACATCATTTATACAGATTTTTTCAGGATGGACTGAAAAACTATTTGAATCTTGTCTTTAGACCTTTTCAACCCCCTTGTATTTTATCATTGTTGAGGCTGTAATTCACAAAACGTATTTAAAATGATTTGTTACAGAACTTTCAATACTTAAGTGCTTTCTACAGCGAATACTTCAGTACTTTAACTTGAGTAATAATTAGACTGAGCTACTTTTACTTGTATTGGAGTAATATTTGACCAGGTGTAGCTTTACTTTTAAGTACTGCTATTGGGTAATATTTATTTAGTATCTGTTGCATGAAAATCTCAACGTTACAGATACATTTACTATTTAAAATGAGTATCACATGTTTGGAAGCTCGCTCGGGTCGTATTAGCTATAACTAAATACCTCTGAAACTTTATAAAACCACTAAGGATTTGTAAGTTTGAAAGATGTTTTTTTGAGAGGAAAATGCCCACACATTACCGTATTTTCCACACTATAAGGCGCACTTAAACGCCTCTAATTTTCTCAATAAACAACAGTGCGCCTTATAATCCAGTGCGCCTTATAGTGCTGAAAATACGGTACTGGTTAGCCTCCGCCGCGCTTTTAAACTCTTGATAACCACAGCGGGCTTCAGAGTGGGTGGGACTGTCGCTCTCGATCCACGAGGCGGGGCTGGATCCACGGGGCGGGGCTAGATCCACAGGGCGGGGCTGGATTCATGGGGCGGGGCAGGATCCACGGGACGGGGCAGGATCCACAAGGCGGGGCTGGATCCACGGGGCGGGGCAGGATCCACAAGGCGGGGCTGGATCCACGGGGCGGGGCAGGATCCACGGGGCGGGGCTGGATTCACGGGGCGGGGCAGGATCCACGGGGCGGGGCAGGATCCACAAGGCGGGGCTGGATCCACGGGGCGGGGCAGGATCCACGAGGCAGGGCATACATTTACGGCGGGTGTAGAAATACTGCGAGTCGGCGGGGCGCAGGTCGGTTCAATATTACACCTTAATGCCAAAGGAAGTCTACGAATTCTGTTCAATACAAATGTTTCTGATTCTGATTAAATGACCATCAGAGGGAACTCAAAGTTTTTTTTTACCAAAACGAAAGCAGAAGCTTGAATAGTACATATTCTACTTGTATACAGTGATCCCTCGCTATATCGCGGTTCACTTTTCGCGGTCTCGCTGCTTTGCGGATTTGCATCATGCATTGTGTTCTGCATTCTGATTGGCTAAACAGTCTCTCCGCGTCTTCTCTACCTGTGTCAATAACGTTATGGATTAATATGTACACGTACGTAAAACCGCTTGCCAAATTGAAGTTTGCGAGGCCGGTGAGAGCGGCGCGCGTAAGCTTCAATGTTTTATGGAGTATTTCATTGTATAATAACTGTAAAAAAATAAAGGTTTCTACTTCGCGGATTTCGCCTATTGCGGGTTCGTTTTGGAACGTAACCCCCGCGATAAACGAGGGTTCACTGTACTGAAAACTAGATTGAGCTCAATTTAATCTCACTGGTCATTAGTACATGCTGTCCCATTCAAATAAATACAATACTAGATTGTGGAAAGGAGCTTGTTTTTCATCTTGTTCCAGTGATGGATAAACTTTAAAGGTTCCTGTCTGAGTCACACTCTCCTAATTTGGCCTCTTGACAGGACTCTCATGGAAAAGAGGGTTTTCATCTCAATGGGCCTTTCCTGTTTATGTAAAGGTTAAATACAAAAAAAATAATTTAAAAATATGTTTGTTCTGGATAGCTTCATTAAAATTTAGAGAGGTTTGTTGTTGTTTTTTGTATAAATCCTTTTTGGTGCTATTTCACTGACATTCCTCATAATTTATTCCTTTAATTTTATCCCATTTTAGTTTAAACTTCAGCTGAATCTTCTCATGTCAGTGTCCTCGATTTTAACGCTCTGGCCTTTTCACAATAAAACTCTTTCAGTAACCACAACACGGACATTCTCTTATTTTGAAAGCGCCTCATGAAGAAGTGTTTGACCGCTGTACCGCGACCACGTGCCACTCAACTTGCCACATTTAGTCCAGTCTCTTTTTAAAACGACCATCTTCCACTGCGGCGCTGTGCTCTCTACTGCCCCCAGTGGTCAGCTCGTGCACAGCTCCAATGAGACGCACGGAACGGAACGACGGACTGATGGACGTGTGCCTCCAGTGACCGGTCCAGACAGTGCCAAGGGGAGATCTGCGTCTGCCCGAGCTGCCCGTCCATCGGCACCTCTCGGTGGTCCGTGCGCGTCTCTTCTTGAAGCCGTCGAAGGTAAAGCGTGTGGCAGGCGTGTTGGAGCTATAACGGCTTCGGAGCGGCCCGTTATAGCTCAGGGAGGAACGATGCGGTGTACGGGCGCGCGGCGGGGGTGACATTTCCGTGAATAGTGCTGATCACGCAGAAATAAATCAATGTCTACTCTGCCCCGGTTCCACAAAGGACGACAGGCGCTGGAGACGGCGTTTCATCTGGAGACGTTTTTTTTAGGCACAATGAGGAACATGTAATTCAGAGTTTTATTTTTGTGTTTGTGTGTTCTTTTTTTATTTTATTTTTTATTTTAGATGTTTATTTTCTGTATTTGTGTCATTTTTCTTTAATTGTTTCCACAGTATGGCGTTAAATGGGGTTGAAACAGGTTATTTGATGAATCGCAAGTAATCTGCTTTTTAAATAATCATCAACAATCATAACGGACGGACGCGGCGTGGAAAAAATAGCCGCCGGACTCAATTTGAAAACTGACAAATTCAATAAACAACGGACAAAATGGGACTCTTATTTTTTGCCATTTATGCCATAGTATGCGTTAACCCCTCTTTCCTTTATTTTTAGTTCTTCTATGGTACTGCCTAGCTCTGTTTTTTAAATATATTTTTTTATAATTTTTACTTTTTTTCTATTTTTCTCTCTCTATTTGCATATTTCAGCTTGTTTTGTGTATGATTTTGTTGTTTATGTTTTAAAAACGTAGGTTTTTGTTGTTTTATGTTAAATAAAATGCATGTTTTAATTAAAAAAAAATTACTAATGGAATAATCATGATCTGGACGATGCACAGACTCGGAAACGTGCCGAGGGAAGAGGTTTTATGGAGTACTTAAAAAAATAATCATTAGCTGCGGCCTTAGTATTTAACCATGTGACTCATTGGAGCCACCAGGCCATGTTACAGGTCAGATCTGTGGAGAAACAAACATGCATGTTTGCATGCATCCGTGTTTGCATGAGTTTCTAAAAGTACCGTCGGCAATAAAACGTCTGTAATGAAATAAAAGGGAGATGGATATGTGTTGTGTCATACGGGGGAACATTTCAACAACATCGTCATGGACACAAGCAGAAGAAAAGGTTACAAAGTGCACCTTTAATCCACTAATGAAACGTTCATATACGAATGTCATGTAACGCATTACCTTTATTTACAGCCACAGGATCAGCCGCAAACACGTGAAACACGAAGCTCATTTTAATTAATCACCCGATCACTAACCCCTAATTAACAGGTACTAAGCCTGAATCATTAAACAATTTGTTGATTATGAAATTAATGTTTGATCATGCTTTATTCAAGAGCCTGTACCTGATATTTTGCATGTTATAAAGTAAAAACCACAGTGGAAATGGTAAAAGCTTCTCTCACAAACACTTGAAACTCATCACAGTAAATATTTAAGATGTTCAGAACGCATGAGGAACACATGAGGAACACATGAGGAACACGTGAGGAACACGTGAGGAACACGTGAGGAACACACGAGGAACACACGAGGAACACACGAGGAACACACGAGGAACACATGAGGAACACATGAGGAACACACGAGGAACACATGAGGAACACACACGAGGAACACATGAGGAACACAAGAGGAACACATGTGGAACACACACGAGGAACACACGAGGAACACATGAGGAACACACACGAGGAACACATGAGGAACACATGAGGAACACATGAGGAACACAAGAGGAACACATGTGGAACACACACGAGGAACACATGAGGAACACATGAGGAACACATGTGGAACACATGTGGAACACACGAGGAACACATGAGGAACACACGAGGAACACACGAGGAACACACGAGGAACACGTGAGGAACACGTGAGGAACACACGAGGAACACACGAGGAACACACGAGGAACACATGAGGAACACATGAGGAACACGTGAGGAACACGTGAGGAACACGTGAGGAACACGTGAGGAACACGTGAGGAACACGTGAGGAACACGCGAGGAACACACGAGGAACACACGAGGAACACATGAGGAACACACGAGGAACACACGAGGGACACACGAGGAACACACGAGGAACACGTGAGGAACACGTGAGGAACACGTGAGGAACACACGAGGAACACACGAGGAACACACGAGGAACACACGAGGAACACATGAGGAACACACGAGGAACACACACGAGGAACACATGAGGAACACAAGAGGAACACATGTGGAACACATGAGGAACACACGAGGAACACACGAGGAACACACGAGGAACACACGAGGAACACATGAGGAACACATGAGCAATACATGAGGAACACATGTGGAACACACGAGGAACACATGAGGAACACATGAGGAACACACACGAGGAACACACGAGGAACACGTGAGGAACACGTGAGGAACACGTGAGGAACACATGAGGAACATATGAGGAACACATGTGGAACACATCAGGAACACATGAGCAACACATGAGGAACACATGAGGAACACGTGTGGAACACACGAGGAACATATGAGGAACACATGTGGAACACACGAGGAACACATGAGGAACACACGAGGAACACACACGAAGAACACACGAGGAACACACAAGGAACACACACGAGGAACACATGAGGATGAGGAACACATGTGGAACACATGAGGAACACACAAGGAACACATGAGGAACACATGAGGAACACATGAGGATGAGGAACACATGTGGAACACATGAGGAACACACGAGGAACACATGTGGAACATTTGAGGAACACACGAGGAACACATGAGGAACACACGAGGAACACATGAGGAACACATGAGGAACACACGAGGAACACATGAGGAACACATGTGGAACACACGAGGAACACATGTGGAACATTTGAGGAATACACGAGGAACACATGAGGAACACACGAGGAACACACGAGGAACACATGAGGAACACAAGAGGAACACATGTGGAACATATGAGGAACACACGAGGAACACATGAGGAACACATGAGGAACATATGAGGATGAGGAACACATGAGGATGAGGAACACATATGGAACACATGAGGAACACATGTGGAAGACACGAGGAAGACACGAGGAAGACACGAGGAACACACGAGGAACACATGTGGAACACACGAGGAACACACGAGGAACACGTGAGGAACACACGAGGAACACATGAGGAACACACGAGGAACACACGAGGAACACACGAGGAACACATGTGGAACACACGAGGAACACACGAGGAACACGTGAGGAACACACACGAGGAACACACGAGGAACACATGTGGAACACACGAGGAACACGTGAGGAACACACGAGGAACACACGAGGAACACACACGAGGAACACACGAGGAACACATGTGGAACACATGAGGAACACACGAGGAACACATGAGGAACACACATGAGGAACACACGAGGAACACGTGAGGAACACACGAGGAACACACGAGGAACACACGAGGAACACACACGAGGAACACACGAGGAACACATGTGGAACACATGAGGAACACACAAGGAACACATGAGGAACACATGAGGAACACATGAGGATGAGGAACACATGTGGAACACATGAGGAACACACGAGGAACACATGTGGAACATTTGAGGAACACACGAGGAACACATGAGGAACACACGAGGAACACATGAGGAACACATGTGGAACACACGAGGAACACATGTGGAACATATGAGGAACACATGAGGAACACATGTGGAACACACGAGGAACACATGTGGAACACACGAGGAACACATGTGGAACATTTGAGGAATACACGAGGAACACATGAGGAACACACGAGGAACACACGAGGAACACATGAGGAACACAAGAGGAACACATGTGGAACACACGAGGAACACATGTGGAACACACGAGGAACACGTGAGGAACACACGAGGAACACACACGAGGAACACACGAGGAACACATGTGGAACACACGAGGAACACGTGAGGAACACACGAGGAACACACGAGGAACACACGAGGAACACACACGAGGAACACACGAGGAACACATGTGGAACACATGAGGAACACACGAGGAACACACACGAGGAACACACGTGGAACACATGAGGAACACACGAGGAACACACGAGGAACACACGAGGAACACACGAGGAACACATGTGGAACACATGAGGAACACACGAGGAACACACGAGGAACACACACGAGGAACACACGAGGAACACACGAGGAACACATGTGGAACACACGTGGACGACTGTAACGAGTTCTCGTTTGAAGACAGTAAAAAACATCACATTTGAGGCTAATTAAGATGTAGTTATTACAAAGTGGAACGACCCGGCCCCAGAAAAACATGAAAATGTGTCTCTTTCAATGGAGCAGAAACATGTCAGAGCAGAAGGTGATCACACTGTAGCTCCACCAGGATCTCCACCAGGATCTCCACCAGGATCTCCACCAGGATCTCCACCAGGATCTCAGTCAGGATCTCAGACAAGATCTATGTCAGGATCTCGGTCATAATCTCGGTCAGATCTCGGCCATGATCTCATTCAGGATCTCATTCAGGATCTCAGTCATGATCTCAGTCATGATCTCAGTCAGTATCTCGGTCAGGATCTCAGTCATGATCTCAGTCATGATCTCAGTCATGATCTCAGTCATGATCTCAGTCAGTATCTCGGTCAGGATCTCAGTCATGATCTCAGTCATGATCTCAGTCATGATCTCTGTCATGATCTCGGTCATGATCTCAGTCAGGATCTCAGTCAGGATCTCTGTCAGGATCTCGGTCATGATCTCAGTCAGGATCTCAGTCAGGATCTCAGTCAGGATCTCAGTCATGATCTCAGTCAGGATCTCGGTCATGATCTCAGTCAGGATCTCAGTCAAGATCTCTGTCAGGATCTCGGTCATGATCTCAGTCATGATCTCAGTCAGGATCTCAGTCAGGATCTCTGTCAGGATCTCTGTCATGATCTTTGTCATGATCTCTGTCATGATCTCGACCATGATCTCAGTCAGGATGTCAGTCATGATCTTGGTCAGGCTCTCAGTCATGATCTCAGTCAGGATCTCGGTCAGGATCTCGGTCAGGATCTCGGTCATGATCCCAGTCCGGATCTCAGTCAGGATCTCAGTCCGGATCTCAGTCAGGATCTCAGTCATGATCTCAGTCAGGATCTCAGTCCGGATCTCGGTCTGGACCATAGCTGGAGGACTAGCTCATGTTTTAACATGACAGCAGACTTGAGTAATGGCAGGACTCTTCATTGCGCTGGATATTGCTAATCTTCTTTGTATGTCCTTTGTGACAAATTAATTTTCAGCCTGAATGGATTTCTGTGAATTAATCTTGTTCGAGTCGAGCTGGAGTGATTGAATAAAAAATCTTGACAGAAAATAACATAATCCTTTCAAGCATAACTGCGGTTGGATATTATTTCCTTCAAGTGACTCCATTGAAGCTTTTGTAGTGCAAGGCCACGGGAGCTGTTTCCATGACGATGTTAAAGGGGACAGGTAAATATCCATTAAAGGAGACACGCTACGCTAAATGAACTTTGAAGAGCTTCGAGCCATGTTATACTTGTGTTCTCTTCTCTTTTACTCACTCGATGTTGTTTTCAGGATAATTCTCGCACGCTCGAGTGGGATTCATGCTCGTGCGATCACGGCACCACTTTGTTCTCAGGTTCTTTTTCTTTATTCTCTCTTTAACGGTGAAAAGCATTGGGATTTGGCAGCGTGACACCAATGGAAATAACCCACTGTGCTCTACTGTGAACTGTACCGCTCCTGTACTGAGTTCTCTTTTCTTTTTCTGTTTTGGATCGTAGACTTTTAGGGGCCTATGACAGGTTTTTATGATTTTAAAATTTTGACTTTATTTGTTGCACAGATGCATTTCAGTTTCACACCAATCGAGCAGGTATATGTGGAGAAAACGTTGAAAAAGCTGTAGAAAATGACAGGAAGTGACATCACACCAGGGACACTCATTCCAATCAAAGTTTATGCAGAATTTACACGAAGAAACAGCTTTTTTTAACATTAATTCAACAAAATGAAGTTGTTCTCATATTTTTTCCACCCTCGCTGTGTGAAGGAGACATTTCACAGGTCTTTCCTTCTGCTGCTGTCAGACTCTACAACAAACACTGTCATACCCATGTGCAATACTGACTTAGTCATGAGCAATACTGACTTAACCATGTGCAATACTGTCATACCCATGTGCAATACTGACTTAATCATGAGCAATACTGACTTAACCATGTACAATACTGTCATACCCATGTGCAATACTGACTTAATCATGAGCAATACTGACTTAACCATGTGCAATACTGTCATACCCATGTGCAATACTGACTTAATCATGAGCAATACTGTCATACTCATGTGCAATACTGTCATACCCATGTGCAATACTGACTTAATCATGTACAATACTGTCATACCCATGTGCAATACTGTCATACCCATGTGCAATACTGACTTAATCATGTGCAATACTGTCATACCCATGTGCAATACTGTCATACCCATGTGCAATACTGACTTAATCATGTGCAATAATGTCATACCCATGTGCAATAC
The DNA here is from genome assembly GCF_026437365.1 of Eucyclogobius newberryi. Lineage (NCBI taxonomy): Eukaryota > Metazoa > Chordata > Actinopteri > Gobiiformes > Gobiidae > Eucyclogobius > Eucyclogobius newberryi. Next base: position 19,099,132 of record NW_027315723.1, on the reverse strand, counting down.
TGTCATACCCATGTGCAATACTGACTTAACCATGTGCAATACTGTCATACCCATGTGCAATACTGACTTAACCATGTTCAATACTGTCATACCCATGTGCAATACTGACTTAATCATGAGCAATACTGTCATACTCATGTGCAATACTGTCATACCCATGTGCAATACTGACTTAATCATGTGCAATACTGTCATACCCATGTGCAATATTGACATACCCATGTGCAATACTGACTTAATCATGTGCAATACTGTCATACCCATGTGCAATACTGTCATACCATGTGCAATACTGACTTAATCATGTGCAATACTGTCATACCCATGAGCAATACTGTCATACCCATGTGCAATACTGACTTAATCATGTGCAATACTGTCATACCCATGTGCAATACTGACTTAATCATGTGCAATACTGTCATACCCATGTGCAATACTGACTTAACCATGTGCAATACTGTCATACCCATGTGCAATACTTACTTAATCATGTGCAATACTGTCATACCCATGTGCAATACTGACTTAACCATGTGCAATACTGTCATACCCATGTGCAATACTGACTTTAACCATGTGCAATACTGACATACCCATGTGCAATACTGACTTAACCATGTGCAATACTGACTTAATCATGTGCAATACTGTCATACCCATGTGCAATACTGACTTAACCATGTGCAATACTGTCATACCCATGTGCAATAATAATTTAACCATGCGCAATACTGTCATACCCATGTGCAATACTGACTTAACCATGTGCAATACTGTCATACCCATGTGCAATATTGGCTTAACCATGTGCAATACTGTCATACCCATGTGCAATACTGACTTTAACCATGTGCAAAACTGACATATCCATGTGCAATACTGACATACCCATGTGCAATACAGACTTAATCATGTGCAATACTGTCATACCCATGTGCAATACTGACTTAACCATGTGCAATACTGACTTAATCATGTGCAATACTGACTTAACCATGTGCAATACTGTCATACCCATGTGCAATACTTTCATATTTATGTGTAATACTCTGACATAATGTCAATCATATTGGTGCAATATTCTCTGTCCATATAACTGCTATAAATAAGAGTGTTACTTTTGTTGCTATCTTTATTTTATTTTTACTTTTTTATTAAGAATATAAGAGTTTTTTTATCAGAGCTTTTTATAAGCGCTTTTCTATTAGGAATATTTTTTAAAGCTTCCTATAAGTTATCTGTTCTTTTACTTCTGTACCTACTTATGTTACAACACTGGAATTTCCCCATTGTGTGGACAAATAAAGGCTTATCTTATCTTAAAAAGTAAATAAGTTATTGTCAAAAGCATATTATGTTATTGTTAAAAGTATATATATATATATATATAAATATATATATATATATATATATATATATATATATATATATATATATATATATATATATATATATATATATATATATATATATATATATATATATATATATATATAAATAAATAAATACATATTAGTTGAACCTCCTCAAGATAGATATATTTCATTCACAGAGGATGTTCCCTCTTTACAGTGTTGGCTGAAACTCTAAATCTAATGAAACGTCACAATTAATATGTATAATTTGAGTCATTTCCACTGTAGGTCTGAATGTTGCAGCTTGAATCTCAGTGTGGAACATGACTTTATAGATTTGCTTTGGCTGTTGTTTTCCACCTGAAGTGTTTGTGTTGTTTTTTCCTCAGAACAAAAGTGCGTCTCGAAGGCGCTGCTCCTGGAAGTGCAATGAGCCGGAGAAGCCACTTCCACACGGCGACGGCTCAAGACCATCGATCGCTCTCGCAGCAGAGCTTTATACTTTAGTCATTACTTTTTCTTCACTGATAAAAATCAGCCAAGGAAAAGCAAGGCTAATCCTACATCGCAAAAGGTGCACTGTGTCACTCTTCACACAGGTCTGCTCTGCCTGGAACGTTTACACAGCATGGCATTAAACTGGTTACAGGTCAGATCTGTGGAGAGGCGACTTGGCTCAGAGTAAACAAGCACATTTTAAGGGTTTTTGGTTTGTATAAAACAGCTGTAATGGCATAAATCATTAAGATGAATGGTGTACTGAAGCAAAAGCATCTCCATGGAGACAAACAGGCAGTGGTGGTGGTTTGGGTGTGCGACGTTGTCACGCCTCCGTTGTCACGCCTCCGTTGTCACGCCTCCGTTGTCACGCCTCCGTTGTCACGCCTCCGTTGTCACGCTTCAACAGCCCCGTCATGCAGCTCTTTCCTCTGTATTTAGTGTGTAGAGCGCCCCCTGGCTTCATGTGGGTGCACTGACTATAGCATAAAGCCTATATTATGTCCCAGCTCCTCTTCAACGGGCTACACGAGGCGGGGCCGCCTCGTGTAGCCCGTCAGGCAGACACGATGCGGGGCCGACACGAGGCGGGGCCGACACGAGGCGGGGCCGACACGAGGCGGGGCCGACACGAGGCGGGGCCGACACGAGGCAGGGCCGACATTAGGCAGGGCTGTTTGTTTGTCACAAACTTTATATTATAATCTTTTAAAGAGAGAGTGTAAAGTGTGTAAAGTTTCTTTTCTGAACTTTTGTGGGTCATTTTTCTGTCAAACCTCAACCACGACATTGTACGACGTTTCATTCAAATTTCAGTTAGAAAACATCTTACTTTTAATGGCGGTTAGTATTAAATCAAAACCCCCGCTAACTCACGGAAGTCAGAATTGGCTCCAATATGGCGGCCCTCGTTGCGGCCCAAAAACACAATCATTATATGGTGGTCCTCGATATCGACACTGGGTTAGGGTCAGGGTCAGGGTCAGGGTCAGGGTTAGGATTAGGATTAGGGACAAGAGAGCGTATTTGGACCCAAGAGAGAAAATTATTGCCTGAGCTGTATCAGCGGGACCGGTCTTGGTCGCCCCCATGTCGTCGCCGCCATATTGGAATTCGGGGGTTGATTTTAAACCCAACCGTTAGAAGCCAACTGAAAAGGAGCATTTACCGCCACCTACTGTAGATGAACGTGTTTTACGCTATATCGTAAAAAAAGAAAAAGAAAGAAAAAAAGAGAAAAAAAACTTTAGCAGAATATTCAAAATTTGGAATATTCAACATTTTTAGAATAAAATCACCCACCATAAAAATGATCTAACAATTAATTCAAATTAATCTCACTAACATATCCTCCGTCTGTGCGTGTTGTTTCCGCTCTACTGCTATTAGCGCAACATCAACACGTAGAGATAAGTCGATAATCAATCAATGTCGCCGCGCATCCTCGTCTTCATCATTAAAATGTCACACACCTACAGAAAAATCATTATCACGCCTGTACGTGCAACGAACGAGAACCAAACAATCCATAACGAGACCTTAACAACAATATCTTCTGTAGTAGAGCAACTAATTTAATTCAAATGTAGCACTTTCCAAGGACTGAGACGCTTTATAGAGAAGAGATTAGAACATACAGAAGACAGAAGCTACATAAAGAAAGCAAAAGTGGCATGAAATGGAGACAATGGAGGGTGTGGACGTTATAATGCGGCTGTGAAATCAGTTTAACTTAAATCGAGAGTATACGTGTACCAGAGGTCAGTGAGCACATCCAGAATTGATCCATATATTAAGCGCACTGGATTATGAGGAGCACTGACGTTTTTTGAGAAAATGAAAGGCTTTTAAGTGTGCCTTATAGTGCGTACAGTACGGTAATCTCTCGTTAATGATCAGTTTTTTTGGTCTTTGTCTTTTCTTGTAAATTGAGAGGTCCACGAACGAAAAGGGGAAAACATTCACCAGAACCTTTTCCCGAGATTGTGCGTGTGATAGTTGGACTCTGTCTTCATGGCAGGATCACCCAGAGGTTCACTCACAGCATACATCAGGTAGGCTATCATTTTTTTTTGTGGTGATGAAATTGTGATATTTATAGGAAGTTCTAGTATTGTGCTCAGCCATGTGGATTCATGATGTCATTGTTTACATAGAGTAGATTGAAGGATAACCGAACAAAACTCACGGGTGCAATACTACATGCCGTTTAATTATGTTTGGTAGGATGAAGGACACATTAGTTGTGAATACAATCACCGAGTTTGAAAGGTATTTTCCGTTAATAGCGGAGTGACAGCCTATTAAACAAAGTGATGCCGGCTAGCGAGCTAGTTTTAATGTGAGCACACTAGTTTTAACTGAGCGCTATGCTATTGCATGGCTGATTAGATGTTTTTGTTTGGGATGACACACTGTTGTGGTAAATTAGTAGTTATGTGTGGTTTTAGCAAACACCACTGCCGTGCTTTTTACAATTACCGTAATTAACAGCCACATCCCGCAACAGATTTTCTCGTGTGGGCCACTTTACCGCGGTCGCTCTGGGGGGGAATCTCCCGCTTTACTACGCGTTATCTCCTCCTGGGATGACAAATAGGTTGAGAAGTATGCCTAAAATGCACCAGAATGAAGGAAATCACATCTACGAAATTCTGAATTTTAAATAGCCCCACCTAAAAAAAAAAAATCACCAGCCGCCACTGGGTTGCAAGTGTGAAAATAACAAATAATATCACATATAAGTCGCTCTTGTATATAAGTATAAATAGTGTAAGTCGCACCTCGGCCAAAACTATGAAAAAGAGTGCAACAAATAGTAAATACGGTATTTAACGCCGAACAGGAAAGTAAAGACACTTTATGTTCATCAGAATTACGAACATGCTCGTCGTTGTTGTTCAGTCTGGGTCGCTGAAACCTCCACGCTAACATTTTTAACGCTTAGCAACCCTCGTGGTGGAGAAGAGAAGACACGCCGCAATGAGCTGAATCGCAGTCTTATAATAAACAGGTGTTTTTCTTAAATGATGTCTTTGATTCCACAAACCACTTATTTTCAAAAGCATCACTTAAGCCAAGGACGTTTATGTGCTTCCAATCTATTTACTTTACTTATCTTCTCTCTTTTTAATTCGCTACTGAACTCTGGCGAAGCGTTTAATGTAGCTCCAAACACGTTCAAATAATGATAAGTAATAAAGTAAGTAGAAGTGGGCGATAGTGACATAAACGTGCATTTAATTTCACGTGATATTTATACAAAGCAAATGTAATAAAGTATCAATCACATAATATGGCACAATATGGCATAAACTGACATGGTGACATCCTAATGCGATGCAATGACTAAACATGTGTTTTTAAAATACGCTGAAAGTTGAAAAAGACATAGACCATAAAATCCACCACAAAAGGTAGGAATGTATTTGAATGATTTTTGTTTGGGAGATAACTTAGACGTTTCTGTCGATTTTAAATTGAATTATTAGCGCTTTATGCTGTCACTTTTACTATTTATCATTTACAGACAGTATGCAGTACTCTATTTTCTAATTTAGTGACAGTTGCACTATTATCCCTTTTCCTATACATCTCCCATCTTAATTAAATATAGAAAAAACTTCATTGAAACAAATAAATTCAAGTACAGTTCTATCAGGCCTAATTCATTCAACCCTGTCATTAGTCATTCTTGCTCATTAACATGAATACTTAACATGAATACTGAATTCTAATAATACATGTGGCTCTTTTCTGCTCGGTGCAGGTCTGGGGCCCGTGGGAAGCAGAGCCTTCGCCCACACGCTCTCACTGTGGGTGGATTTGTGCCTAATAGACGTATGGACGGCCTCGTTTAAAGACAGTCACGCACCAAAACACAGCAGAAGTCAAGCCGCGAGATGTGGCCGCGTTCCACTCGAACACGTCCGGTATTTACTCCAGACAGTCCCAGCTTTGAGCCCTGTGTCCCGTGTCCCAGCTGATGTGTCCGAAACCATTGATTTGTCCCAGTTTTATTCAAGACGTGTCCCAGTTGTCCCAGTTTTGACCACTTTGAGACCTGCCAGCAGTAAAGAAGGGGATATATTGTTGTTTCTTAAGCCAAACTCGAGAAAATTTGGCTTTAGAATTACCAAAACACAAACGATGCACTCATTTCCACTGATAAAAGTCTCTCAGAATATACACTGACTCACAAGTGGGCCGTGAAAGAGGTGTGAATGATCCGAGTGCATAAAAAAGTACTTGATTACCGGCATTTTTTACTCCTTTATTATTATTTCAGACTCCAAGTATTCCCAGTCCCAGTATTTAAATTTGAAAATCTGGTCACCCTACTCTAGATACAGGCATTTTTCCATCTTTACTATCTAAATATTTAATTCAAATGTAATAATTGAAGTAGATCGACATTTAATCACGTTTGACCCTCATTTGAGCCGCACTTAAAGGCGCCGTGCCTGGACTTGACTGTTTTGAAACGTGAAAACAGAAGAACATGTTCATTTTACACTCTGTCGTTCACTTTCCCCAGGATCCTGAATATTCACCACAATGAGTTTATAAGCACTTTTCACAAGTCTCTGAGCCCAGAGATTTGCAGTCCTTCATAAAGCTAAACATTAGTATGCTAACGGTGCACTTCCTGCTTCTCTGAGAATGCAAAAATGGTTCAGGCTGGTTCAATCATATGACTGTGGCAATATATCACCGTTTCCAGTGACTAAACTTATAGAAATAACAATCTTTTAAAACTAAAGGAGACCGAACACAAAAAATACAGCTTCAACGGCTTTAACATGGGAAATGTGAACTATATTACGACTAAATCAAGACTAAGTAAGATCTGAATAAAATCGTGAATAAAATCAGCCTTTTATATTTAAATACAGTAAATATTTGTCAGATGGAGAATCCTTATGTTATTATATTTAATCAATTGCGATATTGAATATAATTGTTTCAAAATCTGTGTGAAATACTTGTACTTTTTACGCTAAAAGCACAATACTTCAATAGTTTTAACAAAGTAACTTAATTGAGTATATATTTGTATTTATTTGTTTGACAAGGACAATACAGTTAAACATTGCCACCAAACAGGTCATGATGTCATGTCCATAAGACTTCTATGTGCAGCCTGTGTCCCTGGTGAGGCGTTTAACCGTGGAGAGAGAAATAAAGAACTACTAAGCATAAAAACACAAATAAGTATAAAAAACAATACATGAGAATACATAAAAACAAGTCATATCTGTACACTAAACATCCCAAGGCACATTACACCAGGAGCAAGACCATTAAGACACTTAGAAGTAGCGTTTACAAAAGGAATAATGAATAAAATGATCAAAAGTCATTAATTTTTCGAATAATGCGGCGGTGATGCCACTTCATAGGATTTTGATCAAATACTTTAAGTGTTTGTTTATGCAGTGACACTAAAGGCTTCAGGGCCGGTTTTGTGGCCCCAGACAATAACACAATACGATATGTGAGTCACTGCAAGCATATATACTTCTGCAGCTTGAGTAGATACAAACCAATCATACAAAAACAGTCTAGATTTGTTTTTATCGTCTTTGTTTTTATCGTCATTGTTTTAAACATGGGCATCAAATTTGAGTTTAGAATCTAAGTCACTTCCTCTATCTCATGTTGATCAATTTGAACCTTAAGTTCGTTTACTGTGTTTTCTTCAGAGATAAACATATTGGCAGTTTTAGTTTAGAGTTTAACAGTTGTCATGGCGCCACTTTGATATATCGACTAACTGTCTGTTTAAGAGTACTGAGGCCTTTTTAGACCGCTCTGCAACCACATAAATAACTGGCACACATTTGGCATCTCGAGTCTTTGCAGATTTCACAAGTCATTTATAAATAAGCAGAAAAGCAGCAGGGCCAAAGCTGACCCTTGGGGAACACCCAGAGACATTGTTACAACATTTACTTTCACACAGTGTTCAATTCAAGATAGGATTTAAAGCAATTTAAGGCTTGTTTAACAACAAGCTTTGATCGTGAGTACTTTTGGTCATTTCTGTAAGTTTTCTGATTTTACAATATTTTGTGGAGCCCCATTGACTAGTCCCTATTGACTACCGGTAGTTTAATTAACTCGATTAGACTAAAAATATATTACAAGACTGAAAATCCAAAAATGAGTTACATTGACTTGAATCTAGAATATGACAGTTATTTCAGATTAGACTTTGGAGATCAACAGTGATCCACTTGATTTTGGAAGTCAACATTTGATTTGATTTCATTATTGAAGCGTTATAGTGAAGAGAGATATTTCAGTGAATTGGGTGTTTTTATGCCAGATGCCCTTCCTGTGCTGATCCAATACTGTTTGAGTTGATCAGATTTGTGTCACTTCTTCACTCTCACCCCACATTTTTCTTCCTCCATTTTGGATTTCATGTGTCAAATTGTCACCTCGTTTCACAGAGAAAACATCCAAAAATAAGCACTAAAGTGTCAAGGAGGTAAACACTGTTCTGATGTGTCACTCTGAGTTCTACAGTATCAGTCTGGACAGTCTCGCCCAAAGGAGTCGGAAAAGACCTAACGCCGTGACGAATACTTGAATGTGATTGGTCGAAGAGTTAACAATACAAGACAAGCCAGATTCTCCAGAAAATATATCATGAGAATTCTGTCTGGCCAGGTGAAAATCCAAGAGACCATCATCTGGATCCTCCTCATCTGAATCCTCCTCATCTCTCTGGATCCTCCTCATCTGGATCTTCCTCATCTGGATCCTCCTCATCTGGATCCTCCTCATCTGGATCCTCCTTATCTGGATCCTCCTCATCTGAATCCTCCTCATCTGAATCCTCCTCATCTGGATCCTCCTTATCTGGATCCTCCTCATCTGAATCCTCCTCGTCTGAATCCTCCTCATCTGGATCCTCCTCATCTGAATCCTCCTCATCTGGATCCTCCTCATCTCTCTGGATCCTCCTCATCTGGATCTTCCTCATCTCTCTGGATCCTCCTCATCTGAATCCTTCTCATCTCTCTGGATCCTCCTGATCTCTCTGGATCCTCCTCATCTGGATCCTCCTCATCTATCTGGATCCTCCTCATCTGAATCCTCCTCATCTCTCTGGATCCTCCTCATCTGGATCCTCCTCATCTGGATCCTCCTCATCTGAATCCTCCTCATCTCTCTGGATCCTCCTCATCTGGATCCTCCTGATCTCTCTGGATCCTCCTCATCTGGATCCTCCTGATCTCTCTGGATCCTCCTCATCTGAATCCTCCTCATCTCTCTGGATCCTCCTCATCTGGATCCTCCTCATCTGAATCCTCCTCATCTCTGGATCCTCCTCATCTGGATCTTCCTCACCTCTCTGGATCCTCCTCATCTGAATCCTTCTCATCTCTCTGGATCCTCCTCATCTGGATCCTCCTCATCTGGATCCTCCTCATCTGAATCCTCCTCATCTCTCTGGATCCTCCTCATCTGGATCCTCCTCATCTGAATCCTCCTCATCTCTCTGGATCCTCCTCATCTCTCTGGATCCTCCTCATCTGAATCCTCCTCATCTCTCTGGATCCTCCTCATCTGAATCCTCCTCATCTCTCTGGATCCTCCTCATCTGGATCTTCCTCATCTCTGTGGATCCTCCTCATCTGGATCCTCCTCATCTCTCTGGATCCTCCTCATCTGAATCCTCCTCATCTCTCTGGATCCTCCTCATCTCTCTGGATCCTCCTCATCTGAATCCTCCTCATCTCTCTGGATCCTCCTCATCTGAATCCTCCTCATCTCTCTGGATCCTCCTCATCTGGATCTTCCTCATCTCTGTGGATCCTCCTCATGTGGATCCTCCTCATCTCTCTGGATCCTCCTCATCTGAATCCTCCTCATCTCTCTGGATCCTCCTCATCTGGATCTTCCTCATCTCTGTGGATCCTCCTCATCTGGATCCTCCTCATCTCTCTGGATCCTCCTCATCTGGATCTTCCTCATCTCTCTGGATCCTCCTCATCTGAATCCTTCTCATCTCTCTGGATCCTCCTGATCTCTCTGGATCCTCCTCATCTGGATCCTCCTCATCTATCTGGATCATCCTCATCTGAATCCTCATCTCTCTGGATCCTCCTCATCTGGATCCTCCTCATCTGGATCCTCCTCATCTGGATCCTCCTCATCTCTCTGGATCCTCCTCATCTGAATCCTCCTCATCTCTCAGGATCCTCCTCATCTGGATCTTCCTCATCTCTCTGGATCCTCCTCATCTGAATCCTCCTCATCTCTCTGGATCCTCCTCATCTGGATCCTCCTCATCTGGATCCTCCTGATCGCTCTGGATCCTCCTCATCTGAATCCTCCTCATCTCTCTGGATCCTCCTCATCTGAATCCTCCTCATCTGGATCCTCCTCCTCATCTAAATCCTCCTCATCTCTCTGGATCCTCCTCATCTGAATCCTCCTCATCTCTCTGGATCCTCCTCATCTGGATCCTCCTCCTCATCTGAATCCTCCTCATCTCTCTGGATCCTCCTCATCTGGATCTTCCTCACCTCTCTGGATCCTCCTCATCTGAATCCTTCTCATCTCTCTGGATCCTCCTCATCTGGATCCTCCTCATCTGGATCCTCCTCATCTGAATCCTCCTCATCTCTCTGGATCCTCCTCATCTGGATCCTCCTCATCTGGATCCTCCTCATCTCTCTGGATCCTCCTCATCTGAATCCTCCTCATCTCTCTGGATCCTCCTCATCTGAATCCTCCTCATCTCTCTGGATCCTCCTCATCTCTCTGGATCCTCCTCATCTGAATCCTCCTCATCTCTCTGGATCCTCCTCATCTGGATCCTCCTCATCTGGATCCTCCTCATCTCTCTGGATCCTCCTCATCTGAATTCTCCTCATCTCTCTGGATCCTCCTCATCTGGATCTTCCTCATCTCTCTGGATCCTCCTCATCTGGATCCTCCTCATCTCTCTGGATCCTCCTCATCTGGATCTTCCTCATCTCTCTGGATCCTCCTCATCTGAATCCTTCTCATCTCTCTGGATCCTCCTGATCTCTCTGGATCCTCCTCATCTGGATCCTCCTCATCTATCTGGATCCTCCTCATCTGAATCCTCATCTCTCTGGATCCTCCTCATCTGGATCTTCCTCACCTCTCTGGATCCTCCTCATCTGAATCCTTCTCATCTCTCTGGATCCTCCTCATCTGGATCCTCCTCATCTGGATCCTCCTCATCTGAATCCTCCTCATCTCTCTGGATCCTCCTCATCTGGATCCTCCTCATCTGGATCCTCCTCATCTGAATCCTCCTCATCTCTCTGGATCCTCCTCATCTCTCTGGATCCTCCTCATCTGAATCCTCCTCATCTCTCTGGATCCTCCTCATCTGGATCCTCCTCATCTCTCTGGATCCTCCTCATCTGAATCCTCCTCATCTCTCTGGATCCTCCTCATCTGGATCTTCCTCATCTCTCTGGATCCTCCTCATCTGGATCCTCCTCATCTCTCTGGATCCTCCTCATCTGGATCTTCCTCATCTCTCTGGATCCTCCTCATCTGAATCCTTCTCATCTCTCTGGATCCTCCTGATCTCTCTGGATCCTCCTCATCTGGATCCTCCTCATCTATCTGGATCCTCCTCATCTGAATCCTCATCTCTCTGGATCCTCCTCATCTGGATCCTCCTCATCTGGATCCTCCTCATCTGGATCCTCCTCATCTCTCTGGATCCTCCTCATCTGAATCCTCCTCATCTCTCTGGATCCTCCTCATCTGAATCCTCCTCATCTCTCTGGATCCTCCTCATCTGGATCCTCCTCATCTGGATCCTCCTGATCTCTCTGGATCCTCCTCATCTGAATCCTCCTCATCTCTCTGGATCCTCCTCATCTGAATCCTCCTCATCTGGATCCTCCTCCTCATCTAAATCCTCCTCATCTCTCTGGATCCTCCTCATCTGAATCCTCCTCATCTCTCTGGATCCTCCTCATCTGGATCCTCCTCCTCATCTGAATCCTCCTCATCTCTCTGGATCCTCCTCATCTGGATCTTCCTCACCTCTCTGGATCCTCCTCATCTGAATCCTTCTCATCTCTCTGGATCCTCCTCATCTGGATCCTCCTCATCTGGATCCTCCTCATCTGAATCCTCCTCATCTCTCTGGATCCTCCTCATCTGGATCCTCCTCATCTGGATCCTCCTCATCTCTCTGGATCCTCCTCATCTGAATCCTCCTCATCTCTCTGGATCCTCCTCATCTGGATCCTCCTCATCTCTCTGGATCCTCCTCATCTGAATCCTCCTCATCTCTCTGGATCCTCCTCATCTGGATCCTACTCATCTGGATCCTCCTCATCTCTCTGGATCCTCCTCATCTGAATCCTCCTCATCTCTCTGGATCCTCCTCATCTGGATCTTCCTCACCTCTCTGGATCCTCCTCATCTGAATCCTTCTCATCTCTCTGGATCCTCCTCATCTGGATCCTCCTGATCTCTCTGGATCCTCCTCATCTGAATCCTCCTCATCTCTCTGGATCCTCCTCATCTGGATCCTCCTCATCTCTCTGGATCCTCCTCATCTGAATCCTCCTCACCTCTCTGGATCCTCCTCATCTGAATCCTTCTCATCTCTCTGGATCCTCCTCATCTGGATCCTCCTCATCTGAATCCTCCTCATCTCTCTGGATCCTCCTCATCTGGATCCTCCTCATCTGGATCCTCCTCATCTGGATCCTCCTCATCTGAATCCTCCTCACCTCTCTGGATCCTCCTCATCTGAATCCTTCTCATCTCTCTGGATCCTCCTCATCTGGATCCTCCTCATCTGAATCCTCCTCATCTCTCTGGATCCTCCTTATCTGGATCCTCCTCATCTGAATCCTCCTCGTCTGAATCCTCCTCATCTGGATCCTCCTCATCTGAATCCTCCTCATCTGGATCCTCCTGATCTCTCTGGATCCTCCTCATCTGGATCTTCCTCATCTCTCTGGATCCTCCTCATCTGAATCCTCCTCATCTCTCTGGATCCTCCTCATCTGGATCCTCCTCATCTGGATCCTCCTCATCTGAATCCTCCTCATCTCTCTGGATCCTCCTCATCTGGATCCTCCTGATCTCTCTGGATCCTCCTCATCTGGATCCTCCTGATCTCTCTGGATCCTCCTCATCTGAATCCTCCTCATCTCTCTGGATCCTCCTCATCTGGATCCTCCTCATTTGGATCCTCCTCCTCATCTGAATCCTCCTCATCTCTCTGGATCCTCCTCATCTGGATCTTCCTCATCTCTCTGGATCCTCCTCATCTGAATCCTTCTCATCTCTCTGGATCCTCCTCATCTGGATCCTCCTCATCTGGATCCTCCTCATCTGAATCCTCCTCATCTCTCTGGATGCTCCTCATCTGGATCCTCCTCATCTGGATCCTCCTCATCTGAATCCTCCTCATCTCTCTGGATCCTCCTCATCTCTCTGGATCCTCCTCATCTGAATCCTCCTCATCACTCTGGATCCTCCTCATCTGGATCCTCCTCATCTGGATCCTCCTCATCTCTCTGGATCCTCCTCATATGAATCCTCCTCATCTCTCTGGATCCTCCTCATCTGGATCTTCCTCATCTCTCTGGATCCTCCTCATCGGGATCCTCCTCATCTCTCTGGATCCTCCTCATCTCTCTGGATCCTCCTCATCTGAATCCTTCTCATCTCTCTGGATCCTCCTGATCTCTCTGGATCCTCCTCATCTGGATCCTCCTCATCTATCTGGATCCTCCTCATCTGAATCCTCATCTCTCTGGATCCTCCTCATCTGGATCCTCCTCATCTGGATCCTCCTCATCTGGATCCTCCTCATCTCTCTGGATCCTCCTCATCTGAATCCTCCTCATCTCTCAGGATCCTCCTCATCTGGATCTTCCTCATCTCTCTGGATCCTCCTCATCTGAATCCTCCTCATCTCTCTGGATCCTCCTCATCTGGATCCTCCTCATCTGGATCCTCCTGATCTCTCTGGATCCTCCTCATCTGAATCCTCCTCATCTCTCTGGATCCTCCTCATCTGAATCCTCCTCATCTGGATCCTCCTCCTCATCTAAATCCTCCTCATCTCTCTGGATCCTCCTCATCTGGATCCTCCTCCTCATCTGAATCCTCCTCATCTCTCTGGATCCTCCTCATCTGGATCTTCCTCACCTCTCTGGATCCTCCTCATCTGAATCCTTCTCATCTCTCTGGATCCTCCTCATCTGGATCCTCCTCATCTGGATCCTCCTCATCTGAATCCTCCTCATCTCTCTGGATCCTCCTCATCTGGATCCTCCTCATCTGGATCCTCCTCATCTCTCTGGATCCTCCTCATCTGGATCCTCCTCATCTGGATCCTCCTCATCTGAATCCTCCTCATCTCTCTGGATCCTCCTCATCTCTCTGGATCCTCCTCATCTGAATCCTCCTCATCTCTCTGGATCCTCCTCATCTGAATCCTTCTCATCTCTCTGGATCCTCCTCATCTGGATCCTCCTCATCTGAATCCTCCTCATCTCTCTGGATCCTCCTCATCTGGATCCTCCTCATCTGGATCCTCCTCATCTGGATCCTCCTCATCTGAATCCTCCTCACCTCTCTGGATCCTCCTCATCTGAATCCTTCTCATCTCTCTGGATCCTCCTCATCTGGATCCTCCTCATCTGAATCCTCCTCATCTCTCTGGATCCTCCTCATCTGGATCCTCCTCATCTGGATCCTCCTCATCTGAATCCTTCTCATCTCTCTGGATCCTCCTGATCTCTCTGGATCCTCCTCATCTGGATCCTCCTCATCTATCTGGATTCTCCTCATCTGAATCCTCCTCATCTCTCTGGATCCTCCTCATCTGGATCCTCCTCATCTGGATCCTCCTCATCTGAATCCTCCTCATCTCTCTGGATCCTCCTCATCTGGATCCTCCTGATCTATCTGGATCCTCCTCATCTGGATCCTCCTGATCTCTCTGGATCCTCCTCATCTGAATCCTCCTCATCTCTCTGGATCCTCCTCATCTGGATCCTCCTCATTTGGATCCTCCTCCTCATCTGAATCCTCCTCATCTCTCTGGATCCTCCTCATCTGGATCTTCCTCATCTCTCTGGATCCTCCTCATCTGAATCCTTCTCATCTCTCTGGATCCTCCTCATCTGGATCCTCCTCATCTGGATCCTCCTCATCTGGATCCTCCTCATCTGGATCCTCCTCATCTGAATCCTCCTCACCTCTCTGGATCCTCCTCATCTGAATCCTTCTCATCTCTCTGGATCCTCCTCATCTGAATCCTCCTCATCTCTCTGGATCCTCCTCATCTGGATCCTCCTCATCTGGATCCTCCTCATCTGAATCCTTCTCATCTCTCTGGATCCTCCTGATCTCTCTGGATCCTCCTCATCTGGATCCTCCTCATCTATCTGGATCCTCCTCATCTGAATCCTCCTCATCTCTCTGGATCCTCCTCATCTGGATCCTCTTCATCTGGATCCTCCTCATCTGAATCCTCCTCATCTCTCTGGATCCTCCTCATCTGGATCCTCCTGATCTCTCTGGATCCTCCTCATCTGGATCCTCCTGATCTCTCTGGATCCTCCTCATCTGAATCCTCCTCATCTCTCTGGATCCTCCTCATCTGGATCCTCCTCATTTGGATCCTCCTCCTCATCTGAATCCTCATCTCTCTGGATCCTCCTCATCTGGATCTTCCTCATCTCTCTGGATCCTCCTCATCTGAATCCTCATCTCTCTGGATCCTCCTCATCTGGATCCTCCTCATCTGAATCCTCCTCATCTCTCTGGATCCTCCTCATCTGGATCCTCCTCATCTGGATCCTCCTCATCTGAATCCTCCTCATCTCTCTGGATCCTCCTCATCTCTCTGGATCCTCCTCATCTGAATCCTCCTCATCTCTCTGGATCCTCCTCATCTGGATCCTCCTCATCTGGATCCTCCTCATCTCTCTGGATCCTCCTCATCTGAATCCTCCTCATCTCTCTGGATCCTCCTCATCTGGATCTTCCTCATCTCTCTGGATCCTCCTCATCTGGATCCTCCTCATCTCTCTGGATCCTCCTCATCTGGATCTTCCTCATCTCTCTGGATCCTCCTCATCTGAATCCTTCTCATCTCTCTGGATCCTCCTGATCTCTCTGGATCCTCCTCATCTGGATCCTCCTCATCTATCTGGATCCTCCTCATCTGAATCCTCATCTCTCTGGATCCTCCTCATCTGGATCCTCCTCATCTGGATCCTCCTCATCTGGATCCTCCTCATCTCTCTGGATCCTCCTCATCTGAATCCTCCTCATCTCTCAGGATCCTCCTCATCTGGATCTTCCTCATCTCTCTGGATCCTCCTCATCTGAATCCTCCTCATCTCTCTGGATCCTCCTCATCTGGATCCTCCTCATCTGGATCCTCCTGATCTCTCTGGATCCTCCTCATCTGAATCCTCCTCATCTCTCTGGATCCTCCTCATCTGAATCCTCCTCATCTGGATCCTCCTCCTCATCTAAATCCTCCTCATCTCTCTGGATCCTCCTCATCTGGATCCTCCTCCTCATCTGAATCCTCCTCATCTCTCTGGATCCTCCTCATCTGGATCTTCCTCACCTCTCTGGATCCTCCTCATCTGAATCCTTCTCATCTCTCTGGATCCTCCTCATCTGGATCCTCCTCATCTGGATCCTCCTCATCTGAATCCTCCTCATCTCTCTGGATCCTCCTCATCTGGATCCTCCTCATCTGGATCCTCCTCATCTCTCTGGATCCTCCTCATTTGGATCCTCCTCATCTGGATCCTCCTCATCTGAATCCTCCTCATCTCTCTGGATCCTCCTCATCTCTCTGGATCCTCCTCATCTGAATCCTCCTCATCTCTCTGGATCCTCCTCATCTGAATCCTTCTCATCTCTCTGGATCCTCCTCATCTGGATCCTCCTCATCTGAATCCTCCTCATCTCTCTGGATCCTCCTCATCTGGATCCTCCTCATCTGGATCCTCCTCATCTGAATCCTCCTCACCTCTCTGGATCCTCCTCATCTGAATCCTTCTCATCTCTCTGGATCCTCCTCATCTGGATCCTCCTCACCTCTCTGGATCCTCCTCATCTGAATCCTCCTCACCTCTCTGGATCCTCCTCATCTGAATCCTCCTCATCTCTCTGGATCCTCCTCATCTGGATCCTCCTCATCTGGTATGAGACTTTACAAACCACTTTTTATGTGGTGTACTGCAAAAATCTGTTCAACTACAAAAAAGCGTGCCCTGACTCAAAAGCGGTTGTCGTAGTGATGTTGTCATAGTGATGTTGTCATAGTAATGTTGTCACAGTAATGTTGTCATGGTAATGCCCTGCTATGGAACATTCCGGGCAGAGCGATAACAGCTCCACAGAGTTCCACATTTCACATTTAAACTCGTCAAACCTGCTGAAACGGGGACAAACCCTCCGTGTTCAGAGCTAGATTCTGTTTCTGCAGTGCACGGCTGCTCAGGCCGAGGGAAGTAGATCATATTTTGACTTTGCTGCAGAGATTGTGTTCTGCCGGATAAACGCTCCTGGGCCACACGTCCATGGAGCCCGAGAGAAAGCCCGGTTTTTACGCCTCTTTTTATATATAATCCTGCCGCCGCCATATGTTTGTGTGTGGATGAAGTCAAATAAAGGCTCCAGTCCTGATACTTTAACTCTGGAAACATAACTGACGTGTGCAGTTTATACTGGGCCACACACAAAGTCTTGAACTGTCCACAATGAAGTACAAAGTGCACTATTTCTTTGGAGGGAAGGACACCTGCTCGCCTCTCTGAAGGGAGTAGTACTTTGCCAAAAATATTCCCCAGTATGGCCTTAAACCTATCTTACTTGGTTGCTCAAAAACACCTCTGAAAACCTGCTTTCTGACTGTGAGCGGCTGCCTCTCCACAGATCTGACCTGTCACTCGACCTGATGCCATGTTCACACGGAGACAAGCAGGTGGCAGACCCTCCACCACAAGTACTACGTAATGCACCTTTAAAGGGCCTGGACCGTGCTCATTTTGGATCTGTTTTCATGTTTCACTCACACACATCCTGCTTCTTTAGACTGAAAACACCCTCTTCCACCTTGTGATGTCATTAAGTGGTAATACAGGAAGTGTTGTTGTTGTTGTTGTTGTTGTTGTTTTATGGCGGTTGGCATCCAATTGTTGTTGTTGTTGTTGTTGTTGTTGTTGTTTTATGGCGGTTGACATCCGAGTGTTGCATTACCGCCAGACTTTATTCCTTAGACTTTGTCGTAGTCCTAAAAGTTCTTCTTCCAGTGCCTTGACTTCCAGTGCTTTGTCCTCAGACTCTGTCGTAGTCCGTAAAAGTACTCCTTCCATTGCTTTGGTGTTAAAAAGTCTACGCCGTGCGTCTACGAGCTGCCACTCGTAGACGCACGGCATCATTGCATTACCGCCAGACTTTATTCCTCAGACTTTTCGTAGTCCTCAGACTGTCGTAGTCCGTAAAAGAACTCCTTCCATTGCTTTGGTGTTACAAAGCCCATGAGGTCATGATATGTCTTTGTGACTAGAATAGTTGTTGTTGTATCAGAGACCAAGAAGAAGCAGAATAAAGTCTGGCGGTAATGCAACATTTGGATGCCGACCGCCATAAAACAACAACAACAACAACAACCGGCTTTATTCCAGGGAGACTCTTCTTCATCTTCCTCTCCTTCTTTGACGTTCGGCGCTTCCACCGTACAGTTTTATTCTTTAGGCTTCATTCAATACAGGAAGTGACTCGTTGACACGTCAGACACTTCATCACATCAGTGCAATAGAATTTATTGGAGACTTTTTGTGGAAACTGGACAAAAGAAAACAGGTCTTAACCGAGGACTAAAGCGAGACTCAAGCTGTTCTTTACCAAGGAAATAAAACAGGACTAAAGCAGGACTAAAACCAGACTAAGTCACGGGGAGGAACAGGACTAAAGCAAGACTAACACAGGGCTAAAGCAGGACTAAAACCAGACTAAGTCATGGGGAGGAACATGACTAAAGCAAGACTAAAACAGGGCTAAAGAAAGACTAAAACAGGCCTTAATCAAAGACTAAAACAGGACCAAAGAAAGACTAAAATAGGGACAAAACAGGACTATAGAAAGACTAAAACAGGACTAAAGAAAGACTAAAACAGGCCTCAATCAAAGACTAAAACAGGACTAAAGAAAGACTAAAACAGGACTAAAGAAAGACTAAAACAGGCCTCAATCAAAGACTAAAACAGGACCAAAGAAATACTAAAACAGGGACAAAACAGGACTAAAGAAAGACTAAAACAGGCCTTAATCAAAGACTAAAACAGGACTAAAGAAAGACTAAAACAGGCCTCAATCAAAGACTAAAACAGGACTAAAGAAAGACTAAAACAGGCCTTAATCAAAGACTAAAACAGGACTAAAGAAAGCCTAAAACAGGGACAAAACAGGACTGTAGAAAGACTAAAACAGGCCTCAATCAAAGACTAAAACAGGACTAAAGAAAGACTAAAACAGGACTAAAGAAAGACTAAAACAGGCCTCAATCAAAGACTAAAACAGGACCAAAGAAATACTAAAACAGGGACAAAACAGGACTAAAGAAAGACTAAAACAGGCCTTAACCTAAGAATAAACAGGAATAAAGAAAGACTAAAACAGGCCTTAATTAAAGACTAAAACAGGACCAAAGAAAGACTAAAACAGGGACAAAACAGGACTATAGAAAGACTAAAACAGGCCTCAATCAAAGACTAAAACAGGACCAAAGAAATACTAAAACAGGGACAAAACAGGACTAAAGAAAGACTAAAACAGGCCTTAATCAAAGACTAAAACAGGACCAAAGAAAGACTAAAATAGGCCTTAATCAAAGACTAAAACAGGCCTCAAATAAGACTAAAACAGGACCAAAGAAAGACTAAAATAGGGACAAAACAGGACTATAGAAAGACTAAAACAGGACTAAAGAAAGACTAAAACAGGCCTCAATCAAAAACTAAAACAGGACTAAAGAAAGACTAAAACAGGACTAAAGAAAGACTAAAACAGGCCTCAATCAAAGACTAAAACAGGACCAAAGAAATACTAAAACAGGGACAAAACAGGACTAAAGAAAGACTAAAACAGGCCTTAATCAAAGACTAAAACAGGACTAAAGAAAGACTAAAACAGGCCTCAATCAAAGACTAAAACAGGACTAAAGAAAGACTAAAACAGGCCTTAATCAAAGACTAAAACAGGACTAAAGAAAGCCTAAAACAGGGACAAAACAGGACTAAAGAAAGACTAAAACAGGCCTCAATCAAAGACTAAAACAGGACCAAAGAAAGACTAAAACAGGGACAAAACAGGACTAAAGAAAGACTAAAACAGGCCTTAACCTAAGAATAAACAGGAATAAAGAAAGACTAAAACAGGCCTTAATTAAAGACTAAAACAGGACCAAAGAAAGACTAAAACAGGGACAAAACAGGACTATAGAAAGACTAAAACAGGCCTCAATCAAAGACTAAAACAGGACTAAAGAAAGACTAAAACAGGCCTCAATCAAAGACTAAAACAGGACCAAAGAAACACTAAAACAGGGACAAAACAGGACTAAAGAAAGACTAAAACAGGCCTTAATCAAAGACTAAAACAGGACTAAAGAAAGACTGAAACAGGCCTTAACCTAAGAATAAAACAGGACTAAAGAAAGACTAAAACAGGCCTCAATCAAAAACTAAAACAGGACTAAAGAAAGACTAAAACAGGCCTTAATCAAAGACTAAAACAGGACTAAAGAAAGACTAAAACAGGACTAAAGAAAGACTAAAACGGGCCTCAATCAAAGACTAAAACAGGACCAAAGAAATACCAAAACAGGTCTTAACCTAAGAATAAACAGGACTAAAAAAAGACTAAAACAGGCCTTAATCAAAGACTAAAACAGGACTAAAGAAAGACTAAAACAGAATCCTAAAAGACAAAACCAGGGACAAAGCTAGGACTACTATAACAATATCTGACTATCATTATCAGGATACTACAGGATGAAAAAATATTAAGATATAAATCTGAGTTCAAATCGCTCATCTCCGTGTAGCACCTTGAAGTATTTTATACATACACAGTAATAGTACTTTCCCCAGCCTTCTTTACGCACGGAAGTTGCCCGTATCAGCGGAGGGCACGGGACGCAGAAGCTCCTCTGGGTGACAGCCTCGATGTCATGGCAACACTGAAAACGTCAGATTTTCTGGTGAGACAGATCCGTCAGAGGTTTGTTTTCAGATCATCTCGTAATATTCAGCAAAAGACCCCAGCGGCTCGGGGACAAGGGGGAGCCGCATTTTGGAATAGATTACCCGGCTTTTCCTGGGTAAAAGCCAGATGTGATGATGCTAACGACACTTTGAGCTCATTTTGATTCATTACAGACGCAGTGACAAACACATGACAAGAACCAGAGCTAGGGCTAAACCAGGACTAAACCAGGGCTAGACCAGGGATAAACCAGGGCTAGACCAGGGATAAACCAGGGCTAAACCAGGGCTAAACCAGGGCTAAACCAGGACTAAACCAGGGCTAAACCAGGGCTAAACCAGAGCTAAAAAAGGGCTAAACCAGGGAAACCAGAGCTAAACCAGGGCTAAACCAGAGCTAAACCAGAACTAAACCGGGACTAATGAACCAGGGCTAAACCATAGCTGAACCAGGGCTAAACCAGGCCTAAACCATAGCTGAACCAGGGCTAAACCAGGCCTAAACCAGAGCTAAACCAGGGCTAAACCAGAGCTACACCAGGGCTAAACCAGGGCTAAACCAGAGCTAAACAAGGGCTAAACCAGAACTAAACAAGGGCTAAACCAGAACTAAACAATGGCTAAACCAGGGCTAAACCAGGGCTAAACCAGAGCTAAACAAGGGCTAAACCAGGGAAACCAGAGCTAAACCAGGGCTAAACCAGAGCTAAACCAGAGCTAAACCAGAACTAAACCGGGACTAATGAACCAGGGCTAAACCAGAGCTAAACAAGGGCTAAACCAGGGAAACCAGAGCTAAACCAGGCCTAAACCAGAGCTAAACCAGAGCTAAACTGGGACTTATGAACCAGGACTAAACAAGGGCTAAACCAGGACTAAACCAGAGCTAAACCAGGACTAAACCAGGGCTAACCATGCAATGTTAACAAAGCCATACGTCTGTTGTGAACACAAATGGACCAAAGAGCCGGTCCACTGATGGTTAATGGACTTTATGGACGTTTTTACCTGTCAATCCAGTGGAAATCAGAGCATGAATGATGCAAAATAGAAGTCCAGGTTTATTTTGATTTCTATATAACATGGGCAAAAGCTCAAAAGTCTATTTAGCTAAATATGCCTTTAAGCCATAAGATTAATGATTTAATTCCTAACAACTAATGATAAGGTTCAACATTTTGTGGAATATAGATTTAATATTTCATACAAAAACAGTGTATTTTCCATAGAGTTATGTTTATGGATATCAGCGGCTTGTTTATACGTGACATGTTGAGGGCCTTTGTTGTTGCTACGTTTTCATCACTTTGAAACCCATGAAAGGACCTCGCCTTCACACGAGATCATTACCATCCTACATCGTGAACAAACTCTATTGGGAGGACGGAGAAAAGTCCCAAACGTCTGGATTGTGATACGGTTCGGGAGTGTTTTCTTTCTTGTCGCGGGTGCGAGCGTGTGGAGTGTTGGGGGGTGGGTTGAGTGGCGCCGGGGGGGACGGCGCACAAAGCGGACCCCACTGCATCAATAGAACTGCTGTGTTCATCAGCCTTTACGCCGCCCCGTGTAAATCAAAGGGTTTCTGTGACATCGCTGAGGAGGCTTTTGTGGTTTTTTTACCTTGTCTAAGGACAGCGGACAATGAAGACGTTTTCTGATTCAGGCGAAAACGTGGGATTATTCGTCAAAGAGCTGAACGTTCGATTTGCGATGACGGTTTCTGGTTCAAAGTTCACATTTTCAAGTCCAGGATCATTAGCGTTTGAGAGATGACTGATTAATACAAGAATCACGTGCGTTTCACATGTTTGCGGCGGTCTGAACTACAAGAATCACGTGCATTTCACATGTTTGTGGCAGTCTGAACTACAAGAATCACGTGCGTTTCACATGTTTGCGGCGGTCTGAACTACAAGAATCACGTGCATTTCACATGTTTGTGGCGGTCTGAACTACAAGAATCACGTGCGTTTCACATGTTTGCGGCGGTCTGAACTACAAGAATCACGTGCGTTTCACATGTTTGCGGCGGTCTGAACTACAAGAATCACGTGCATTTCACATGTTTGCGGCGGTCTGAACTACAAGAATCACGTGCATTTCACATGTTTGTGGCGGTCTGAACTACAAGAATCACGTGCATTTCACATGTTTGTGGCGGTCTGAACTACAAGAATCACGTGCATTTCACATGTTTGTGGCGGTCTGAACTACAAGAATCACGTGCATTTCACATGTTTGTGGCGGTCTGAACTACAAGAATCACGTGCGTTTCACATGTTTGTGGCGGTCTGAACTACAAGAATCACGTGCGTTTCACATGTTTGAGGCGGTCTGAACTACAAGAATCACGTGCGTTTCACATGTTTGAGGCGGTCTGAACTACAAGAATCACGTGCATTTCACATGTTTGTGGCGGTCTGAACTACAAGAATCACGTGCGTTTCACATGTTTGCGGCGGTCTGAACTACAAGAATCACGTGCATTTCACATGTTTGTGGCGGTCTGAACTACAAGAATCACGTGCATTTCACATGTTTGTGGCGGTCTGAACTACAAGAATCACGTGCGTTTCACATGTTTGAGGCGGTCTGAACTACAAGAATCACGTGCGTTTCACATGTTTGAGGCGGTCTGAACTACAAGAATCACGTGCGTTTCACATGTTTGCGGCGGTCTGAACTACAAGAATCACGTGCATTTCACATGTTTGTGGCGGTCTGAACTACAAGAATCACGTGCGTTTCACATGTTTGTGGCGGTCTGAACTACAAGAATCACGTGCATTTCACATGTTTGTGGCGGTCTGAACTACAAGAATCACGTGCATTTCACATGTTTGCGGCGGTCTGAACTACAAGAATCACGTGCGTTTCACATGTTTGCGGCGGTCTGAACTACAAGAATCACGTGCGTTTCACATGTTTGCGGCGGTCTGAACTACAAGAATCACGTGCGTTTCACATGTTTGCGGCGGTCTGAACTACAAGAATCACGTGCGTTTCACATGTTTGTGGCGGTCTGAACTACAAGAATCACGTGCGTTTCACATGTTTGCGGCGGTCTGAACTACAAGAATCACGTGCGTTTCACATGTTTGAGGCGGTCTGAACTACAAGAATCACGTGCGTTTCACATGTTTGTGGCGGTCTGAACTACAAGAATCACGTGCATTTCACATGTTTGTGGCGGTCTGAACTACAAGAATCACGTGCATTTCACATGTTTGTGGCGGTCTGAACTACAAGAATCACGTGCGTTTCACATGTTTGAGGCGGTCTGAACTACAAGAATCACGTGCATTTCACATGTTTGTGGCGGTCTGAACTACAAGAATCACGTGCGTTTCACATGTTTGAGGCGGTCTGAACTACAAGAATCACGTGCGTTTCACATGTTTGCGGCGGTCTGAACTACAAGAATCACGTGCGTTTCACATGTTTGTGGCGGTCTGAACTACAAGAATCACGTGCGTTTCACATGTTTGCGGCGGTCTGAACTACAAGAATCACGTGCGTTTCACATGTTTGAGGCGGTCTGAACTACAAGAATCACGTGCGTTTCACATGTTTGCGGCGGTCTGAACTACAAGAATCACGTGCATTTCACATGTTTGTGGCGGTCTGAACTACAAGAATCACGTGCATTTCACATGTTTGTGGCGGTCTGAACTACAAGAATCACGTGCGTTTCACATGTTTGTGGCGGTCTGAACTACAAGAATCACGTGCATTTCACATGTTTGTGGCGGTCTGAACTACAAGAATCACGTGCATTTCACATGTTTGTGGCGGTCTGAACTACAAGAATCACGTGCGTTTCACATGTTTGTGGCGGTCTGAACTACAAGAATCACGTGCGTTTCACATGTTTGCGGCGGTCTGAACTACAAGAATCACGTGCGTTTCACATGTTTGTGGCGGTCTGAACTACAAGAATCACGTGCGTTTCACATGTTTGCGGCGGTCTGAACTACAAGAATCACGTGCATTTCACATGTTTGTGGCGGTCTGAACTACAAGAATCACGTGCGTTTCACATGTTTGCGGCGGTCTGAACTACAAGAATCACGTGCATTTCACATGTTTGCGGCGGTCTGAACTACAAGAATCACGTGCGTTTCACATGTTTGAGGCGGTCTGAACTACAAGAATCACGTGCGTTTCACATGTTTGCGGCGGTCTGAACTACAAGAATCACGTGCGTTTCACATGTTTGCGGCGGTCTGAACTACAAGAATCACGTGCGTTTCACATGTTTGAGGCGGTCTGAACTACAAGAATCACGTGCATTTCATATGTTTGTGGCGGTCTGAACTACAAGAATCACGTGCGTTTCACATGTTTGTGGCGGTCTGAACTACAAGAATCACGTGCATTTCACATGTTTGTGGCGGTCTGAACTACAAGAATCACGTGCGTTTCACATGTTTGTGGCGGTCTGAACTACAAGAATCACGTGCATTTCACATGTTTGTGGCGGTCTGAACTACAAGAATCACGTGCGTTTCACATGTTTGCGGCGGTCTGAACTACAAGAATCACGTGCGTTTCACATGTTTGCGGCGGTCTGAACTACAAGAATCACGTGCGTTTCACATGTTTGTGGCGGTCTGAACTACAAGAATCACGTGCATTTCACATGTTTGTGGCGGTCTGAACTACAAGAATCACGTGCGTTTCACATGTTTGCGGCGGTCTGAACTACAAGAATCACGTGCGTTTCACATGTTTGCGGCGGTCTGAACTACAAGAATCACGTGCGTTTCACATGTTTGAGGCGGTCTGAACTACAAGAATCACGTGCGTTTCACATGTTTGCGGCGGTCTGAACTACAAGAATCACGTGCGTTTCACATGTTTGCGGCGGTCTGAACTACAAGAATCACGTGCGTTTCACATGTTTGTGGCGGTCTGAACTACAAGAATCACGTGCGTTTCACATGTTTGCGGCGGTCTGAACTACAAGAATCACGTGCGTTTCACATGTTTGCGGCGGTCTGAACTACAAGAATCACGTGCATTTCACATGTTTGCGGCGGTCTGAACTACAAGAATCACGTGCATTTCACATGTTTGTGGCGGTCTGAACTACAAGAATCACGTGCGTTTCACATGTTTGCGGCGGTCTGAACTACAAGAATCACGTGCGTTTCACATGTTTGCGGCGGTCTGAACTACAAGAATCACGTGCGTTTCACATGTTTGCGGCGGTCTGAACTACAAGAATCACGTGCATTTCACATGTTTGTGGCGGTCTGAACTACAAGAATCACGTGCGTTTCACATGTTTGCGGCGGTCTGAACTACAAGAATCACGTGCGTTTCACATGTTTGCGGCGGTCTGAACTACAGGGAAATGTCATGTTTGAAAAGACAATCATCATGTGACTTAAATAACTGCCGTCTTTGCCATTCAAAATGCATTTTCCATTTGATTGTGAAATGACATGCAGCTCTATTATTTAGGTTTAAACCAGGACTAAACCAGGAGTAAACCAAGACTAAAGCAGGACTAAACCAGGATTAAAAAGGATTATCTTATCTTATCTTAAACCAGGACTAAACCAGAACTAAAACCAGGACTAAAACCAGAACTAAAACCAGGACTAAAACCAGGGCTAAACCAGGACTAAACCACAACTAAACCAGAACAAAAAACAGGACTAAAACCAGAACTAAAACCAGGACTAAAACCAAGGCTAAAACCAAGGCTAAAACCAGGACCAGGACTAAACCACAACTAAACCAGAACAAAAAACAGGACTAAAACCAGAACTAAAACCAGGACTAAAACCAAGGCTAAAACCAAGGCTAAAACCAAGGCTAAAACCAGGACTAAACCAGGACTAACCCCAACAAGGACTAAACTTCAGTATTTCAAACAATTCTACAACTTGAAATGCAAAGGTAGGAATTTCTCACTGAATAAAAAAATGAAAATATACAGTTAAAATGCTGCATTTTGTCAAACCGACTAAAAGCATTCCTGTTTGAGCTCACTTTCACAACAGCCTTTCCAAGCTGAACATACACGGAAACGCTCGCTCGCCGTGGCCCACATTCCCTCCTCCTTCCGAAGCTTTTAGCACATTTCAAACGGCTTCCGAAACGACCGAAATCCTCTGCAAACCTGTCATGTTATCCAAATATATCAACACGCACGCTTAAAGACGGTTGCAATCTGGATGAACATCGAGGTTTCCGATCCACCGACAAAGCATCTCGTCTCGCAGTCTGCCACATTTGGGTCAGCCGGTGTGTGCAAAGGCAGCGAGCAGGAAGGAGGGGGTATCATGTCTCACACGAAAGGCGAAAGGTAGCAGCGCCTGCGAGCTACGCGGCCGTGCAAATGCATTAATAGCAGGTGGCGTAACGGCATTGTATAGGCGGCAAAACGAGACGTGGACTGGTGGTTGTTTTCCTCGTTTCCTTCGTGGCCGGTGCAGCCACGATCCCTCAGGCTGAACGCGGATAATGATGTGTAACAGATCAGATGAGCGCGTATGACGGGCTGGTTCATCAAGTCACCTGCAAGAGGTTTGATCCGGTGAGAAAACCAGGATTAAAGAGGGATTAAGCCAGAAATAAACCGTCTGAACCAGGACTAAACCAGGTAATGCATCTGTAAACCAGGCCTAAAGCAGGTAATGCATCTGTAAACCAGGTCTAAAGCAGGTAATGCATCTGTAAACCAGGCCTAAACCAGGTAATGCATCTGTAAACCAGGCCTAAACCCGGTAATGCATCTGTAAACCAGGCCTAAACCAGGTAATGCATCTGTAAACCAGGCCTAAACCCGGTAATGCATCTGTAAACCAGGCCTAAACCAGGTAATGCATCTGTAAACCAGGCCTAAACCAGGTAATGCATCTGTAAACCAGGCCTAAACCCGGTAATGCATCTGTAAACCAGGCCTAAACCAGGTAATGCATCTGTAAACCAGGTCTAAACCC
Organism: Eucyclogobius newberryi; assembly: GCF_026437365.1. NCBI lineage: Eukaryota > Metazoa > Chordata > Actinopteri > Gobiiformes > Gobiidae > Eucyclogobius > Eucyclogobius newberryi. Next base: position 19,071,046 of record NW_027315723.1, on the reverse strand, counting down.
GGTAATGCATCTGTAAACCAGGCCTAAACCAGGTAATGCGTCTGTAAACCAGGCCTAAACCAGGTAATGCGTCTGTAAACCAGGTCTAAACCAGGTAATGCATCTGTAAACCAGGTCTAAACCCGGTAATGCATCTGTAAACCAGGCCTAAACCAGGTAATGCGTCTGTAAACCAGGCCTAAACCAGGTAATGCATCTGTAAACCAGGTCTAAACCCGGTAATGCATCTGTAAACCAGGCCTAAACCAGGTAATGCGTCTGTAAACCAGGCCTAAACCAGGTAATGCGTCTGTAAACCAGGTCTAAACCAGGTAATGCATCATAAACCAGGTCTAAACCAGGACTAAACAGAGGGACAAAGTGGGGCTATAAGCAAAGGATTAAACCAGGGCTAAACCAAGAACCTCAACAGAGTCTAAACCAGGTAATGCATCAATAAACCAAGTCTAAACCAGGTCTAAACCGTCAATAAACCAGGTCTAAACCAGGACTAAGCACAGGGATAAAGTGGAGCTGTAAGAAAAGGATTAAACCAGGGCTAAACCAAGAACACAAACTAGGTCTAAACCAGGTAATGCATCTATAAACCAGGACTAAACAGGTAAAGCATCTATAAACCAGGTCTAAACCAGGACTAAGCACAGGGATAAAGTGGAGCTGTAAGAAAAGGATTAAACCAGGGCTAAACCAAGAACACAAACTAGGTCTAAACCAGGTAATGCATCTATAAACCAGGACTAAACAGGTAAAGCATCTATAAACCAGGTCTAAACCAGGACTAAGCACAGGGATAAAGTGGAGCTGTAAGAAAAGGATTAAACCAGGGCTAAACCAAGAACCCCAACTAGGTCTAAACCAGGTAATGCATCTATAAACCAGGACTAAACAGGTAAAGCATCTATGAACCAGGTCTAAACCAGGACTAAGCACAGGGATAAAGTAGGGCTGAAAGCAAAGGGTAAAACCAGGGCTAAACCAAGAACCCCAACTAGGTCTAAACCAGGTAATGCATCTATAAACCAGGACAAAACTAGGACTGAACCAAACCAAGGCTAAAACCAAAATGTTGACACAGGATTTTATAAACTAAACCAAAGACTAGACTAATCCAGTTAATGCAAGAATAAACCAACCAAGACTAGACAAAGTTTAAACCAAACCAGGACTAAACCAAAGAACCAAGATTAAATCAGGTAAAGTGTATCCATCAAATGTTCAGAGGTAAACCAGGACTAAACCAGGACTTGAATAAACCAAACCAGGACTAAACCAAAGACCAGAACCAGGACTAAACCAGGCGTGATTCCGGCATAATCCGAGTTTTAACCCGGTCTAATGCCGTGTGCACATGACGCTCAGTCAAACACACTGTACACGTATATTCTGCTTAGATACACGGTGTGGTTGCCACATCCAGGATCCCAAAATACAATTGTACTTTGCAAATGAGACGATTTTGACCTTGCGGTGCAGGTCTTGGGATAGTGGCCACAACCCTGTAGTCTGTCACACAAGGGAGGAAAGGGAGAGGAGAAAGAATGAAGGAAGGAAGGAGGAAGGAAGGAAGGAAGGAAGGAAGGAAGGAAGGAGAGAAGGAGAGAAGCACTGAACCGGGCGCGGAGGAAGGAAAGAGGGAAGAGGAGAAGGTGTGGATGGGGGGCTGCGTGGGGGTGGGGTGTCCTGAGAGAACTTCCAAGTCAGTTTTTTTTCGCGTGTGTGTGCATATTTCTTGCATATTTCATTACGCGCAGTCAATATTTTGAAACATACCTTTGCGTTTAAACATCCGGACGCGTCAAAACAGCATCTGCACCGCGCGCCTGGGCATCTTCTGCTCGGTTTTAAATCCCATCCAGGGCGAAGAGGGGGGAGAGAATGATACAAAAAAAAAAAGAATCCAGGTGATAACGAGTTGCCTCTGAAGCAGGTTCCTCCTTTTTCACAGCGCGCGTCGGCCTTCTGCCAACGAACACGCACCGATGCCCTTCAAGAAATCCATCGCCACAAGACTTCCGCGGGCTCGAGTCCAATTCCCCCGCGCGCGCTCTGGATAAACCTCAGTCCGGACGACGCGGAATCTCCCGGTGACAAACGCAGTCGGTGCGCGGCCGGCCGGATGGTGCCCGTGTCCTCCCGCTGGTGCTGGTGCTGATGCTGCTGCTGATGATGCTGATGCTGCTGATGCTGGGTGTGTTGTGCTGGAGATGGAGAAGAAGGAGGCAGGTTGCAGCTGTGGGAGAGCTTCGCTTCCTCTGCGCATCCGTGCTCCGCGCTCGAGCCCAGACGCAGCGCCGCGCGAGAGAAAACGCCTTTTGTAGCGACACAAGCTTAATATTATCTCCCAATTTAGATGAGCAGATACAGCGCGCGGGCGCAGCGGAGTCGAGTCCTCGTCTCCTCTTTTCAATCCTGCTGCCAGATGTTCGTGTGACGCTTTCACCCGTGTTTTTTTCTTTCTCCTGTGCTCAGTGCGAGTTAATCCCAGCTTGAGTGAAAGGTTGCTGACATAATATCTTCCCGCTCAGCGCTGCCCTCGGCTCGGACAACTGACAGGAGGCCAGTCGGCTCCATTTCTGACCAGAGGTGTCGTGCGCGGAATGGTAATGGCGCGCGCGCACAGAGAACGCGTTTGTGCGCGCAGAGAACGCGTTTGTGCGCGCAGAGAACGCGTTTGTGCGCCCAGAGAACGCGTTTGTGCGCGCAGGCGGATGCGGAGTGTGCAGAGCCTTCAGCGATCTGTGACACGCGGGCGGAAGGAGGAAAGCAAAGGCATCATCATTTATTCATGCGCGCTGAACTCTGGGCCACAGCGAGCACGGCCTGGACCGGGGCCTGGACCGTACCGGGCCAGGACCGGGCCAGGACCGGGCCAGGTCGAGGCCACAGATTACAAAACACCGACTGTGTCTATTCATCGTAGGTTTTAAATTTTAAAAAAATCGTTATTGCATATCTTTCAGTGTGTATTTTTTGAAAATGCTTTAGTTTTGAGATGTTTGATTTAGTCGTGGTTCTGATCTGGTTTTGGACCTGGTTTAGTCTATGTTTAAAGGTGGAGCTTGTCCAGTGGAGGGGTTGCCATGGAGATGCTATTATTTTTCCTTGAATGTTTCACAGTGGCATTACACTGCACCACAAGGTCAAGAAACTGATCTGATCTATGGCGAGGTGACCACGCTCACAGAAGGAAGATGTAACATGTGCGATTGAATAAATGCAACAATAGATAGTTTAATGCCATAATGTGGGACATTCCAGGCAAAACAATAACAGCTCTTGAGACGAGCGGGTGGCAAACTCTTCAGGAAACCAAGTTTTCCAAATCCAAAATAAATGTCCCATTTGGTCTGGAGTCTGTCAAATGTGTTCATTTTCTGTATGTGTTCACACTTTCACATTCACTACATCAAAACTGGGACTAAATCAGGACTGAACAAGGACTAGAACAAGATCTATATCTACATCAGGACTAAATGGGCTCAATTTAGGACAAAATAACAATGTGTCAAAAATCTTGATTTAAACCTGGACTAGATCAGGGTTGAACCAGGTCTACATCAGGACTAAAGCAGGTCTACATCAGGACTAAAGCAGGTCTACATCAGGACTAAAGCAGGTCTACATCAGGACTAAAGCAGGTCTACATCAGGACTACTTCAAGACTAAACCAGGTCTACATCAGGACTAAAGCAGGTCTACATCAGGACTAAAGCAGGCCTACATCAGGACTAAAGCAGGTCTACATCAGGACTAAAGCAGGTCTACATCAGGACTAAAGCAGATCTACATCAGGACTAAAGCAGGTCTACATCAGGACTAAAGCAGGTCTACATCAGGACTACTTCAAGACTAAACCAGGTCTACATCAGGACTAAAGCAGGTCTACATCAGGACTAAAGCAGGTCTACATCAGGAATAAACCAGGTCTACATCAGGACTAAAGCAGGTCTACATCAGGAATAAAGCAGGTCTACGTCAGGACTAAAGCAGGTCTACATCAGGACTAAAGCAGGCCTACATCAGGACTAAAGCAGGTCTACAACAGGACTAAAGCAGGTCTACATCAGGACTAAAGCAGGCCTACATCAGGACTAAAGCAGGTCTACATCAGGACTACTTCAAGACTAAACCAGGTCTACATCAGGACTAAAGCAGGCCTACATCAGGACTAAAGCAGGTCTACATCAGGACTACTTCAAGACTAAACCAGGTCTACATCAGGACTAAAGCAGGCCTACATCAGGACTAAAGCAGGTCTACATCAGGACTAAAGCAGGTCTACATCAGGACTAAAGCAGGTCTACGTCAGGACTAAAGCAGATCTACATCAGGACTAAAGCAGGTCTACATCAGGACTAAAGCAGGTCTACATCAGGACTAAAGCAGGCCTACATCAGGACTAAAGCAGGTCTACATCAGGACTAAAGCAGGTCTACATCAGGACTACTTCAAGACTAAACCAGGTCTACATCAGGACTAAAGCAGGTCTACATCAGGACTAAAGCAGGTCTACATCAGGACTAAAGCAGGCCTACATCAGGACTAAAGCAGGTCTACATCAGGACTAAAGCAGGTCTACATCAGGACTAAAGCAGGCCTACATCAGGACTAAAGCAGGTCTACATCAGGACTAAAGCAGGTCTACATCAGGACTAAAGCAGGTCTACATCAGGACTAAAGAAGGCCTACATCAGGACTAAAGCAGGTCTACATCAGGACTACTTCAAGACTAAACCAGATCTACATCAGGACTAAAGCAGGCCTACATCAGGACTAAAGCAGGTCTACATTAGGACTAAAGCAGGTCTACATCAGGACTACTTCAAGACTAAACCAGGTCTACATCAGGACTAAGCCAGGACTACATCAGGACTAAAGCAGGTCTACATCAGGACTAAACCAGGTCTACATCAGGACTAAAGCAGGCCTACATCAGGACTAAAGCAGGTCTACATCAGGACTAAAGCAGGTCTACATCAGGACTAAAGCAGGCCTACATCAGGACTAAAGCAGGTCTACATCAGGACTACTTCAAGACTAAACCAGGTCTACATCAGGACTAAAGCAGGCCTACATCAGGACTAAAGCAGGTCTACATCAGGACTAAAGCAGGTCTACATCAGGACTAAAGCAGGTCTACATCAGGACTACTTCAAGACTAAACCAGGTCTACATCAGGACTAAAGCAGGTCTACATCAGGACTAAAGCAGGTCTACATCAGGACTAAAGCAGGCCTACATCAGGACTAAAGCAGGTCTACATCAGGACTAAAGCAGGTCTACATCAGGACTAAAGCAGGTCTACATCAGGACTAAAGAAGGCCTACATCAGGTCTAAAGCAGGTCTACATCAGGACTACTTCAAGACTAAACCAGGTCTACATCAGGACTAAAGCAGGCCTACATCAGGACTAAAGCAGGTCTACATTAGGACTAAAGCAGGTCTACATCAGGACTACTTCAAGACTAAACCAGGTCTACATCAGGACTAAGCCAGGACTACATCAGGACTAAAGCAGGTCTACATCAGGACTAAACCAGGTCTACATCAGGACTAAAGCAGGTCTACATCAGGACTAAAGCAGGTCAACTTGAGGAGTAAAGCAGGTCTATATCAAGACTAAACCAGGTCTACATCAGGACTAAGCCAGGACTACATCAGGACTAAAGCAGGTCAACATCAGGACTGAAGATGGTCTACATCAGGACTAAGCCAGGACTACATCAGGACTAAAGCAGGTCTACATCAGGACTAAACCAGGTCTACATCAAGACTAAACCAGGTCTACATCAGGACTACATCAGGACTAAAGCAGGTCTACATCAGGACTAAACCAGGTCTACATCAGGACTAAAGCAGGTCTACATCAAGACTAAACCAGGCCTACATCAGGACTAAACCAGGTCTACATCAGGACTAAGTCAGGACTACATCAGGACTAAAGCAGGTCTACATCAGGACTACTTCAAGACTAAACCAGGTCTACATCAGGAATAAACCAGGTCTACATCAAAACTAAACCAGGTCTACATCAGGACTACATCAGGGCTAAAGCAGGTCTACATCAGGACTAAACCAGGTCTACATCAAAACTAAACCAGGTCTACATCAGGACTAAAGCAGGTCTACATAAGGACTAAAGCAGGACTACATCAGGACTAAAGCAGGTCTACATCAGGACTAAACCAGGTCTACATCAGGACTAAAGCAGGTCTACATCAGGACTAAAGCAGGTCTACATCAGGACTAAAGCAGGCCTACATCAGGACTAAAGCAGGTCTACATCAGGACTAAAGCAGGTCTACGTCAGGACTAAAGCAGGACTACATCAGGACTAAACCAGGTCTACATCAGGACTAAAGCAGGCCTACATCAGGACTAAAGCAGGTCTACATCAGGACTAAAGCAGGTCTACGTCAGGACTAAAGCAGGCCTACATCAGGACTAAAGCAGGTCTACATCAGGACTAAAGCAGGCCTACGTCAGGACTAAAGCAGGCCTACATCAGGACTAAAGCAGGACTACATCAGGACTAAACCAGGTCTACATCAGGACTAAACCAGGTCTACATCAGGACTAAGCCAGGACTACATCAGGACTAAAGCAGGTCTACATCAGGACTACTTCAAGACTAAACCAGGCCTACATCAGGACTAAAGCAGGTCTACATCAGGACTAAAGCAGGTCTACGTCAGGACTAAAGCAGGACTACATCAGGACTAAAGCAGGTCTACATCAGGACTAAAGCAGGCCTACATCAGGACTAAAGCAGGTCTACATCAGGACTAAAGCAGGTCTACATCAGGACTAAAGCAGGCCTACATCAGGACTAAAGCAGGTCTACATCAGGACTAAAGCAGGCCTACGTCAGGACTAAAGCAGGCCTACATCAGGACTAAAGCAGGACTACATCAGGACTAAACCAGGTCTACATCAGGACTAAACCAGGTCTACATCAGGACTAAGCCAGGACTGCATCAGGACTAAAGCAGGTCTACATCAGGACTACTTCAAGACTAAACCAGGCCTACATCAGGACTAAAGCAGGTCTACATCAGGACTAAAGCAGGTCTACGTCAGGACTAAAGCAGGACTACATCAGGACTAAAGCAGGTCTACATCAGGACTAAAGCAGGCCTACATCAGGACTAAAGCAGGTCTACATCAGGACTAAAGCAGGTCTACATCAGGACTAAAGCAGGTCTACATCAGGACTAAAGCAGGTCTACATCAGGACTAAAGCAGGTCTACGTCAGGACTAAAGCAGGACTACATCAGGACTAAACCAGGTCTACGTCAGGACTAAAGCAGGCCTACATCAGGACTAAAGCAGGTCTACATCAGGACTAAATAAGGTCTACGTCAGGACTAAAGCAGGCCTACATCAGGACTAAAGCAGGTCTACATCAGGACTAAAGCAGGCCTACGTCAGGACTAAAGCAGGCCTACATCAGGACTAAAGCAGGACTAAATCAGGACTAAACCAGGTCTACATCAGGACTAAAGCAGGCCTACATCAGGACTAAAGCAGTTCTACATCAGGACTAAAGCAGGTCTACGTCAGGACTAAAGCAGGCCTACATCAGTCAGAACTAAAGCAGGACTACATCAGGACTAAAGCAGAACTACATCAGGACTAAAGCAGGCCTACGTCAGGACAAAAGCAGATCTACGTCAGGACTAAAGCAGGTCTACGTCAGGACTAAAGCAGGTCTACGTCAGGACTAAAGCAGGTCTACATCAGGACTAAACCAGGTCTACGTCAGGACTAAAGCAGGTCTACATCAGGACTAAAGCAGGTCTACATCAGGACTAAAGCAGGTCTACGTCAGGACTAAAGCAGGACTACATCAGGACTAAACCAGGTCTACATCAGGACTAAAGCAGGCCTACGTCAGGTCTACATCAGGACTAAAGCAGGTCTACAACAGGACTAAAGCAGGCCTACATCAGGACTAAAGCAGGTCTACATCAGGACTAAAGCAGGTCTACAACAGGACTAAAGCAGGTCTACAACAGGACTAAAGCAGGCCTACATCAGGACTAAAGCAGGTCTACGTCAGGACTAAAGCAGGTCTACGTCAGGACTAAAGCAGGTCTACATCAGGACTAAAGCAGGCCTACATCAGGACTAAAGCAGGTCTACGTCAGGACTAAAGCAGGTCTACATCAGGACTAAAGCAGGTCTACATCAGGACTAAAGCAGGTCTACATCAGGACTAAAGCAGGCCAACATCAGGACTAAAGCAGGTCTACATCAGGACTAAAGCAGGTCTACATCAGGACTAAAGCAGGTCTACATCAGGACTACTTCAAGACTAAACCAGGTCTACATCAGGACTAAAGCAGGTCTATATCAGGACTAAAGCAGGTCTACATCATGACTAAAGCAGGCCTACATCAGGACTACATCAGGACTAAAGCAGGTCTACATCAGGACTAAGCCAGGACTACATCAGGACTAAAGCAGGTCTACATCAGGACTAAACCAGGTCTACATCAGGACTACATCAGGACTAAAGCAGGTCTACATCAGGACTAAAGCAGGTCAACTTGAGGAGTAAAGCAGGTCTATATCAGGACTAAACCAGGTCTACATCAGGACTAAGCCAGGACTACATCAGGACTAAAGCAGGTCAACATCAGGACAAAAGCAGGTCTACATCAGGACTAAACCAGGTCTACATCAAGACTAAACCAGGTCTACATCAGGACTACATCAGGACTAAAGCAGGTCTACATCAGGACTAAACCAGGTCTACATCAGGAATAAACCAGGTCTACATCAGGACTAAAGCAGGTCTACATCAGGAATAAACCAGGTCTACATCAAAACTAAACCAGGTCTACATCAGGACTACATCAGGGCTAAAGCAGGTCTACGTCAGGACTAAAGCAGGACTACATCAGGACTAAACCAGGTCTACATCAGGACTAAACCAGGTCTACATCAGGACTAAAGCAGGCCTACATCAGGACTAAAGCAGGTCTACATCAGGACAAAAGCAGGCCTACGTCAGGACTAAAGCAGGTCTACATCAGGACTAAAGCAGGACTACATCAGGACTAAAGCAGGTCTACATCAGGACTAAAGCAGGCCTACATCAGGACTAAAGCAGGACTACATCAGGACTAAACCAGGTCTACATCAGGACTAAAGCAGGTCTACGTCAGGACTAAAGCAGGTCTACATCAGGACTAAACCAGGTCTACATCAGGACTAAAGCAGGCCTACATCAGGAATAAAGCAGGTCTACATCAGGACTAAAGCAGGTCTACATCAGGACTAAAGCAGGACTACATCAGGACTAAAGCAGGTCTACATCAGGACTAAAGCAGGCCTACATCAGGACTAAAGCAGGAATACATCAGGACTAAACCAGGTCTACATCAGGACTAAAGCAGGCCTACATCAGGACTAAACCAGGTCTACATCAGGACTAAAGCAGGCCTACATCAGGACTAAAGCAGGTCTACATCAGGACTAAAGCAGGTCTACGTCAGGACTAAAGCAGGTCTACATCAGGACTAAAGCAGGACTACATCAGGACTAAAGCAGGTCTAATTCAGGACTAAAGCAGGCCTACATCAGGACTAAAGCAGGTCTACATCAGGACTAAACCAGGTCTACATCAGGACTAAAGCAGGTCTACAAAAGGACTAAAGCAGGTCTACAACAGGACTAAAGCAGGCCTACATCAGGACTAAAGCAGGTCTACATCAGGACTAAAGCAGGTCTACATCAGGACTAAAGCAGGTCTACAAAAGGACTAAAGCAGGTCTACAACAGGACTAAAGCAGGCCTACATCAGGACTAAAGCAGGTCTACATCAGGACTAAAGCAGGTCTACAACAGGACTAAAGCAGGTCTACAACAAGACTAAAGCAGGCCTACATCAGGACTAAAGCAAGTCTACGTCAGGACTAAAGCAGGTCTACGTCAGGACTAAAGCAGTTCTACATCAGGACTAAAGCAGGTCTACATCAGGACTAAAGCAGGTCTTCATCAGGAATAAAGCAGGTCTACATCAGGACTAAAGCAGGTCTACATCAGGACTAAAGCAGGTCTACGTCAGGACTAAAGCAGGTCTACGTCAGGACTAAAGCAGGTCTACGTCAGGACTAAAGCAGGCCTACATCAGGACTAAAGCAGGTCTACATCAGGACTAAAGCAGGTCTACGTCAGGACTAAAGCAGATCTACATCTGGACTAAAGCAGGTCTACATCAGGACTAAAGCAGGTCTACATCAGGACTAAAGCAGGCCTACATCAGGACTAAAGCAGGTCTACATCAGGACTAAAGCAGGTCTACATCAGGACTAAACAGGTCTACATCAGGACTACTTCAAGACTAAAGCAGGTCTACATCAGGACTAAAGCAGGTCTACATCAGGACTAAAGCAGGTCTACATCAAGACTAAAGCAGGTCTATATCAAGACTAAACCAGGTCTACATCAGGACTAAAGCAGGCCTACATCAGGACTAAACCAGGTCTACATCAGGACTAAAGCAGGTCTACATCAGGACTAAAGCAGGTCTACATCAGGACTACTTCAAGACTAAACCAGGTCTACATCAGGACTAAAGCAGGTCTACATCAGAACTAAAGCAGGTCTACATCAGGACTAAAGCAGGCCTACATCAGGACTAAAGCAGGTCTACATCAGGACTAAAGCAGGTCTACATCAGGACTAAAGCAGGTCTACATCAGGACTACTTCAAGACTAAACCAGGTCTACATCAGGACTAAAGCAGGCCTACATCAGGACTAAAGCAGGTCTACATCAGGACTAAAGCAGGTCTACATCAGGACTAAGCCAGGACTACATCAGGACTAAAGCAGGTCTACATCAGGACTAAAGCAGGTCTACATCAGGACTAAAGCAGGTCAACTTGAGGAGTAAAGCAGGTCTATATCAAGACTAAACCAGGTCTACATCAGGACTAAAGCAGGTCTACATCAGGACTAAAGCAGGTCTACATCAGGACTAAAGCAGGTCAACTTGAGGAGTAAAGCAGGTCTATATCAAGACTAAACCAGGTCTACATCAGGACTAAGCCAGGACTACATCAGGACTAAAGCAGGTCAACATCAGGACTAAAGCAGGTCTACATCAGGACTAAAGCAGGTCTACGTCAGGACTAAAGCAGGTCTACATCAGGACTAAAGCAGGTCTACATCAGGACTAAAGCAGGCCTACATCAGGACTAAAGCAGGTCTACATCAGGACTAAAGCAGGTCTACGTCAGGACTAAAGCAGATCTACATCTGGACTAAAGCAGGTCTACATCAGGACTAAAGCAGGTCTACATCAGGACTAAAGCAGGCCTACATCAGGACTAAAGCAGGTCTACATCAGGACTAAAGCAGGTCTACATCAGGACTAAAGCAGGTCTACATCAGGACTAAACAGGTCTACATCAGGACTACTTCAAGACTAAACCAGGTCTACATCAGGACTAAAGCAGGTCTACATCAGGACTAAAGCAGGTCTACATCAAGACTAAAGCAGGTCTACATCAAGACTAAACCAGGTCTACATCAGGACTAAAGCAGGCCTACATCAGGACTAAAGCAGGTCTACATCAGGACTAAAGCAGGTCTACATCAGGACTACTTCAAGACTAAACCAGGTATACATCAGGACTAAAGCAGGTCTACATCAGGACTAAAGCAGGTCTACATCAGGACTAAAGCAGGCCTACATCAGGACTAAAGCAGGTCTACATCAGGACTAAAGCAGGTCTACATCAGGACTAAAGAAGGCCTACATCAGGACTAAAGCAGGTCTACATCAGGACTACTTCAAGACTAAACCAGGTCTACATCAGGACTAAAGCAGGCCTACATCAGGACTAAAGCAGGTCTACATTAGGACTAAAGCAGGTCTACATCAGGACTACTTCAAGACTAAACCAGGTCTACATCAGGACTAAGCCAGGACTACATCAGGACTAAAGCAGGTCAACATCAGGACTGAAGCAGGTCTACATCAGGACTAAGCCAGGACTACATCAAGACTAAACCAGGTCTACATCAGGACTAAACCAGGTCTACATCAGGACTAAAGCAGGCCTACATCAGGACTAAAGCAGTTCTACATCAGGACTAAAGCAGGTCTACGTCAGGACTAAAGCAGGCCTACATCAGAACTAAAGCAGGACTACATCAGGACTAAAGCAGAACTACATCAGGACTAAAGCAGGCCTACGTCAGGACAAAAGCAGATCTACGTCAGGACTAAAGCAGGCCTACGTCAGGACAAAAGCAGATCTACGTCAGGACTAAAGCAGGTCTACGTAAGGACTAAAGCAGGTCTACATCAGGACTAAACCAGGTCTACATCAGGACTAAAGCAGGTCTACAAAAGGACTAAAGCAGGTCTACAACAGGACTAAAGCAGGCCTACATCAGGACTAAAGCAGGTCTACATCAGGACTAAAGCAGGTCTACAACAGGACTAAAGCAGGTCTACAACAGGACTAAAGCAGGCCTACATCAGGACTAAAGCAGGTCTACGTCAGGACTAAAGCAGGTCTACATCAGGACTAAAGCAGGTCTACATCAGGACTAAAGCAGGCCTACATCAGGACTAAAGCAGGTCTACGTCAGGACTAAAGCAGGTCTACATCAGGACTAAAGCAGGTCTACATCAGGACTAAAGCAGGCCTACATCAGGACTAAAGCAGGTCTACATCAGGACTAAAGCAGGCCTACATCAGGACTAAAGCAGGTCTACATCAGGACTAAAGCAGGTCTACATCAGGACTAAAGCAGGCCTACATCAGGACTAAAGCAGGTCTACATCAGGACTAAAGCAGGTCTACATCAGGACTAAACAGGTCTACATCAGGACTACTTCAAGACTAAACCAGGTCTACATCAGGACTAAAGCAGGTCTATATCAGGACTAAAGCAGGTCTACATCAAGACTAAACCAGGTCTACATCAGGACTAAAGCAGGCCTACATCAGGACTAAAGCAGGTCTACATCAGGACTAAAGCAGGTCTACATCAGGACTAAAGCAGGTCTACATCAGGACTACTTCAAGACTAAACCAGGTCTACATCAGGACTAAAGCAGGTCTACATCAGGACTAAAGCAGGTCTACATCAGGACTAAAGCAGGCCTACATCAGGACTAAAGCAGGTCTACATCAGGACTAAAGCAGGTCTACATCAGGACTAAAGAAGGCCTACATCAGGACTAAAGCAGGTCTACATCAGGACTACTTCAAGACTAAACCAGGTCTACATCAGGACTAAAGCAGGCCTACATCAGGACTAAAGCAGGTCTACATTAGGACTAAAGCAGGTCTACATCAGGACTACTTCAAGACTAAACCAGGTCTACATTGGACTAAGCCAGGACTACATCAGGACTAAAGCAGGTCTACATCAGGACTAAACCAGGTCTACATCAGGACTAAAGCAGGTCTACATCAGGACTAAAGCAGGTCAACTTGAGGAGTAAAGCAGGTCTATATCAAGACTAAACCAGGTCTACATCAGGACTAAAGCAGGTCAACATCAGGACTGAAGCAGGTCTACATCAGGACTAAGCCAGGACTACATCAGGACTAAAGCAGGTCTACATCAGGACTAAAGCAGGTCAACATCAGGACTAAAGCAGGCCTACATCAGGACTAAGCCAGGACTACATCAGGACTAAAGCAGGTCAACATCAGGACTGAAGCAGGTCTACATCAGGACTAAGCCAGGACTACATCAGGACTAAAGCAGGTCTACATCAGGACTAAACCAGGTCTACATCAAGACTAAACCAGGTCTACATCAGGACTAAACCAGGTCTACATCAGGACTAAAGCAGGCCTACATCAGGACTAAAGCAGTTCTACATCAGGACTAAAGCAGGCCTACATCAGAACTAAAGCAGGACTACATCAGGACTAAAGCAGAACTACATCAGGACTAAAGCAGGCCTACGTCAGGACAAAAGCAGATCTACGTCAGGACTAAAGCAGGTCTACGTCAGGACTAAAGCAGGTCTACGTCAGGACTAAAGCAGGTCTACGTCAGGACTAAAGCAGGTCTACATCAGGACTAAACCAGGTCTACATCAGGACTAAAGCAGGTCTACAAAAGGACTAAAGCAGGTCTACAACAGGACTAAAGCAGGCCTACATCAGGACTAAAGCAGGTCTACATCAGGACTAAAGCAGGTCTACAACAGGACTAAAGCAGGTCTACAACAGGACTAAAGCAGGCCTACATCAGGACTAAAGCAGGTCTACATCAGGACTAAAGCAGGTCTACATCAGGACTAAAGCAGGCCTACATCAGGACTAAAGCAGGTCTACATCAGGACTAAAGCAGGTCTACATCAGGACTAAAGCAGGTCTACATCAGGACTAAAGCAGGCCTACATCAGGACTAAAGCAGGTCTACATCAGGACTAAAGCAGGTCTACATCAGGACTACTTCAAGACTAAACCAGGTCTACATCAGGACTAAAGCAGGTCTACATCAGGACTAAATTAGGTCTACATCATGACTAAAGCAGGCCTACATCAGGACTAAAGCAGGTCTACATCAGGACTAAAGCAGGTCTACATCATGACTAAAGCAGGCCTACATCAGGACTAAAGCAGGTCTACATCAGGACTAAAGCAGGTCTACATCAGGACTAAAGCAGGCCTACATCAGGACTACTTCAAGACTAAACCAGGTCTACATCAGGACTAAAGCAGGCCTACATCAGGACTAAAGCAGGTCTACATCAGGACTAAAGCAGGTCTACTTCAGGACTAAGCCAGGACTACATCAGGACTAAAGCAGGTCTACATCAGGACTAAAGCAGGTCTACATCAGGACTAAAGCAGGTCAACTTCAGGACTAAGCCAGGACTACATCAGGACTAAACCAGGTCTACATCAGGACTAAACCAGGTCTACATCAGGACTAAGCCAGGACTGCATCAGGACTAAAGCAGGTCTACATCAGGACTACTTCAAGACTAAAGCAGGCCTACATCAGGACTAAAGCAGGTCTACATCAGGACTAAAGCAGGTCTACGTCAGGACTAAAGCAGGACTACATCAGGACTAAAGCAGGTCTACATCAGGACTAAAGCAGGCCTACATCAGGACTAAAGCAGGTCTACATCAGGACTAAAGCAGGTCTACATCAGGACTAAAGCAGGTCTACATCAGGACTAAAGCAGGTCTACGTCAGGACTAAAGCAGGACTACATCAGGACTAAACCAGGTCTACGTCAGGACTAAAGCAGGCCTACATCAGGACTAAAGCAGGTCTACATCAGGACTAAATAAGGTCTACGTCAGGACTAAAGCAGGCCTACATCAGGACTAAAGCAGGTCTACATCAGGACTAAAGCAGGCCTACGTCAGGACTAAAGCAGGCCTACATCAGGACTAAAGCAGGACTACATCAGGACTAAACCAGGTCTACATCAGGACTAAAGCAGGCCTACATCAGGACTAAAGCAGTTCTACATCAGGACTAAAGCAGGTCTACGTCAGGACTAAAGCAGGCCTACATCAGTCAGAACTAAAGCAGGACTACATCAGGACTAAAGCAGAACTACATCAGGACTAAAGCAGGCCTACGTCAGGACAAAAGCAGATCTACGTCAGGACTAAAGCAGGTCTACGTCAGGACTAAAGCAGGTCTACGTCAGGACTAAAGCAGGTCTACATCAGGACTAAACCAGGTCTACGTCAGGACTAAAGCAGGTCTACATCAGGACTAAAGCAGGTCTACATCAGGACTAAAGCAGGTCTACGTCAGGACTAAAGCAGGACTACATCAGGACTAAACCAGGTCTACATCAGGACTAAAGCAGGCCTACGTCAGGTCTACATCAGGACTAAAGCAGGTCTACAACAGGACTAAAGCAGGCCTACATCAGGACTAAAGCAGGTCTACATCAGGACTAAAGCAGGTCTACAACAGGACTAAAGCAGGTCTACAACAGGACTAAAGCAGGCCTACATCAGGACTAAAGCAGGTCTACGTCAGGACTAAAGCAGGTCTTCGTCAGGACTAAAGCAGGTCTACATCAGGACTAAAGCAGGCCTACATCAGGACTAAAGCAGGTCTACGTCAGGACTAAAGCAGGTCTACATCAGGACTAAAGCAGGTCTACATCAGGACTAAAGCAGGTCTACATCAGGACTAAAGCAGGCCAACATCAGGACTAAAGCAGGTCTACATCAGGACTAAAGCAGGTCTACATCAGGACTAAAGCAGGTCTACATCAGGACTACTTCAAGACTAAACCAGGTCTACATCAGGACTAAAGCAGGTCTATATCAGGACTAAAGCAGGTCTACATCATGACTAAAGCAGGCCTACATCAGGACTACATCAGGACTAAAGCAGGTCTACATCAGGACTAAGCCAGGACTACATCAGGACTAAAGCAGGTCTACATCAGGACTAAACCAGGTCTACATCAGGACTACATCAGGACTAAAGCAGGTCTACATCAGGACTAAAGCAGGTCAACTTGAGGAGTAAAGCAGGTCTATATCAGGACTAAACCAGGTCTACATCAGGACTTAGCCAGGACTACATCAGGACTAAAGCAGGTCAACATCAGGACAAAAGCAGGTCTACATCAGGACTAAACCAGGTCTACATCAAGACTAAACCAGGTCTACATCAGGACTAAAGCAGGTCTACATCAGGACTAAAGCAGGCCTACATCAGGACTAAAGCAGGTCTACATCAGGACTAAAGCAGGTCTACATCAGGACTAAACAGGTCTACATCAGGACTACTTCAAGACTAAACCAGGTCTACATCAGGACTAAAGCAGGTCTATATCAGGACTAAAGCAGGTCTACATCAAGACTAAACCAGGTCTACATCAGGACTAAAGCAGGCCTACATCAGGACTAAAGCAGGTCTACATCAGGACTAAAGCAGGTCTACATCAGGACTAAAGCAGGTCTACATCAGGACTACTTCAAGACTAAACCAGGTCTACATCAGGACTAAAGCAGGTCTACATCAGGACTAAAGCAGGTCTACATCAGGACTAAAGCAGGCCTACATCAGGACTAAAGCAGGTCTACATCAGGACTAAAGCAGGTCTACATCAGGACTAAAGAAGGCCTACATCAGGACTAAAGCAGGTCTACATCAGGACTACTTCAAGACTAAACCAGGTCTACATCAGGACTAAAGCAGGCCTACATCAGGACTAAAGCAGGTCTACATTAGGACTAAAGCAGGTCTACATCAGGACTACTTCAAGACTAAACCAGGTCTACATTGGACTAAGCCAGGACTACATCAGGACTAAAGCAGGTCTACATCAGGACTAAACCAGGTCTACATCAGGACTAAAGCAGGTCTACATCAGGACTAAAGCAGGTCAACTTGAGGAGTAAAGCAGGTCTATATCAAGACTAAACCAGGTCTACATCAGGACTAAAGCAGGTCAACATCAGGACTGAAGCAGGTCTACATCAGGACTAAGCCAGGACTACATCAGGACTAAAGCAGGTCTACATCAGGACTAAAGCAGGTCAACATCAGGACTAAAGCAGGCCTACATCAGGACTAAGCCAGGACTACATCAGGACTAAAGCAGGTCAACATCAGGACTGAAGCAGGTCTACATCAGGACTAAGCCAGGACTACATCAGGACTAAAGCAGGTCTACATCAGGACTAAACCAGGTCTACATCAAGACTAAACCAGGTCTACATCAGGACTAAACCAGGTCTACATCAGGACTAAAGCAGGCCTACATCAGGACTAAAGCAGTTCTACATCAGGACTAAAGCAGTTCTACATCAGGACTAAAGCAGGCCTACATCAGAACTAAAGCAGGACTACATCAGGACTAAAGCAGAACTACATCAGGACTAAAGCAGGCCTACGTCAGGACAAAAGCAGATCTACGTCAGGACTAAAGCAGGTCTACGTCAGGACTAAAGCAGGTCTACGTCAGGACTAAAGCAGGTCTACGTCAGGACTAAAGCAGGTCTACATCAGGACTAAACCAGGTCTACATCAGGACTAAAGCAGGTCTACAAAAGGACTAAAGCAGGTCTACAACAGGACTAAAGCAGGCCTACATCAGGACTAAAGCAGGTCTACATCAGGACTAAAGCAGGTCTACAACAGGACTAAAGCAGGTCTACAACAGGACTAAAGCAGGCCTACATCAGGACTAAAGCAGGTCTACATCAGGACTAAAGCAGGTCTACATCAGGACTAAAGCAGGCCTACATCAGGACTAAAGCAGGTCTACATCAGGACTAAAGCAGGTCTACATCAGGACTAAAGCAGGTCTACATCAGGACTAAAGCAGGCCTACATCAGGACTAAAGCAGGTCTACATCAGGACTAAAGCAGGTCTACATCAGGACTACTTCAAGACTAAACCAGGTCTACATCAGGACTAAAGCAGGTCTACATCAGGACTAAATTAGGTCTACATCATGACTAAAGCAGGCCTACATCAGGACTAAAGCAGGTCTACATCAGGACTAAAGCAGGTCTACATCATGACTAAAGCAGGCCTACATCAGGACTAAAGCAGGTCTACATCAGGACTAAAGCAGGTCTACATCAGGACTAAAGCAGGCCTACATCAGGACTACTTCAAGACTAAACCAGGTCTACATCAGGACTAAAGCAGGCCTACATCAGGACTAAAGCAGGTCTACATCAGGACTAAAGCAGGTCTACTTCAGGACTAAGCCAGGACTACATCAGGACTAAAGCAGGTCTACATCAGGACTAAAGCAGGTCTACATCAGGACTAAAGCAGGTCAACTTCAGGACTAAGCCAGGACTACATCAGGACTAAACCAGGTCTACATCAGGACTAAACCAGGTCTACATCAGGACTAAGCCAGGACTGCATCAGGACTAAAGCAGGTCTACATCAGGACTACTTCAAGACTAAACCAGGCCTACATCAGGACTAAAGCAGGTCTACATCAGGACTAAAGCAGGTCTACGTCAGGACTAAAGCAGGACTACATCAGGACTAAAGCAGGTCTACATCAGGACTAAAGCAGGCCTACATCAGGACTAAAGCAGGTCTACATCAGGACTAAAGCAGGTCTACATCAGGACTAAAGCAGGTCTACATCAGGACTAAAGCAGGTCTACATCAGGACTAAAGCAGGTCTACGTCAGGACTAAAGCAGGACTACATCAGGACTAAACCAGGTCTACGTCAGGACTAAAGCAGGCCTACATCAGGACTAAAGCAGGTCTACATCAGGACTAAATAAGGTCTACGTCAGGACTAAAGCAGGCCTACATCAGGACTAAAGCAGGTCTACATCAGGACTAAAGCAGGCCTACGTCAGGACTAAAGCAGGCCTACATCAGGACTAAAGCAGGACTACATCAGGACTAAACCAGGTCTACATCAGGACTAAAGCAGGCCTACATCAGGACTAAAGCAGTTCTACATCAGGACTAAAGCAGGTCTACGTCAGGACTAAAGCAGGCCTACATCAGTCAGAACTAAAGCAGGACTACATCAGGACTAAAGCAGAACTACATCAGGACTAAAGCAGGCCTACGTCAGGACAAAAGCAGATCTACGTCAGGACTAAAGCAGGTCTACGTCAGGACTAAAGCAGGTCTACGTCAGGACTAAAGCAGGTCTACATCAGGACTAAACCAGGTCTACGTCAGGACTAAAGCAGGTCTACATCAGGACTAAAGCAGGTCTACATCAGGACTAAAGCAGGTCTACGTCAGGACTAAAGCAGGACTACATCAGGACTAAACCAGGTCTACATCAGGACTAAAGCAGGCCTACGTCAGGTCTACATCAGGACTAAAGCAGGTCTACAACAGGACTAAAGCAGGCCTACATCAGGACTAAAGCAGGTCTACATCAGGACTAAAGCAGGTCTACAACAGGACTAAAGCAGGTCTACAACAGGACTAAAGCAGGCCTACATCAGGACTAAAGCAGGTCTACGTCAGGACTAAAGCAGGTCTACGTCAGGACTAAAGCAGGTCTACATCAGGACTAAAGCAGGCCTACATCAGGACTAAAGCAGGTCTACGTCAGGACTAAAGCAGGCCAACATCAGGACTAAAGCAGGTCTACATCAGGACTAAACCAGGTCTACATCAGGACTAAAGCAGGTCTACATCAGGACTAAAGCAGGCCAACGTCAGGACTAAAGCAGGTCTACATCAGGACTAAACCAGGTCTACATCAGGACTAAAGCAGGTCTACATCAGGACTAAAGCAGGTCAACTTGAGGAGTAAAGCAGGTCTATATCAAGACTAAACCAGGTCTACATCAGGACTAAAGCAGGTCAACATCAGGACTGAAGCAGGTCTACATCAGGACTAAGCCAGGACTACATCAGGACTAAAGCAGGTCTACATCAGGACTAAAGCAGGTCAACATCAGGACTAAAGCAGGCCTACATCAGGACTAAGCCAGGACTACATCAGGACTAAAGCAGGTCAACATCAGGACTGAAGCAGGTCTACATCAGGACTAAGCCAGGACTACATCAGGACTAAAGCAGGTCTACATCAGGACTAAACCAGGTCTACATCAAGACTAAACCAGGTCTACATCAGGACTAAACCAGGTCTACATCAGGACTAAAGCAGGCCTACATCAGGACTAAAGCAGTTCTACATCAGGACTAAAGCAGTTCTACATCAGGACTAAAGCAGGCCTACATCAGAACTAAAGCAGGACTACATCAGGACTAAAGCAGAACTACATCAGGACTAAAGCAGGCCTACGTCAGGACAAAAGCAGATCTACGTCAGGACTAAAGCAGGTCTACGTCAGGACTAAAGCAGGTCTACGTCAGGACTAAAGCAGGTCTACGTCAGGACTAAAGCAGGTCTACATCAGGACTAAACCAGGTCTACATCAGGACTAAAGCAGGTCTACAAAAGGACTAAAGCAGGTCTACAACAGGACTAAAGCAGGCCTACATCAGGACTAAAGCAGGTCTACATCAGGACTAAAGCAGGTCTACAACAGGACTAAAGCAGGTCTACAACAGGACTAAAGCAGGCCTACATCAGGACTAAAGCAGGTCTACATCAGGACTAAAGCAGGTCTACATCAGGACTAAAGCAGGCCTACATCAGGACTAAAGCAGGTCTACATCAGGACTAAAGCAGGTCTACATCAGGACTAAAGCAGGTCTACATCAGGACTAAAGCAGGCCTACATCAGGACTAAAGCAGGTCTACATCAGGACTAAAGCAGGTCTACATCAGGACTACTTCAAGACTAAACCAGGTCTACATCAGGACTAAAGCAGGTCTACATCAGGACTAAATTAGGTCTACATCATGACTAAAGCAGGCCTACATCAGGACTAAAGCAGGTCTACATCAGGACTAAAGCAGGTCTACATCATGACTAAAGCAGGCCTACATCAGGACTAAAGCAGGTCTACATCAGGACTAAAGCAGGTCTACATCAGGACTAAAGCAGGCCTACATCAGGACTACTTCAAGACTAAACCAGGTCTACATCAGGACTAAAGCAGGCCTACATCAGGACTAAAGCAGGTCTACATCAGGACTAAAGCAGGTCTACTTCAGGACTAAGCCAGGACTACATCAGGACTAAAGCAGGTCTACATCAGGACTAAAGCAGGTCTACATCAGGACTAAAGCAGGTCAACTTCAGGACTAAGCCAGGACTACATCAGGACTAAACCAGGTCTACATCAGGACTAAACCAGGTCTACATCAGGACTAAGCCAGGACTGCATCAGGACTAAAGCAGGTCTACATCAGGACTACTTCAAGACTAAACCAGGCCTACATCAGGACTAAAGCAGGTCTACATCAGGACTAAAGCAGGTCTACGTCAGGACTAAAGCAGGACTACATCAGGACTAAAGCAGGTCTACATCAGGACTAAAGCAGGCCTACATCAGGACTAAAGCAGGTCTACATCAGGACTAAAGCAGGTCTACATCAGGACTAAAGCAGGTCTACATCAGGACTAAAGCAGGTCTACGTCAGGACTAAAGCAGGACTACATCAGGACTAAACCAGGTCTACGTCAGGACTAAAGCAGGCCTACATCAGGACTAAAGCAGGTCTACATCAGGACTAAATAAGGTCTACGTCAGGACTAAAGCAGGCCTACATCAGGACTAAAGCAGGTCTACATCAGGACTAAAGCAGGCCTACGTCAGGACTAAAGCAGGCCTACATCAGGACTAAAGCAGGACTACATCAGGACTAAACCAGGTCTACATCAGGACTAAAGCAGGCCTACATCAGGACTAAAGCAGTTCTACATCAGGACTAAAGCAGGTCTACGTCAGGACTAAAGCAGGCCTACATCAGTCAGAACTAAAGCAGGACTACATCAGGACTAAAGCAGAACTACATCAGGACTAAAGCAGGCCTACGTCAGGACAAAAGCAGATCTACGTCAGGACTAAAGCAGGTCTACGTCAGGACTAAAGCAGGTCTACGTCAGGACTAAAGCAGGTCTACATCAGGACTAAACCAGGTCTACGTCAGGACTAAAGCAGGTCTACATCAGGACTAAAGCAGGTCTACATCAGGACTAAAGCAGGTCTACGTCAGGACTAAAGCAGGACTACATCAGGACTAAACCAGGTCTACATCAGGACTAAAGCAGGCCTACGTCAGGTCTACATCAGGACTAAAGCAGGTCTACAACAGGACTAAAGCAGGCCTACATCAGGACTAAAGCAGGTCTACATCAGGACTAAAGCAGGTCTACAACAGGACTAAAGCAGGTCTACAACAGGACTAAAGCAGGCCTACATCAGGACTAAAGCAGGTCTACGTCAGGACTAAAGCAGGTCTACGTCAGGACTAAAGCAGGTCTACATCAGGACTAAAGCAGGCCTACATCAGGACTAAAGCAGGTCTACGTCAGGACTAAAGCAGGTCTACATCAGGACTAAAGCAGGTCTACATCAGGACTAAAGCAGGTCTACATCAGGACTAAAGCAGGCCAACATCAGGACTAAAGCAGGTCTACATCAGGACTAAAGCAGGTCTACATCAGGACTAAAGCAGGTCTACATCAGGACTACTTCAAGACTAAACCAGGTCTACATCAGGACTAAAGCAGGTCTATATCAGGACTAAAGCAGGTCTACATCATGACTAAAGCAGGCCTACATCAGGACTACATCAGGACTAAAGCAGGTCTACATCAGGACTAAGCCAGGACTACATCAGGACTAAAGCAGGTCTACATCAGGACTAAACCAGGTCTACATCAGGACTACATCAGGACTAAAGCAGGTCTACATCAGGACTAAAGCAGGTCAACTTGAGGAGTAAAGCAGGTCTATATCAGGACTAAACCAGGTCTACATCAGGACTAAGCCAGGACTACATCAGGACTAAAGCAGGTCAACATCAGGACAAAAGCAGGTCTACATCAGGACTAAACCAGGTCTACATCAAGACTAAACCAGGTCTACATCAGGACTACATCAGGACTAAAGCAGGTCTACATCAGGACTAAACCAGGTCTACATCAGGAATAAACCAGGTCTACATCAGGACTAAAGCAGGTCTACATCAGGAATAAACCAGGTCTACATCAAAACTAAACCAGGTCTACATCAGGACTACATCAGGGCTAAAGCAGGTCTACGTCAGGACTAAAGCAGGACTACATCAGGACTAAACCAGGTCTACATCAGGACTAAACCAGGTCTACATCAGGACTAAAGCAGGCCTACATCAGGACTAAAGCAGGTCTACATCAGGACAAAAGCAGGCCTACGTCAGGACTAAAGCAGGTCTACATCAGGACTAAAGCAGGACTACATCAGGACTAAAGCAGGTCTACATCAGGACTAAAGCAGGCCTACATCAGGACTAAAGCAGGACTACATCAGGACTAAACCAGGTCTACATCAGGACTAAAGTAGGCCTACATCAGGACTAAACCAGGTCTACATCAGGACTAAAGCAGGCCTACATCAGGACTAAAGCAGGTCTACATCAGGACTAAAGCAGGTCTACGTCAGGACTAAAGCAGGCCTACCTCAGGACTAAAGCAGGTCTACGTCAGGACTAAAGCAGGTCTACATCAGGACTAAACCAGGTCTACATCAGGACTAAAGCAGGCCTACATCAGGAATAAAGCAGGTCTACATCAGGACTAAAGCAGGTCTACATCAGGACTAAAGCAGGACTACATCAGGACTAAAGCAGGTCTACATCAGGACTAAAGCAGGCCTACATCAGGACTAAAGCAGGAATACATCAGGACTAAACCAGGTCTACATCAGGACTAAAGCAGGCCTACATCAGGACTAAACCAGGTCTACATCAGGACTAAAGCAGGCCTACATCAGGACTAAAGCAGGTCTACATCAGGACTAAAGCAGGTCTACGTCAGGACTAAAGCAGGTCTACATCAGGACTAAAGCAGGACTACATCAGGACTAAAGCAGGTCTAATTCAGGACTAAAGCAGGCCTACATCAGGACTAAAGCAGGTCTACATCAGGACTAAACCAGGTCTACATCAGGACTAAAGCAGGTCTACAAAAGGACTAAAGCAGGTCTACAACAGGACTAAAGCAGGCCTACATCAGGACTAAAGCAGGTCTACATCAGGACTAAAGCAGGTCTACATCAGGACTAAAGCAGGTCTACAAAAGGACTAAAGCAGGTCTACAACAGGACTAAAGCAGGCCTACATCAGGACTAAAGCAGGTCTACATCAGGACTAAAGCAGGTCTACATCAGGACTAAAGCAGGCCTACATCAGGACTAAAGCAGGTCTACATCAGGACTAAAGCAGGTCTACATCAGGACTAAAGCAGGTCTACATCAGGACTAAAGCAGGCCTACATCAGGACTAAAGCAGGTCTACATCAGGACTAAAGCAGGTCTACATCAGGACTACTTCAAGACTAAACCAGGTCTACATCAGGACTAAAGCAGGTCTACATCAGGACTAAATTAGGTCTACATCATGACTAAAGCAGGCCTACATCAGGACTAAAGCAGGTCTACATCAGGACTAAAGCAGGTCTACATCATGACTAAAGCAGGCCTACATCAGGACTAAAGCAGGTCTACATCAGGACTAAAGCAGGTCTACATCAGGACTAAAGCAGGCCTACATCAGGACTACTTCAAGACTAAACCAGGTCTACATCAGGACTAAAGCAGGCCTACATCAGGACTAAAGCAGGTCTACATCAGGACTAAAGCAGGTCTACTTCAGGACTAAGCCAGGACTACATCAGGACTAAAGCAGGTCTACATCAGGACTAAAGCAGGTCTACATCAGGACTAAAGCAGGTCAACTTCAGGACTAAGCCAGGACTACATCAGGACTAAACCAGGTCTACATCAGGACTAAACCAGGTCTACATCAGGACTAAGCCAGGACTGCATCAGGACTAAAGCAGGTCTACATCAGGACTACTTCAAGACTAAACCAGGCCTACATCAGGACTAAAGCAGGTCTACATCAGGACTAAAGCAGGTCTACGTCAGGACTAAAGCAGGACTACATCAGGACTAAAGCAGGTCTACATCAGGACTAAAGCAGGCCTACATCAGGACTAAAGCAGGTCTACATCAGGACTAAAGCAGGTCTACATCAGGACTAAAGCAGGTCTACATCAGGACTAAAGCAGGTCTACATCAGGACTAAAGCAGGTCTACGTCAGGACTAAAGCAGGACTACATCAGGACTAAACCAGGTCTACGTCAGGACTAAAGCAGGCCTACATCAGGACTAAAGCAGGTCTACATCAGGACTAAATAAGGTCTACGTCAGGACTAAAGCAGGCCTACATCAGGACTAAAGCAGGTCTACATCAGGACTAAAGCAGGCCTACGTCAGGACTAAAGCAGGCCTACATCAGGACTAAAGCAGGACTACATCAGGACTAAACCAGGTCTACATCAGGACTAAAGCAGGCCTACATCAGGACTAAAGCAGTTCTACATCAGGACTAAAGCAGGTCTACGTCAGGACTAAAGCAGGCCTACATCAGTCAGAACTAAAGCAGGACTACATCAGGACTAAAGCAGAACTACATCAGGACTAAAGCAGGCCTACGTCAGGACAAAAGCAGATCTACGTCAGGACTAAAGCAGGTCTACGTCAGGACTAAAGCAGGTCTACGTCAGGACTAAAGCAGGTCTACATCAGGACTAAACCAGGTCTACGTCAGGACTAAAGCAGGTCTACATCAGGACTAAAGCAGGTCTACATCAGGACTAAAGCAGGTCTACGTCAGGACTAAAGCAGGACTACATCAGGACTAAACCAGGTCTACATCAGGACTAAAGCAGGCCTACGTCAGGTCTACATCAGGACTAAAGCAGGTCTACAACAGGACTAAAGCAGGCCTACATCAGGACTAAAGCAGGTCTACATCAGGACTAAAGCAGGTCTACAACAGGACTAAAGCAGGTCTACAACAGGACTAAAGCAGGCCTACATCAGGACTAAAGCAGGTCTACGTCAGGACTAAAGCAGGTCTACGTCAGGACTAAAGCAGGTCTACATCAGGACTAAAGCAGGCCTACATCAGGACTAAAGCAGGTCTACGTCAGGACTAAAGCAGGTCTACATCAGGACTAAAGCAGGTCTACATCAGGACTAAAGCAGGTCTACATCAGGACTAAAGCAGGCCAACATCAGGACTAAAGCAGGTCTACATCAGGACTAAAGCAGGTCTACATCAGGACTAAAGCAGGTCTACATCAGGACTACTTCAAGACTAAACCAGGTCTACATCAGGACTAAAGCAGGTCTATATCAGGACTAAAGCAGGTCTACATCATGACTAAAGCAGGCCTACATCAGGACTACATCAGGACTAAAGCAGGTCTACATCAGGACTAAGCCAGGACTACATCAGGACTAAAGCAGGTCTACATCAGGACTAAACCAGGTCTACATCAGGACTACATCAGGACTAAAGCAGGTCTACATCAGGACTAAAGCAGGTCAACTTGAGGAGTAAAGCAGGTCTATATCAGGACTAAACCAGGTCTACATCAGGACTAAGCCAGGACTACATCAGGACTAAAGCAGGTCAACATCAGGACAAAAGCAGGTCTACATCAGGACTAAACCAGGTCTACATCAAGACTAAACCAGGTCTACATCAGGACTACATCAGGACTAAAGCAGGTCTACATCAGGACTAAACCAGGTCTACATCAGGAATAAACCAGGTCTACATCAGGACTAAAGCAGGTCTACATCAGGAATAAACCAGGTCTACATCAAAACTAAACCAGGTCTACATCAGGACTACATCAGGGCTAAAGCAGGTCTACGTCAGGACTAAAGCAGGACTACATCAGGACTAAACCAGGTCTACATCAGGACTAAACCAGGTCTACATCAGGACTAAAGCAGGCCTACATCAGGACTAAAGCAGGTCTACATCAGGACAAAAGCAGGCCTACGTCAGGACTAAAGCAGGTCTACATCAGGACTAAAGCAGGACTACATCAGGACTAAAGCAGGTCTACATCAGGACTAAAGCAGGCCTACATCAGGACTAAAGCAGGACTACATCAGGACTAAACCAGGTCTACATCAGGACTAAAGTAGGCCTACATCAGGACTAAACCAGGTCTACATCAGGACTAAAGCAGGCCTACATCAGGACTAAAGCAGGTCTACATCAGGACTAAAGCAGGTCTACGTCAGGACTAAAGCAGGCCTACCTCAGGACTAAAGCAGGTCTACGTCAGGACTAAAGCAGGTCTACATCAGGACTAAACCAGGTCTACATCAGGACTAAAGCAGGCCTACATCAGGAATAAAGCAGGTCTACATCAGGACTAAAGCAGGTCTACATCAGGACTAAAGCAGGACTACATCAGGACTAAAGCAGGTCTACATCAGGACTAAAGCAGGCCTACATCAGGACTAAAGCAGGAATACATCAGGACTAAACCAGGTCTACATCAGGACTAAAGCAGGCCTACATCAGGACTAAACCAGGTCTACATCAGGACTAAAGCAGGCCTACATCAGGACTAAAGCAGGTCTACATCAGGACTAAAGCAGGTCTACGTCAGGACTAAAGCAGGTCTACATCAGGACTAAAGCAGGACTACATCAGGACTAAAGCAGGTCTAATTCAGGACTAAAGCAGGCCTACATCAGGACTAAAGCAGGTCTACATCAGGACTAAACCAGGTCTACATCAGGACTAAAGCAGGTCTACAAAAGGACTAAAGCAGGTCTACAACAGGACTAAAGCAGGCCTACATCAGGACTAAAGCAGGTCTACATCAGGACTAAAGCAGGTCTACAACAGGACTAAAGCAGGTCTACAACAGGACTAAAGCAGGCCTACATCAGGACTAAAGCAGGTCTACATCAGGACTAAAGCAGGACTACATCAGGACTAAAGCAGGTCTACATCAGGACTAAAGCAGGTCTACAAAAGGACTAAAGCAGGTCTACAACAGGACTAAAGCAGGCCTACATCAGGACTAAAGCAGGTCTACATCAGGACTAAAGCAGGTCTACAACAGGACTAAAGCAGGTCTACAACAAGACTAAAGCAGGCCTACATCAGGACTAAAGCAAGTCTACGTCAGGACTAAAGCAGGTCTACGTCAGGACTAAAGCAGTTCTACATCAGGACTAAAGCAGGTCTACATCAGGACTAAAGCAGGTCTTCATCAGGAATAAAGCAGGTCTACATCAGGACTAAAGCAGGTCTACATCAGGACTAAAGCAGGTCTACGTCAGGACTAAAGCAGGTCTACGTCAGGACTAAAGCAGGTCTACATCAGGACTAAAGCAGGCCTACATCAGGACTAAAGCAGGTCTACATCAGGACTAAAGCAGGTCTACGTCAGGACTAAAGCAGATCTACATCTGGACTAAAGCAGGTCTACATCAGGACTAAAGCAGGTCTACATCAGGACTAAAGCAGGCCTACATCAGGACTAAAGCAGGTCTACATCAGGACTAAAGCAGGTCTACATCAGGACTAAACAGGTCTACATCAGGACTACTTCAAGACTAAAGCAGGTCTACATCAGGACTAAAGCAGGTCTACATCAGGACTAAAGCAGGTCTACATCAAGACTAAAGCAGGTCTATATCAAGACTAAACCAGGTCTACATCAGGACTAAAGCAGGCCTACATCAGGACTAAACCAGGTCTACATCAGGACTAAAGCAGGTCTACATCAGGACTAAAGCAGGTCTACATCAGGACTACTTCAAGACTAAACCAGGTCTACATCAGGACTAAAGCAGGTCTACATCAGAACTAAAGCAGGTCTACATCAGGACTAAAGCAGGCCTACATCAGGACTAAAGCAGGTCTACATCAGGACTAAAGCAGGTCTACATCAGGACTAAAGCAGGTCTACATCAGGACTACTTCAAGACTAAACCAGGTCTACATCAGGACTAAAGCAGGCCTACATCAGGACTAAAGCAGGTCTACATCAGGACTAAAGCAGGTCTACATCAGGACTAAGCCAGGACTACATCAGGACTAAAGCAGGTCTACATCAGGACTAAAGCAGGTCTACATCAGGACTAAAGCAGGTCAACTTGAGGAGTAAAGCAGGTCTATATCAAGACTAAACCAGGTCTACATCAGGACTAAAGCAGGTCTACATCAGGACTAAAGCAGGTCTACATCAGGACTAAAGCAGGTCAACTTGAGGAGTAAAGCAGGTCTATATCAAGACTAAACCAGGTCTACATCAGGACTAAGCCAGGACTACATCAGGACTAAAGCAGGTCAACATCAGGACTAAAGCAGGTCTACATCAGGACTAAAGCAGGTCTACGTCAGGACTAAAGCAGGTCTACATCAGGACTAAAGCAGGTCTACATCAGGACTAAAGCAGGCCTACATCAGGACTAAAGCAGGTCTACATCAGGACTAAAGCAGGTCTACGTCAGGACTAAAGCAGATCTACATCTGGACTAAAACAGGTCTACATCAGGACTAAAGCAGGTCTACATCAGGACTAAAGCAGGCCTACATCAGGACTAAAGCAGGTCTACATCAGGACTAAAGCAGGTCTACATCAGGACTAAAGCAGGTCTACATCAGGACTAAACAGGTCTACATCAGGACTACTTCAAGACTAAACCAGGTCTACATCAGGACTAAAGCAGGTCTACATCAGGACTAAAGCAGGTCTACATCAAGACTAAAGCAGGTCTACATCAAGACTAAACCAGGTCTACATCAGGACTAAAGCAGGCCTACATCAGGACTAAAGCAGGTCTACATCAGGACTAAAGCAGGTCTACATCAGGACTACTTCAAGACTAAACCAGGTATACATCAGGACTAAAGCAGGTCTACATCAGGACTAAAGCAGGTCTACATCAGGACTAAAGCAGGCCTACATCAGGACTAAAGCAGGTCTACATCAGGACTAAAGCAGGTCTACATCAGGACTAAAGAAGGCCTACATCAGGACTAAAGCAGGTCTACATCAGGACTACTTCAAGACTAAACCAGGTCTACATCAGGACTAAAGCAGGCCTACATCAGGACTAAAGCAGGTCTACATTAGGACTAAAGCAGGTCTACATCAGGACTACTTCAAGACTAAACCAGGTCTACATCAGGACTAAGCCAGGACTACATCAGGACTAAAGCAGGTCAACATCAGGACTGAAGCAGGTCTACATCAGGACTAAGCCAGGACTACATCAAGACTAAACCAGGTCTACATCAGGACTAAACCAGGTCTACATCAGGACTAAAGCAGGCCTACATCAGGACTAAAGCAGTTCTACATCAGGACTAAAGCAGGTCTACGTCAGGACTAAAGCAGGCCTACATCAGAACTAAAGCAGGACTACATCAGGACTAAAGCAGAACTACATCAGGACTAAAGCAGGCCTACGTCAGGACAAAAGCAGATCTACGTCAGGACTAAAGCAGGCCTACGTCAGGACAAAAGCAGATCTACGTCAGGACTAAAGCAGGTCTACGTAAGGACTAAAGCAGGTCTACATCAGGACTAAACCAGGTCTACATCAGGACTAAAGCAGGTCTACAAAAGGACTAAAGCAGGTCTACAACAGGACTAAAGCAGGCCTACATCAGGACTAAAGCAGGTCTACAACAGGACTAAAGCAGGTCTACAACAGGACTAAAGCAGGCCTACATCAGGACTAAAGCAGGTCTACGTCAGGACTAAAGCAGGTCTACATCAGGACTAAAGCAGGTCTACATCAGGACTAAAGCAGGCCTACATCAGGACTAAAGCAGGTCTACGTCAGGACTAAAGCAGGTCTACATCAGGACTAAAGCAGGTCTACATCAGGACTAAAGCAGGCCTACATCAGGACTAAAGCAGGTCTACATCAGGACTAAAGCAGGCCTACATCAGGACTAAAGCAGGTCTACATCAGGACTAAAGCAGGTCTACATCAGGACTAAAGCAGGCCTACATCAGGACTAAAGCAGGTCTACATCAGGACTAAAGCAGGTCTACATCAGGACTAAACAGGTCTACATCAGGACTACTTCAAGACTAAACCAGGTCTACATCAGGACTAAAGCAGGTCTATATCAGGACTAAAGCAGGTCTACATCAAGACTAAACCAGGTCTACATCAGGACTAAAGCAGGCCTACATCAGGACTAAAGCAGGTCTACATCAGGACTAAAGCAGGTCTACATCAGGACTAAAGCAGGTCTACATCAGGACTACTTCAAGACTAAACCAGGTCTACATCAGGACTAAAGCAGGTCTACATCAGGACTAAAGCAGGTCTACATCAGGACTAAAGCAGGCCTACATCAGGACTAAAGCAGGTCTACATCAGGACTAAAGCAGGTCTACATCAGGACTAAAGAAGGCCTACATCAGGACTAAAGCAGGTCTACATCAGGACTACTTCAAGACTAAACCAGGTCTACATCAGGACTAAAGCAGGCCTACATCAGGACTAAAGCAGGTCTACATTAGGACTAAAGCAGGTCTACATCAGGACTACTTCAAGACTAAACCAGGTCTACATTGGACTAAGCCAGGACTACATCAGGACTAAAGCAGGTCTACATCAGGACTAAACCAGGTCTACATCAGGACTAAAGCAGGTCTACATCAGGACTAAAGCAGGTCAACTTGAGGAGTAAAGCAGGTCTATATCAAGACTAAACCAGGTCTACATCAGGACTAAAGCAGGTCAACATCAGGACTGAAGCAGGTCTACATCAGGACTAAGCCAGGACTACATCAGGACTAAAGCAGGTCTACATCAGGACTAAAGCAGGTCAACATCAGGACTAAAGCAGGCCTACATCAGGACTAAGCCAGGACTACATCAGGACTAAAGCAGGTCAACATCAGGACTGAAGCAGGTCTACATCAGGACTAAGCCAGGACTACATCAGGACTAAAGCAGGTCTACATCAGGACTAAACCAGGTCTACATCAAGACTAAACCAGGTCTACATCAGGACTAAACCAGGTCTACATCAGGACTAAAGCAGGCCTACATCAGGACTAAAGCAGTTCTACATCAGGACTAAAGCAGTTCTACATCAGGACTAAAGCAGGCCTACATCAGAACTAAAGCAGGACTACATCAGGACTAAAGCAGAACTACATCAGGACTAAAGCAGGCCTACGTCAGGACAAAAGCAGATCTACGTCAGGACTAAAGCAGGTCTACGTCAGGACTAAAGCAGGTCTACGTCAGGACTAAAGCAGGTCTACGTCAGGACTAAAGCAGGTCTACATCAGGACTAAACCAGGTCTACATCAGGACTAAAGCAGGTCTACAAAAGGACTAAAGCAGGTCTACAACAGGACTAAAGCAGGCCTACATCAGGACTAAAGCAGGTCTACATCAGGACTAAAGCAGGTCTACAACAGGACTAAAGCAGGTCTACAACAGGACTAAAGCAGGCCTACATCAGGACTAAAGCAGGTCTACATCAGGACTAAAGCAGGTCTACATCAGGACTAAAGCAGGCCTACATCAGGACTAAAGCAGGTCTACATCAGGACTAAAGCAGGTCTACATCAGGACTAAAGCAGGTCTACATCAGGACTAAAGCAGGCCTACATCAGGACTAAAGCAGGTCTACATCAGGACTAAAGCAGGTCTACATCAGGACTACTTCAAGACTAAACCAGGTCTACATCAGGACTAAAGCAGGTCTACATCAGGACTAAATTAGGTCTACATCATGACTAAAGCAGGCCTACATCAGGACTAAAGCAGGTCTACATCAGGACTAAAGCAGGTCTACATCATGACTAAAGCAGGCCTACATCAGGACTAAAGCAGGTCTACATCAGGACTAAAGCAGGTCTACATCAGGACTAAAGCAGGCCTACATCAGGACTACTTCAAGACTAAACCAGGTCTACATCAGGACTAAAGCAGGCCTACATCAGGACTAAAGCAGGTCTACATCAGGACTAAAGCAGGTCTACTTCAGGACTAAGCCAGGACTACATCAGGACTAAAGCAGGTCTACATCAGGACTAAAGCAGGTCTACATCAGGACTAAAGCAGGTCAACTTGAGGAGTAAAGCAGGTCTACATCAGGACTAAAGCAGGTCTACATCAGGACTAAAGCAGGTCTACATCAGGACTAAAGCAGGTCTACATCAGGACTAAAGCAGGTCAACTTGAGGAGTAAAGCAGGTCTATATCAAGACTAAAGCAGGTCTACGTCAGGACTAAAGCAGATCTACATCTGGACTAAAGCAGGTCTACATCAGGACTAAAGCAGGTCTACATCAGGACTAAAGCAGGCCTACATCAGGACTAAAGCAGGTCTACATCAGGACTAAAGCAGGTCTACATCAGGACTAAAGCAGGTCTACATCAGGACTAAACAGGTCTACATCAGGACTACTTCAAGACTAAACCAGGTCTACATCAGGACTAAAGCAGGTCTACATCAGGACTAAAGCAGGTCTACATCAAGACTAAAGCAGGTCTACATCAAGACTAAACCAGGTCTACATCAGGACTAAAGCAGGCCTACATCAGGACTAAAGCAGTTCTACATCAGGACTAAAGCAGGTCTACGTCAGAACTAAAGCAGGACTACATCAGGACTAAAGCAGAACTACATCAGGACTAAAGCAGGCCTACGTCAGGACAAAAGCAGATCTACGTCAGGACCAGTTGAAAAAGCTTTCAACTGGTTCAAAATGCAGCAGCAAGATTACTAACAGGAACAAAAAGAAGAGAGCACATTACGCCAGTGCTGAAGTCTCTTCACTGGCTCCCCGTCGAGTCTAGAATCAAATTCAAAATTCTACTCTTGACCTACAAAGCCATAAATGACATGGCCCCATCCTACCTCAAAGATGCTATAGAACCATATCATCCAAACAGAGCTCTTCGCTCTCAGAATGCCGGCCTTCTGGTGGTGCCAAGAGTCTCTAAAAGTACTGTAGGAGGTAGAGCGTTTAGCTACCAAGCTCCTGTGTTATGGAATCAGCTCCCGACCCATGTTAAATATGCTGACACAGTCTCTTCATTTAAGTCCAGGCTTAAAACGTTCCTCTTCGAAATCGCTTATGGTCAGAGTAGTTAGGAACATAAAGATAAACCCACAGCTTCAGCTACGCTGCCCTAGGAGTAACTATGCTGGGGGAAGTATGACAGCTTGAGCACTATCCTCTTCTTCTGACTACTTATGCTATCAAACAATATTTATTTTTTGATTCCACTTGCAAACTGTTCACCGCCTTCTTTTCTTTCTCTCACTCCTGAGGACCTGTGGACCCAGATGCCCCTCCCCTGGTGAAGTGGTCCCTGCCCTGTGTGGACGGTCCCTCATCTGCCTGAAGAGTGGCTCCAGTTCGCCTCAGTCGGTCCCTCATCTGCCTGAAGAGTGGGTCCAGCTCGCCTCCGACGGTCCCTCTTCTGCCTGAAGAGTGGGTCCAGCTCGACTCAGACGGTCCCTCTTCTGCCTGAAGAGTGGGTCCAGCTCGACTCAGACGGTCCCTCTTCTGCCTGAAGAGTGGGTCCAGCTCCAGTCTCCTCGTGTCCGTCTGTCCGTCTGTGAGAGTCGGATCTCTCCTTCACTGGAACTCCTCCAGGTTTCTACGCTTTTTTCCCAAAGAGGTTTTTTTTGTAGTTTTTCCTGGCCGAGAAGGAGAGTCTAAGGACAGAGGACCCTGGGACATCGTCCCTCGCCACCACAGACATTGTCTGACTTCATCGCCACCACAGACATTGTCTGACTTCATCGCCACCACAGACATTGTTGATTCATTTCTCCCTGTGGCCCTCAGAGGCAACTGTTGTTGTGATTTTGGGCGTTACAAAAATAAATTGATTTGATTTGATTTGATACTTCAAGACTAAACCAGGTCTACATCAGGAATAAACCAGGTCTACATCAAAACTAAACCAGGTCTACATCAGGACTAAAGCAGGTCTACATCAGGACTAAAGCAGGACTACATCAGGACTAAAGCAGGTCTACATCAGGACTAAACCAGGTCTACATCAGGACTAAAGCAGGTCTACATCAGGACTAAAGCAGGTCTACATCAGGACTAAAGCAGGTCTACATCTGGACTAAAGCAGGTCTACATCAGGACTAAAGCAGGTCTACATCAGGACTAAAGCAGGCCTACATCAGGACTAAAGCAGGTCTACATCAGGACTAAAGCAGATCTACGTCAGGACTAAAGCAGGTCTACGTCAGGACTAAAGCAGGTCTACATCAGGACTAAAGCAGGTCTACATCAGGACTAAAGCAGGTCTACATCAGGACTAAACCAGGTCTACATCAGGATGAAAGCAGGTCTACATCAGGACTAAAGCAGATCTACGTCAGGACTAAAGCAGGTCTACATCAGGACTAAAGCAGGTCTACGTCAGGACTAAAGCAGGTCTACATCAGGACTAAAGCAGGCCTACGTCAGGACTGAAGCAGGTCTACATCAGGACTAAAGCATGACTACATCAGGACTAAAGCAGGTCTACATCAGGACTAAAGCAGGCCTACATCAGGACTAAAGCAGGACTACATCAGGACTAAACCAGGTCTACATCAGGACTAAAGTAGGCCTACATCAGGACTAAACCAGGTCTACATCAGGACTAAAGCAGGCCTACATCAGGACTAAAGCAGGTCTACATCAGGACTAAAGCAGGTCTACATCAGGACTAAACCAGGTCTACATCAGGACTAAAGCAGGCCTACATCAGGACTAAAGCAGGTCTACATCAGGACTAAAGCAGGTCTACATCAGGACTAAAGCAGGACTACATCAGGACTAAAGCAGGTCTACATCAGGACTAAAGCAGGCCTACATCAGGACTAAAGCAGGAATACATCAGGACTAAACCAGGTCTACATCAGGACTAAAGCAGGCCTACGTCAGGACTAAACCAGGTCTACATCAGGACTAAAGCAGGCCTACATCAGGACTAAAGCAGGTCTACATCAGGACTAAAGCAGGTCTACGTCAGGACTAAAGCAGGTCTACATCAGGACTAAAGCAGGACTACATCAGGATTAAAGCAGGTCTACTTCAGGACTAAAGCAGGCCTACATCAGGACTAAATCAGGTCTACATCAGGACTAAACCAGGTCTACATCAGGACTAAAGCAGGTCTACAAAAGAACTAAAGCAGGTCTACAACAGGACTAAAGCAGGTCTACATCAGGACTAAACCAGGTCTACATCAGGACTAAAGCAGGTCCACAACAGGACTAAAGCAGGTCTACAACAAGACTAAAGCAGGCCTACATCAGGACTAAAGCAGGTCTACGTCAGGACTAAAGCAGGTCTACATCAGGACTAAAGCAGGTCTACATCAGGACTAAAGCAGGTCTACGTCAGGACTAAAGCAGGTCTACATCAGGAATAAAGCAGGTCTACATCAGGACTAAAGCAGGTCTACATAAGGACTAAAGCAGGTCTACATCAGGACTAAAGCAGGTCTACATCAGGACTAAAGCAGGTCTACATCAGGACTAAAGCAGGTCTACGTCAGGACTAAAGCAGGTCTACATCAGGACTAAAGCAGGTCTACATCAGGACTAGAGCAGGTCTACATCAGGACTAAAGCAGGCCTACATCAGGACTAAAGCAGGTCTACATCAGGACTAAAGCAGGTCTACGTCAGGACTAAAGCAGATCTACATCAGGACTAAAGCAGGTCTACATCAGGACTAAAGCAGGTCTACATCAGGACTAAAGCAGGTCTACATCAGGACTAAAGCAGGTCTACATCAGGACTACTTCAAGACTAAACCAGGTCTACATCAGGACTAAAGCAGGTCTACATCAGGACTAAAGCAGGTCTACATCAGGACTAAAGCAGGTCTACATCAGGACTAAAGTAGGTCTAAATTAGGACTAAAGTAGGTCTACATCAGGACTAAAGGAGGCCTACATCAGGACTAAAGCAGGTCTACATCAGGACTACTTCAAGACTAAACCAGGTCTACATCAGGACTAAAGCAGGTCTACATCAGGACTAAAGCAGGCCTATATCAGGACTAAAGCAGGTCTACATCAGGACTAAAGCAGGTCTACATCAGGACTAAAGCAGGTCTACATCAGGACTAAAGCAGGCCTACGTCAGGACTGAAGCAGGTCTACATCAGGACTAAAGCATGACTACATCAGGACTAAAGCAGGTCTAC
The DNA here is from genome assembly GCF_026437365.1 of Eucyclogobius newberryi. NCBI lineage: Eukaryota > Metazoa > Chordata > Actinopteri > Gobiiformes > Gobiidae > Eucyclogobius > Eucyclogobius newberryi. Next base: position 19,033,444 of record NW_027315723.1, on the reverse strand, counting down.
ATCAGGACTAAAGCAGGCCTACATCAGGACTAAAGCAGGACTACATCAGGACTAAACCAGGTCTACATCAGGACTAAAGTAGGCCTACATCAGGACTAAACCAGGTCTACATCAGGACTAAAGCAGGCCTACATCAGGACTAAAGCAGGTCTACATCAGGACTAAAGCAGGTCTACATCAGGACTAAACCAGGTCTACATCAGGACTAAAGCAGGCCTACATCAGGACTAAAGCAGGTCTACATCAGGACTAAAGCAGGTCTACGTCAGGACTAAAGCAGGTCTACATCAGGACTAAAGCAGGACTACATCAGGACTAAAGCAGGTCTACATCAGGACTAAAGCAGGCCTACATCAGGACTAAAGCAGGAATACATCAGGACTAAACCAGGTCTACATCAGGACTAAAGCAGGCCTACGTCAGGACTAAACCAGGTCTACATCAGGACTAAAGCAGGCCTACATCAGGACTAAAGCAGGTCTACATCAGGACTAAAGCAGGTCTACATCAGGACTAAAGCAGGACTACATCAGGACTAAAGCAGGTCTACTTCAGGACTAAAGCAGGCCTACATCAGGACTAAATCAGGTCTACATCAGGACTAAACCAGGTCTACATCAGGACTAAAGCAGGTCTACAAAAGGACTAAAGCAGGTCTACAACAGGACTAAAGCAGGTCTACATCAGGACTAAACCAGGTCTACATCAGGACTAAAGCAGGTCCACAACAGGACTAAAGCAGGTCTACAACAAGACTAAAGCAGGCCTACATCAGGACTAAAGCAGGTCTACGTCAGGACTAAAGCAGGTCTACATCAGGACTAAAGCAGGTCTACATCAGGACTAAAGCAGGTCTACGTCAGGACTAAAGCAGGTCTACATCAGGAATAAAGCAGGTCTACATCAGGACTAAAGCAGGTCTACATAAGGACTAAAGCAGGTCTACATCAGGACTAAAGCAGGTCTACATCAGGACTAAAGCAGGTCTACATCAGGACTAAAGCAGGTCTACGTCAGGACTAAAGCAGGTCTACATCAGGACTAAAGCAGGTCTACATCAGGACTAGAGCAGGTCTACATCAGGACTAAAGCAGGCCTACATCAGGACTAAAGCAGGTCTACATCAGGACTAAAGCAGGTCTACGTCAGGACTAAAGCAGATCTACATCAGGACTAAAGCAGGTCTACATCAGGACTAAAGCAGGTCTACATCAGGACTAAAGCAGGTCTACATCAGGACTAAAGCAGGTCTACATCAGGACTACTTCAAGACTAAACCAGGTCTACATCAGGACTAAAGCAGGTCTACATCAGGACTAAAGCAGGTCTACATCAGGACTAAAGCAGGTCTACATCAGGACTAAAGTAGGTCTAAATTAGGACTAAAGTAGGTCTACATCAGGACTAAAGGAGGCCTACATCAGGACTAAAGCAGGTCTACATCAGGACTACTTCAAGACTAAACCAGGTCTACATCAGGACTAAAGCAGGTCTACATCAGGACTAAAGCAGGCCTATATCAGGACTAAAGCAGGTCTACATCAGGACTAAAGCAGGTCTACATCAGGACTAAAGCAGGTCTACATCAGGACTAAAGCAGGCCTACATCAGGACTAAAGCAGGTCTACATCAGGACTAAAGCAGGTCTACATCAGGACTAAAGCAGGTCTACATCAGGATTAAAGAAGGCCTACATCAGGACTAAAGCAGGTCTACATCAGGACTACTTCAAGACTAAACCAGGTCTACATCAGGACTAAAGCAGGCCTACATCAGGACTAAAGCAGGTCTACATTAGGACTAAAGCAGGTCTACATCAGGACTACTTCAAGACTAAACCAGGTCTACATCAGGACTAAGCCAGGACTACATCAGGACTAAAGCAGGTCTACATCAGGACTAAACCAGGTCTACATCAGGACTAAAGCAGGCCTACATCAGGACTAAAGCAGGTCTACATCAGGACTAAAGCAGGTCTACGTCAGGACTAAAGCAGATCTACATCAGGACTAAAGCAGGTCTACATCAGGACTAAAGCAGGTCTACATCAGGACTAAAGCAGGCCTACATCAGGACTAAAGCAGGTCTACATCAGGACTAAAGCAGGTCTACATCAGGACTAAAGCAGGTCTACATCAGGACTAAAGCAGGTCTACATCAGGACTACTTCAAGACTAAACCAGGTCTACATCAGGACTAAAGCAGGTCTACATCAGGACTAAAGCAGGTCTACATCAGGACTAAAGCAGGCCTACATCAGGACTAAAGCAGGTCTACATCAGGACTAAAGCAGGTCTACATCAGGACTAAAGCAGGCCTACATCAGGACTAAAGCAGGTCTACATCAGGACTACTTCAAGACTAAACCAGGTCTACATCAGGACTAAAGCAGGCCTACATCAGGACTAAAGCAGGTCTACATCAGGACTAAAGCAGGTCTACATCAGGACTAAAGCAGGTCTACATCAGGACTACTTCAAGACTAAACCAGGTCTACATCAGGACTAAAGCAGGTCTACATCAGGACTAAAGCAGGTCTACATCAGGACTAAAGCAGGCCTACATCAGGACTAAAGCAGGTCTACATCAGGACTAAAGCAGGTCTACATCAGGACTAAAGCAGGTCTACATCAGGACTAAAGAAGGCCTACATCAGGACTAAAGCAGGTCTACATCAGGACTACTTCAAGACTAAACCAGGTCTACATCAGGACTAAAGCAGGCCTACATCAGGACTAAAGCAGGTCTACATTAGGACTAAAGCAGGTCTACATCAGGACTACTTCAAGACTAAACCAGGTCTACATCAGGACTAAGCCAGGACTACATCAGGACTAAAGCAGGTCTACATCAGGACTAAAGCAGGCCTACATCAGGACTAAAGCAGGTCTACATCAGGACTAAAGCAGGTCTACGTCAGGACTAAAGCAGGTCTACATCAGGACTAAACCAGGTCTACATCAGGACTAAAGCAGGCCTACATCAGGACTAAAGCAGGTCTACATCAGGACTAAAGCAGGTCTACGTCAGGACTAAAGCAGGTCTACATCAGGACTAAAGCAGGACTACATCAGGACTAAAGCAGGTCTACATCAGGACTAAAGCAGGCCTACATCAGGACTAAAGCAGGAATACATCAGGACTAAACCAGGTCTACATCAGGACTAAAGCAGGCCTACGTCAGGACTAAACCAGGTCTACATCAGGACTAAAGCAGGTCCACAACAGGACTAAAGCAGGTCTACAACAAGACTAAAGCAGGCCTACATCAGGACTAAAGCAGGTCTACGTCAGGACTAAAGCAGGTCTACATCAGGACTAAAGCAGGTCTACATCAGGACTAAAGCAGGTCTACGTCAGGACTAAAGCAGGTCTACATCAGGAATAAAGCAGGTCTACATCAGGACTAAAGCAGGTCTACATAAGGACTAAAGCAGGTCTACATCAGGACTAAAGCAGGTCTACATCAGGACTAAAGCAGGTCTACATCAGGACTAAAGCAGGACTACATCAGGACTAAAGCAGGTCTACATCAGGACTAAAGCAGGCCTACATCAGGACTAAAGCAGGTCTACAAAAGGACTAAAGCAGGTCTACAACAGGACTAAAGCAGGCCTACATCAGGACTAAACCAGGTCTACATCAGGACTAAAGCAGGTCCACAACAGGACTAAAGCAGGTCTACAACAAGACTAAAGCAGGCCTACATCAGGACTAAAGCAGGTCTACGTCAGGACTAAAGCAGGTCTACATCAGGACTAAAGCAGGTCTACATCAGGACTAAAGCAGGTCTACGTCAGGACTAAAGCAGGTCTACATCAGGAATAAAGCAGGTCTACATCAGGACTAAAGCAGGTCTACATAAGGACTAAAGCAGGTCTACATCAGGACTAAAGCAGGTCTACATCAGGACTAAAGCAGGTCTACATCAGGACTAAAGCAGGTCTACGTCAGGACTAAAGCAGGTCTACATCAGGACTAAAGCAGGTCTACATCAGGACTAGAGCAGGTCTACATCAGGACTAAAGCAGGCCTACATCAGGACTAAAGCAGGTCTACATCAGGACTAAAGCAGGTCTACGTCAGGACTAAAGCAGATCTACATCAGGACTAAAGCAGGTCTACATCAGGACTAAAGCAGGTCTACATCAGGACTAAAGCAGGTCTACATCAGGACTAAAGCAGGTCTACATCAGGACTAAAGCAGGTCTACATCAGGACTACTTCAAGACTAAACCAGGTCTACATCAGGACTAAAGCAGGTCTACATCAGGACTACTTCAAGACTAAACCAGGTCTACATCAGGACTAAAGCAGGTCTACATCAGGACTAAAGCAGGTCTACATCAGGACTAAAGCAGGTCTACATCAGGACTAAAGTAGGTCTACATCAGGACTAAAGTAGGTCTACATCAGGACTAAAGGAGGCCTACATCAGGACTAAAGCAGGTCTACATCAGGACTACTTCAAGACTAAACCAGGTCTACATCAGGACTAAAGCAGGTCTACATCAGGACTAAAGCAGGCCTATATCAGGACTAAAGCAGGTCTACATCAGGACTAAAGCAGGTCTACATCAGGACTAAAGCAGGTCTACATCAGGACTAAAGCAGGTCTACATCAGGACTAAAGCAGGCCTACATCAGGACTAAAGCAGGTCTACATCAGGACTAAAGCAGGTCTACATCAGGACTAAAGCAGGTCTACATCAGGACTAAAGAAGGCCTACATCAGGACTAAAGCAGGTCTACATCAGGACTACTTCAAGACTAAACCAGGTCTACATCAGGACTAAATCAGGCCTACATCAGGACTAAAGCAGGTCTACATTAGGACTAAAGCAGGTCTACATCAGGACTACTTCAAGACTAAACCAGGTCTACATCAGGACTAAGCCAGGACTACATCAGGACTAAAGCAGGTCTACATCAGGACTAAACCAGGTCTACATCAGGACTAAAGCAGGCCTACATCAGGACTAAAGCAGGTCTACATCAGGACTAAAGCAGGTCTACGTCAGGACTAAAGCAGATCTACATCAGGACTAAAGCAGGTCTACATCAGGACTAAAGCAGGTCTACATCAGGACTAAAGCAGGCCTACATCAGGACTAAAGCAGGTCTACATCAGGACTAAAGCAGGTCTACATCAGGACTAAAGCAGGTCTACATCAGGACTACTTCAAGACTAAACCAGGTCTACATCAGGACTAAAGCAGGTCTACATCAGGACTAAAGCAGGTCTACATCAGGACTAAAGCAGGCCTACATCAGGACTAAAGCAGGTCTACATCAGGACTAAAGCAGGTCTACATCAGGACTAAAGCAGGTCTACATCAGGACTAAAGAAGGCCTACATCAGGACTAAAGCAGGTCTACATCAGGACTACTTCAAGACTAAACCAGATCTACATCAGGACTAAAGCAGGCCTACATCAGGACTAAAGCAGGTCTACATTAGGACTAAAGCAGGTCTACATCAGGACTACTTCAAGACTAAACCAGGTCTACATCAGGACTAAGCCAGGACTACATCAGGACTAAAGCAGGTCTACATCAGGACTAAACCAGGTCTACATCAGGACTAAAGCAGGCCTACATCAGGACTAAAGCAGGTCAACTTGAGGAGTAAAGCAGGTCTATATCAAGACTAAACCAGGTCTACATCAGGACTAAGCCAGGACTACATCAGGACTAAAGCAGGTCAACATCAGGACTGAAGATGGTCTACATCAGGACTAAGCCAGGACTACATCAGGACTAAAGCAGGTCTACATCAGGACTAAACCAGGTCTACATCAAGACTAAACCAGGTCTACATCAGGACTACATCAGTACTAAAGCAGGTCTACATCAGGACTAAACCAGGTCTACATCAGGACTAAAGCAGGTCTACATCAAGACTAAACCAGGTCTACATCAGGACTAAACCAGGTCTACATCAGGACTAAGCCAGGACTACATCAGGACTAAAGCAGGTCTACATCAGGACTACTTCAAGACTAAACCAGGTCTACATCAGGAATAAACCAGGTCTACATCAAAACTAAACCAGGTCTACATCAGGACTAAAGCAGGCCTACATCAGGACTAAAGCAGGTCTACATCAGGACTAAAGCAGGTCTACATCAGGACTAAAGCAGGTCTACATCAGGACTAAAGCAGGTCTACATCAGGACTAAAGCAGGTCTACATCAGGACTAAAGCAGGTCTACATCAGGACTAAAGCAGGTCTACATCAGGACTAAAGAAGGCCTACATCAGGACTAAAGCAGGTCTACATCAGGACTACTTCAAGACTAAACCAGGTCTACATCAGGACTAAAGCAGGCCTACATCAGGACTAAAGCAGGTCTACATTAGGACTAAAGCAGGTCTACATCAGGACTACTTCAAGACTAAACCAGGTCTACATCAGGACTAAGCCAGGACTACATCAGGACTAAAGCAGGTCTACATCAGGACTAAACCAGGTCTACATCAGGACTAAAGCAGGCCTACATCAGGACTAAAGCAGGTCTACATCAGGACTAAAGCAGGTCTACGTCAGGACTAAAGCAGATCTACATCAGGACTAAAGCAGGTCTACATCAGGACTAAAGCAGGTCTACATCAGGACTAAAGCAGGCCTACATCAGGACTAAAGCAGGTCTACATCAGGACTAAAGCAGGTCTACATCAGGACTACTTCAAGACTAAACCAGGTCTACATCAGGACTAAAGCAGGTCTACATCAGGACTAAAGCAGGTCTACATCAGGACTAAAGCAGGCCTACATCAGGACTAAAGCAGGTCTACATCAGGACTAAAGCAGGTCTACATCAGGACTAAAGCAGGCCTACATCAGGACTAAAGCAGGTCTACATCAGGACTACTTCAAGACTAAACCAGGTCTACATCAGGACTAAAGCAGGCCTACATCAGGACTAAAGCAGGTCTACATCAGGACTAAAGCAGGTCTACATCAGGACTAAAGCAGGTCTACATCAGGACTACTTCAAGACTAAACCAGGTCTACATCAGGACTAAAGCAGGTCTACATCAGGACTAAAGCAGGTCTACATCAGGACTAAAGCAGGCCTATATCAGGACTAAAGCAGGTCTACATCAGGACTAAAGCAGGTCTACATCAGGACTAAAGCAGGTCTACATCAGGACTAAAGAAGGCCTACATCAGGACTAAAGCAGGTCTACATCAGGACTACTTCAAGACTAAACCAGGTCTACATCAGGACTAAAGCAGGTCTACATTAGGACTAAAGCAGGTCTACATCAGGACTACTTCAAGACTAAACCAGGTCTACATCAGGACTAAGCCAGGACTACATCAGGACTAAAGCAGGTCTACATCAGGACTAAACCAGGTCTACATCAGGACTAAAGCAGGCCTACATCAGGACTAAAGCAGGTCAACTTGAGGAGTAAAGCAGGTCTATATCAAGACTAAACCAGGTCTACATCAGGACTAAGCCAGGACTACATCAGGACTAAAGCAGGTCAACATCAGGACTGAAGATGGTCTACATCAGGACTAAGCCAGGACTACATCAGGACTAAAGCAGGTCTACATCAGGACTAAACCAGGTCTACATCAAGACTAAACCAGGTCTACATCAGGACTACATCAGTACTAAAGCAGGTCTACATCAGGACTAAACCAGGTCTACATCAAAACTAAACCAGGTCTACATCAGGACTAAAGCAGGTCTACATCAGGACTAAAGCAGGACTACATCAGGACTAAAGCAGGCCTACATCAGGACTAAAGCAGGTCTACATCAGGACTAAAGCAGGTCTACATCAGGACTAAAGCAGGCCTACATCAGGACTAAAGCAGGTCTACATCAGGACTAAAGCAGGTCTACGTCAGGACTAAAGCAGGACTACATCAGGACTAAACCAGGTCTACATCAGGACTAAAGCAGGCCTACATCAGGACTAAAGCAGGTCTACATCAGGACTAAAGCAGGTCTACGTCAGGACTAAAGCAGGCCTACATCAGGACTAAAGCAGGTCTACATCAGGACTAAAGCAGGCCTACGCCAGGACTAAAGCAGGCCTACATCAGGACTAAAGCAGGACTACATCAGGACTAAACCAGGTCTACATCAGGACTAAAGTAGGCCTACATCAGGACTAAACCAGGTCTACATCAAAACTAAACCAGGACTACATCAGGACTAAAGCAGGTCTACATCAGGACTAAACCAGGTCTACATCAGGACTAAAGCAGGTCTACATCAGGACTAAAGCAGGTCTACATCAGGACTAAAGCAGGTCTACATCTGGACTAAAGCAGGTCTACATCAGGACTAAAGCAGGTCTACATCAGGACTAAAGCAGGCCTACATCAGGACTAAAGCAGGTCTACATCAGGACTAAAGCAGATCTACGTCAGGACTAAAGCAGGTCTACGTCAGGACTAAAGCAGGTCTACATCAGGACTAAAGCAGGTCTACATCAGGACTAAAGCAGGTCTACATCAGGACTAAACCAGGTCTACATCAGGATGAAAGCAGGTCTACATCAGGACTAAAGCAGATCTACGTCAGGACTAAAGCAGGTCTACATCAGGACTAAAGCAGGTCTACGTCAGGACTAAAGCAGGTCTACATCAGGACTAAAGCAGGCCTACGTCAGGACTGAAGCAGGTCTACATCAGGACTAAAGCATGACTACATCAGGACTAAAGCAGGTCTACATCAGGACTAAAGCAGGCCTACATCAGGACTAAAGCAGGACTACATCAGGACTAAACCAGGTCTACATCAGGACTAAAGTAGGCCTACATCAGGACTAAACCAGGTCTACATCAGGACTAAAGCAGGCCTACATCAGGACTAAAGCAGGTCTACATCAGGACTAAAGCAGGTCTACATCAGGACTAAACCAGGTCTACATCAGGACTAAAGCAGGCCTACATCAGGACTAAAGCAGGTCTACATCAGGACTAAAGCAGGTCTACATCAGGACTAAAGCAGGACTACATCAGGACTAAAGCAGGTCTACATCAGGACTAAAGCAGGCCTACATCAGGACTAAAGCAGGAATACATCAGGACTAAACCAGGTCTACATCAGGACTAAAGCAGGCCTACGTCAGGACTAAACCAGGTCTACATCAGGACTAAAGCAGGCCTACATCAGGACTAAAGCAGGTCTACATCAGGACTAAAGCAGGTCTACGTCAGGACTAAAGCAGGTCTACATCAGGACTAAAGCAGGACTACATCAGGACTAAAGCAGGTCTACTTCAGGACTAAAGCAGGCCTACATCAGGACTAAATCAGGTCTACATCAGGACTAAACCAGGTCTACATCAGGACTAAAGCAGGTCTACAAAAGGACTAAAGCAGGTCTACAACAGGACTAAAGCAGGTCTACATCAGGACTAAACCAGGTCTACATCAGGACTAAAGCAGGTCCACAACAGGACTAAAGCAGGTCTACAACAAGACTAAAGCAGGCCTACATCAGGACTAAAGCAGGTCTACGTCAGGACTAAAGCAGGTCTACATCAGGACTAAAGCAGGTCTACATCAGGACTAAAGCAGGTCTACGTCAGGACTAAAGCAGGTCTACATCAGGAATAAAGCAGGTCTACATCAGGACTAAAGCAGGTCTACATAAGGACTAAAGCAGGTCTACATCAGGACTAAAGCAGGTCTACATCAGGACTAAAGCAGGTCTACATCAGGACTAAAGCAGGTCTACGTCAGGACTAAAGCAGGTCTACATCAGGACTAAAGCAGGTCTACATCAGGACTAGAGCAGGTCTACATCAGGACTAAAGCAGGCCTACATCAGGACTAAAGCAGGTCTACATCAGGACTAAAGCAGGTCTACGTCAGGACTAAAGCAGATCTACATCAGGACTAAAGCAGGTCTACATCAGGACTAAAGCAGGTCTACATCAGGACTAAAGCAGGTCTACATCAGGACTAAAGCAGGTCTACATCAGGACTACTTCAAGACTAAACCAGGTCTACATCAGGACTAAAGCAGGTCTACATCAGGACTAAAGCAGGTCTACATCAGGACTAAAGCAGGTCTACATCAGGACTAAAGTAGGTCTAAATTAGGACTAAAGTAGGTCTACATCAGGACTAAAGGAGGCCTACATCAGGACTAAAGCAGGTCTACATCAGGACTACTTCAAGACTAAACCAGGTCTACATCAGGACTAAAGCAGGTCTACATCAGGACTAAAGCAGGCCTATATCAGGACTAAAGCAGGTCTACATCAGGACTAAAGCAGGTCTACATCAGGACTAAAGCAGGTCTACATCAGGACTAAAGCAGGCCTACGTCAGGACTGAAGCAGGTCTACATCAGGACTAAAGCATGACTACATCAGGACTAAAGCAGGTCTACATCAGGACTAAAGCAGGCCTACATCAGGACTAAAGCAGGACTACATCAGGACTAAACCAGGTCTACATCAGGACTAAAGTAGGCCTACATCAGGACTAAACCAGGTCTACATCAGGACTAAAGCAGGCCTACATCAGGACTAAAGCAGGTCTACATCAGGACTAAAGCAGGTCTACATCAGGACTAAACCAGGTCTACATCAGGACTAAAGCAGGCCTACATCAGGACTAAAGCAGGTCTACATCAGGACTAAAGCAGGTCTACGTCAGGACTAAAGCAGGTCTACATCAGGACTAAAGCAGGACTACATCAGGACTAAAGCAGGTCTACATCAGGACTAAAGCAGGCCTACATCAGGACTAAAGCAGGAATACATCAGGACTAAACCAGGTCTACATCAGGACTAAAGCAGGCCTACGTCAGGACTAAACCAGGTCTACATCAGGACTAAAGCAGGCCTACATCAGGACTAAAGCAGGTCTACATCAGGACTAAAGCAGGTCTACGTCAGGACTAAAGCAGGTCTACATCAGGACTAAAGCAGGACTACATCAGGACTAAAGCAGGTCTACTTCAGGACTAAAGCAGGCCTACATCAGGACTAAATCAGGTCTACATCAGGACTAAACCAGGTCTACATCAGGACTAAAGCAGGTCTACAAAAGGACTAAAGCAGGTCTACAACAGGACTAAAGCAGGTCTACATCAGGACTAAACCAGGTCTACATCAGGACTAAAGCAGGTCCACAACAGGACTAAAGCAGGTCTACAACAAGACTAAAGCAGGCCTACATCAGGACTAAAGCAGGTCTACGTCAGGACTAAAGCAGGTCTACATCAGGACTAAAGCAGGTCTACATCAGGACTAAAGCAGGTCTACGTCAGGACTAAAGCAGGTCTACATCAGGAATAAAGCAGGTCTACATCAGGACTAAAGCAGGTCTACATAAGGACTAAAGCAGGTCTACATCAGGACTAAAGCAGGTCTACATCAGGACTAAAGCAGGTCTACATCAGGACTAAAGCAGGTCTACGTCAGGACTAAAGCAGGTCTACATCAGGACTAAAGCAGGTCTACATCAGGACTAGAGCAGGTCTACATCAGGACTAAAGCAGGCCTACATCAGGACTAAAGCAGGTCTACATCAGGACTAAAGCAGGTCTACGTCAGGACTAAAGCAGATCTACATCAGGACTAAAGCAGGTCTACATCAGGACTAAAGCAGGTCTACATCAGGACTAAAGCAGGTCTACATCAGGACTAAAGCAGGTCTACATCAGGACTACTTCAAGACTAAACCAGGTCTACATCAGGACTAAAGCAGGTCTACATCAGGACTAAAGCAGGTCTACATCAGGACTAAAGCAGGTCTACATCAGGACTAAAGTAGGTCTAAATTAGGACTAAAGTAGGTCTACATCAGGACTAAAGGAGGCCTACATCAGGACTAAAGCAGGTCTACATCAGGACTACTTCAAGACTAAACCAGGTCTACATCAGGACTAAAGCAGGTCTACATCAGGACTAAAGCAGGCCTATATCAGGACTAAAGCAGGTCTACATCAGGACTAAAGCAGGTCTACATCAGGACTAAAGCAGGTCTACATCAGGACTAAAGCAGGTCTACATCAGGACTAAAGCAGGCCTACATCAGGACTAAAGCAGGTCTACATCAGGACTAAAGCAGGTCTACATCAGGACTAAAGCAGGTCTACATCAGGATTAAAGAAGGCCTACATCAGGACTAAAGCAGGTCTACATCAGGACTACTTCAAGACTAAACCAGGTCTACATCAGGACTAAAGCAGGCCTACATCAGGACTAAAGCAGGTCTACATTAGGACTAAAGCAGGTCTACATCAGGACTACTTCAAGACTAAACCAGGTCTACATCAGGACTAAGCCAGGACTACATCAGGACTAAAGCAGGTCTACATCAGGACTAAACCAGGTCTACATCAGGACTAAAGCAGGCCTACATCAGGACTAAAGCAGGTCTACATCAGGACTAAAGCAGGTCTACGTCAGGACTAAAGCAGATCTACATCAGGACTAAAGCAGGTCTACATCAGGACTAAAGCAGGTCTACATCAGGACTAAAGCAGGCCTACATCAGGACTAAAGCAGGTCTACATCAGGACTAAAGCAGGTCTACATCAGGACTAAAGCAGGTCTACATCAGGACTAAAGCAGGTCTACATCAGGACTACTTCAAGACTAAACCAGGTCTACATCAGGACTAAAGCAGGTCTACATCAGGACTAAAGCAGGTCTACATCAGGACTAAAGCAGGCCTACATCAGGACTAAAGCAGGTCTACATCAGGACTAAAGCAGGTCTACATCAGGACTAAAGCAGGCCTACATCAGGACTAAAGCAGGTCTACATCAGGACTACTTCAAGACTAAACCAGGTCTACATCAGGACTAAAGCAGGCCTACATCAGGACTAAAGCAGGTCTACATCAGGACTAAAGCAGGTCTACATCAGGACTAAAGCAGGTCTACATCAGGACTACTTCAAGACTAAACCAGGTCTACATCAGGACTAAAGCAGGTCTACATCAGGACTAAAGCAGGTCTACATCAGGACTAAAGCAGGCCTACATCAGGACTAAAGCAGGTCTACATCAGGACTAAAGCAGGTCTACATCAGGACTAAAGCAGGTCTACATCAGGACTAAAGAAGGCCTACATCAGGACTAAAGCAGGTCTACATCAGGACTACTTCAAGACTAAACCAGGTCTACATCAGGACTAAAGCAGGCCTACATCAGGACTAAAGCAGGTCTACATTAGGACTAAAGCAGGTCTACATCAGGACTACTTCAAGACTAAACCAGGTCTACATCAGGACTAAGCCAGGACTACATCAGGACTAAAGCAGGTCTACATCAGGACTAAAGCAGGCCTACATCAGGACTAAAGCAGGTCTACATCAGGACTAAAGCAGGTCTACGTCAGGACTAAAGCAGGTCTACATCAGGACTAAACCAGGTCTACATCAGGACTAAAGCAGGCCTACATCAGGACTAAAGCAGGTCTACATCAGGACTAAAGCAGGTCTACGTCAGGACTAAAGCAGGTCTACATCAGGACTAAAGCAGGACTACATCAGGACTAAAGCAGGTCTACATCAGGACTAAAGCAGGCCTACATCAGGACTAAAGCAGGAATACATCAGGACTAAACCAGGTCTACATCAGGACTAAAGCAGGCCTACGTCAGGACTAAACCAGGTCTACATCAGGACTAAAGCAGGCCTACATCAGGACTAAAGCAGGTCTACATCAGGACTAAAGCAGGTCTACGTCAGGACTAAAGCAGGTCTACATCAGGACTAAAGCAGGACTACATCAGGACTAAAGCAGGTCTACTTCAGGACTAAAGCAGGCCTACATCAGGACTAAATCAGGTCTACATCAGGACTAAACCAGGTCTACATCAGGACTAAAGCAGGTCTACAAAAGGACTAAAGCAGGTCTACAACAGGACTAAAGCAGGTCTACATCAGGACTAAACCAGGTCTACATCAGGACTAAAGCAGGTCCACAACAGGACTAAAGCAGGTCTACAACAAGACTAAAGCAGGCCTACATCAAGACTAAAGCAGGTCTACGTCAGGACTAAAGCAGGTCTACATCAGGACTAAAGCAGGTCTACATCAGGACTAAAGCAGGTCTACGTCAGGACTAAAGCAGGTCTACATCAGGAATAAAGCAGGTCTACATCAGGACTAAAGCAGGTCTACATAAGGACTAAAGCAGGTCTACATCAGGACTAAAGCAGGTCTACATCAGGACTAAAGCAGGTCTACATCAGGACTAAAGCAGGTCTACGTCAGGACTAAAGCAGGTCTACATCAGGACTAAAGCAGGTCTACATCAGGACTAGAGCAGGTCTACATCAGGACTAAAGCAGGCCTACATCAGGACTAAAGCAGGTCTACATCAGGACTAAAGCAGGTCTACGTCAGGACTAAAGCAGATCTACATCAGGACTAAAGCAGGTCTACATCAGGACTAAAGCAGGTCTACATCAGGACTAAAGCAGGTCTACATCAGGACTAAAGCAGGTCTACATCAGGACTAAAGCAGGTCTACATCAGGACTACTTCAAGACTAAACCAGGTCTACATCAGGACTAAAGCAGGTCTACATCAGGACTAAAGCAGGTCTACGTCAGGACTAAAGCAGATCTACATCAGGACTAAAGCAGGTCTACATCAGGACTAAAGCAGGTCTACATCAGGACTAAAGCAGGTCTACATCAGGACTAAAGCAGGTCTACATCAGGACTACTTCAAGACTAAACCAGGTCTACATCAGGACTAAAGCAGGTCTACATCAGGACTAAAGCAGGTCTACATCAGGACTAAAGCAGGTCTACATCAGGACTAAAGTAGGTCTAAATTAGGACTAAAGTAGGTCTACATCAGGACTAAAGGAGGCCTACATCAGGACTAAAGCAGGTCTACATCAGGACTACTTCAAGACTAAACCAGGTCTACATCAGGACTAAAGCAGGTCTACATCAGGACTAAAGCAGGCCTATATCAGGACTAAAGCAGGTCTACATCAGGACTAAAGCAGGTCTACATCAGGACTAAAGCAGGTCTACATCAGGACTAAAGCAGGCCTACGTCAGGACTGAAGCAGGTCTACATCAGGACTAAAGCATGACTACATCAGGACTAAAGCAGGTCTACATCAGGACTAAAGCAGGCCTACATCAGGACTAAAGCAGGACTACATCAGGACTAAACCAGGTCTACATCAGGACTAAAGTAGGCCTACATCAGGACTAAACCAGGTCTACATCAGGACTAAAGCAGGCCTACATCAGGACTAAAGCAGGTCTACATCAGGACTAAAGCAGGTCTACATCAGGACTAAACCAGGTCTACATCAGGACTAAAGCAGGCCTACATCAGGACTAAAGCAGGTCTACATCAGGACTAAAGCAGGTCTACGTCAGGACTAAAGCAGGTCTACATCAGGACTAAAGCAGGACTACATCAGGACTAAAGCAGGTCTACATCAGGACTAAAGCAGGCCTACATCAGGACTAAAGCAGGAATACATCAGGACTAAACCAGGTCTACATCAGGACTAAAGCAGGCCTACGTCAGGACTAAACCAGGTCTACATCAGGACTAAAGCAGGCCTACATCAGGACTAAAGCAGGTCTACATCAGGACTAAAGCAGGTCTACGTCAGGACTAAAGCAGGTCTACATCAGGACTAAAGCAGGACTACATCAGGACTAAAGCAGGTCTACTTCAGGACTAAAGCAGGCCTACATCAGGACTAAATCAGGTCTACATCAGGACTAAACCAGGTCTACATCAGGACTAAAGCAGGTCTACAAAAGGACTAAAGCAGGTCTACAACAGGACTAAAGCAGGTCTACATCAGGACTAAACCAGGTCTACATCAGGACTAAAGCAGGTCCACAACAGGACTAAAGCAGGTCTACAACAAGACTAAAGCAGGCCTACATCAGGACTAAAGCAGGTCTACGTCAGGACTAAAGCAGGTCTACATCAGGACTAAAGCAGGTCTACATCAGGACTAAAGCAGGTCTACGTCAGGACTAAAGCAGGTCTACATCAGGAATAAAGCAGGTCTACATCAGGACTAAAGCAGGTCTACATAAGGACTAAAGCAGGTCTACATCAGGACTAAAGCAGGTCTACATCAGGACTAAAGCAGGTCTACATCAGGACTAAAGCAGGTCTACGTCAGGACTAAAGCAGGTCTGTATCAGGACTAAAGCAGGTCTACATCAGGACTAGAGCAGGTCTACATCAGGACTAAAGCAGGCCTACATCAGGACTAAAGCAGGTCTACATCAGGACTAAAGCAGGTCTACGTCAGGACTAAAGCAGATCTACATCAGGACTAAAGCAGGTCTACATCAGGACTAAAGCAGGTCTACATCAGGACTAAAGCAGGTCTACATCAGGACTAAAGCAGGTCTACATCAGGACTACTTCAAGACTAAACCAGGTCTACATCAGGACTAAAGCAGGTCTACATCAGGACTAAAGCAGGTCTACATCAGGACTAAAGCAGGTCTACATCAGGACTAAAGTAGGTCTAAATTAGGACTAAAGTAGGTCTACATCAGGACTAAAGGAGGCCTACATCAGGACTAAAGCAGGTCTACATCAGGACTACTTCAAGACTAAACCAGGTCTACATCAGGACTAAAGCAGGTCTACATCAGGACTAAAGCAGGCCTATATCAGGACTAAAGCAGGTCTACATCAGGACTAAAGCAGGTCTACATCAGGACTAAAGCAGGTCTACATCAGGACTAAAGCAGGCCTACATCAGGACTAAAGCAGGTCTACATCAGGACTAAAGCAGGTCTACATCAGGACTAAAGCAGGTCTACATCAGGATTAAAGAAGGCCTACATCAGGACTAAAGCAGGTCTACATCAGGACTACTTCAAGACTAAACCAGGTCTACATCAGGACTAAAGCAGGCCTACATCAGGACTAAAGCAGGTCTACATTAGGACTAAAGCAGGTCTACATCAGGACTACTTCAAGACTAAACCAGGTCTACATCAGGACTAAGCCAGGACTACATCAGGACTAAAGCAGGTCTACATCAGGACTAAACCAGGTCTACATCAGGACTAAAGCAGGCCTACATCAGGACTAAAGCAGGTCTACATCAGGACTAAAGCAGGTCTACGTCAGGACTAAAGCAGATCTACATCAGGACTAAAGCAGGTCTACATCAGGACTAAAGCAGGTCTACATCAGGACTAAAGCAGGCCTACATCAGGACTAAAGCAGGTCTACATCAGGACCAAAGCAGGTCTACATCAGGACTAAAGCAGGTCTACATCAGGACTAAAGCAGGTCTACATCAGGACTACTTCAAGACTAAACCAGGTCTACATCAGGACTAAAGCAGGTCTACATCAGGACTAAAGCAGGTCTACATCAGGACTAAAGCAGGCCTACATCAGGACTAAAGCAGGTCTACATCAGGACTAAAGCAGGTCTACATCAGGACTAAAGCAGGCCTACATCAGGACTAAAGCAGGTCTACATCAGGACTACTTCAAGACTAAACCAGGTCTACATCAGGACTAAAGCAGGCCTACATCAGGACTAAAGCAGGTCTACATCAGGACTAAAGCAGGTCTACATCAGGACTAAAGCAGGTCTACATCAGGACTACTTCAAGACTAAACCAGGTCTACATCAGGACTAAAGCAGGTCTACATCAGGACTAAAGCAGGTCTACATCAGGACTAAAGCAGGCCTACATCAGGACTAAAGCAGGTCTACATCAGGACTAAAGCAGGTCTACATCAGGACTAAAGCAGGTCTACATCAGGACTAAAGAAGGCCTACATCAGGACTAAAGCAGGTCTACATCAGGACTACTTCAAGACTAAACCAGGTCTACATCAGGACTAAAGCAGGCCTACATCAGGACTAAAGCAGGTCTACATTAGGACTAAAGCAGGTCTACATCAGGACTACTTCAAGACTAAACCAGGTCTACATCAGGACTAAGCCAGGACTACATCAGGACTAAAGCAGGTCTACATCAGGACTAAAGCAGGCCTACATCAGGACTAAAGCAGGTCTACATCAGGACTAAAGCAGGTCTACGTCAGGACTAAAGCAGGTCTACATCAGGACTAAACCAGGTCTACATCAGGACTAAAGCAGGCCTACATCAGGACTAAAGCAGGTCTACATCAGGACTAAAGCAGGTCTACGTCAGGACTAAAGCAGGTCTACATCAGGACTAAAGCAGGACTACATCAGGACTAAAGCAGGTCTACATCAGGACTAAAGCAGGCCTACATCAGGACTAAAGCAGGAATACATCAGGACTAAACCAGGTCTACATCAGGACTAAAGCAGGCCTACGTCAGGACTAAACCAGGTCTACATCAGGACTAAAGCAGGCCTACATCAGGACTAAAGCAGGTCTACATCAGGACTAAAGCAGGTCTACGTCAGGACTAAAGCAGGTCTACATCAGGACTAAAGCAGGACTACATCAGGACTAAAGCAGGTCTACTTCAGGACTAAAGCAGGCCTACATCAGGACTAAATCAGGTCTACATCAGGACTAAACCAGGTCTACATCAGGACTAAAGCAGGTCTACAAAAGGACTAAAGCAGGTCTACAACAGGACTAAAGCAGGTCTACATCAGGACTAAACCAGGTCTACATCAGGACTAAAGCAGGTCCACAACAGGACTAAAGCAGGTCTACAACAAGACTAAAGCAGGCCTACATCAGGACTAAAGCAGGTCTACGTCAGGACTAAAGCAGGTCTACATCAGGACTAAAGCAGGTCTACATCAGGACTAAAGCAGGTCTACGTCAGGACTAAAGCAGGTCTACATCAGGAATAAAGCAGGTCTACATCAGGACTAAAGCAGGTCTACATAAGGACTAAAGCAGGTCTACATCAGGACTAAAGCAGGTCTACATCAGGACTAAAGCAGGTCTACATCAGGACTAAAGCAGGTCTACGTCAGGACTAAAGCAGGTCTACATCAGGACTAAAGCAGGTCTACATCAGGACTAGAGCAGGTCTACATCAGGACTAAAGCAGGCCTACATCAGGACTAAAGCAGGTCTACATCAGGACTAAAGCAGGTCTACGTCAGGACTAAAGCAGATCTACATCAGGACTAAAGCAGGTCTACATCAGGACTAAAGCAGGTCTACATCAGGACTAAAGCAGGTCTACATCAGGACTAAAGCAGGTCTACATCAGGACTAAAGCAGGTCTACATCAGGACTACTTCAAGACTAAACCAGGTCTACATCAGGACTAAAGCAGGTCTACATCAGGACTAAAGCAGGTCTACATCAGGACTAAAGCAGGTCTACATCAGGACTAAAGTAGGTCTACATCAGGACTAAAGTAGGTCTACATCAGGACTAAAGGAGGCCTACATCAGGACTAAAGCAGGTCTACATCAGGACTACTTCAAGACTAAACCAGGTCTACATCAGGACTAAAGCAGGTCTACATCAGGACTAAAGCAGGCCTATATCAGGACTAAAGCAGGTCTACATCAGGACTAAAGCAGGTCTACATCAGGACTAAAGCAGGTCTACATCAGGACTAAAGCAGGTCTACATCAGGACTAAAGCAGGCCTACATCAGGACTAAAGCAGGTCTACATCAGGACTAAAGCAGGTCTACATCAGGACTAAAGCAGGTCTACATCAGGACTAAAGAAGGCCTACATCAGGACTAAAGCAGGTCTACATCAGGACTACTTCAAGACTAAACCAGGTCTACATCAGGACTAAATCAGGCCTACATCAGGACTAAAGCAGGTCTACATTAGGACTAAAGCAGGTCTACATCAGGACTACTTCAAGACTAAACCAGGTCTACATCAGGACTAAGCCAGGACTACATCAGGACTAAAGCAGGTCTACATCAGGACTAAACCAGGTCTACATCAGGACTAAAGCAGGCCTACATCAGGACTAAAGCAGGTCTACATCAGGACTAAAGCAGGTCTACGTCAGGACTAAAGCAGATCTACATCAGGACTAAAGCAGGTCTACATCAGGACTAAAGCAGGTCTACATCAGGACTAAAGCAGGCCTACATCAGGACTAAAGCAGGTCTACATCAGGACTAAAGCAGGTCTACATCAGGACTAAAGCAGGTCTACATCAGGACTACTTCAAGACTAAACCAGGTCTACATCAGGACTAAAGCAGGTCTACATCAGGACTAAAGCAGGTCTACATCAGGACTAAAGCAGGCCTACATCAGGACTAAAGCAGGTCTACATCAGGACTAAAGCAGGTCTACATCAGGACTAAAGCAGGTCTACATCAGGACTAAAGAAGGCCTACATCAGGACTAAAGCAGGTCTACATCAGGACTACTTCAAGACTAAACCAGATCTACATCAGGACTAAAGCAGGCCTACATCAGGACTAAAGCAGGTCTACATTAGGACTAAAGCAGGTCTACATCAGGACTACTTCAAGACTAAACCAGGTCTACATCAGGACTAAGCCAGGACTACATCAGGACTAAAGCAGGTCTACATCAGGACTAAACCAGGTCTACATCAGGACTAAAGCAGGTCTACATAAGGACTAAAGCAGGTCTACATCAGGACTAAAGCAGGTCTACATCAGGACTAAAGCAGGTCTACATCAGGACTAAAGCAGGTCTACGTCAGGACTAAAGCAGGTCTACATCAGGACTAAAGCAGGTCTACATCAGGACTAGAGCAGGTCTACATCAGGACTAAAGCAGGCCTACATCAGGACTAAAGCAGGTCTACATCAGGACTAAAGCAGGTCTACGTCAGGACTAAAGCAGATCTACATCAGGACTAAAGCAGGTCTACATCAGGACTAAAGCAGGTCTACATCAGGACTAAAGCAGGTCTACATCAGGACTAAAGCAGGTCTACATCAGGACTAAAGCAGGTCTACATCAGGACTACTTCAAGACTAAACCAGGTCTACATCAGGACTAAAGCAGGTCTACATCAGGACTAAAGCAGGTCTACATCAGGACTAAAGCAGGTCTACATCAGGACTAAAGTAGGTCTACATCAGGACTAAAGTAGGTCTACATCAGGACTAAAGGAGGCCTACATCAGGACTAAAGCAGGTCTACATCAGGACTACTTCAAGACTAAACCAGGTCTACATCAGGACTAAAGCAGGTCTACATCAGGACTAAAGCAGGCCTATATCAGGACTAAAGCAGGTCTACATCAGGACTAAAGCAGGTCTACATCAGGACTAAAGCAGGTCTACATCAGGACTAAAGCAGGTCTACATCAGGACTAAAGCAGGCCTACATCAGGACTAAAGCAGGTCTACATCAGGACTAAAGCAGGTCTACATCAGGACTAAAGCAGGTCTACATCAGGACTAAAGAAGGCCTACATCAGGACTAAAGCAGGTCTACATCAGGACTACTTCAAGACTAAACCAGGTCTACATCAGGACTAAATCAGGCCTACATCAGGACTAAAGCAGGTCTACATTAGGACTAAAGCAGGTCTACATCAGGACTACTTCAAGACTAAACCAGGTCTACATCAGGACTAAGCCAGGACTACATCAGGACTAAAGCAGGTCTACATCAGGACTAAACCAGGTCTACATCAGGACTAAAGCAGGCCTACATCAGGACTAAAGCAGGTCTACATCAGGACTAAAGCAGGTCTACGTCAGGACTAAAGCAGATCTACATCAGGACTAAAGCAGGTCTACATCAGGACTAAAGCAGGTCTACATCAGGACTAAAGCAGGCCTACATCAGGACTAAAGCAGGTCTACATCAGGACTAAAGCAGGTCTACATCAGGACTAAAGCAGGTCTACATCAGGACTACTTCAAGACTAAACCAGGTCTACATCAGGACTAAAGCAGGTCTACATCAGGACTAAAGCAGGTCTACATCAGGACTAAAGCAGGCCTACATCAGGACTAAAGCAGGTCTACATCAGGACTAAAGCAGGTCTACATCAGGACTAAAGCAGGTCTACATCAGGACTAAAGAAGGCCTACATCAGGACTAAAGCAGGTCTACATCAGGACTACTTCAAGACTAAACCAGATCTACATCAGGACTAAAGCAGGCCTACATCAGGACTAAAGCAGGTCTACATTAGGACTAAAGCAGGTCTACATCAGGACTACTTCAAGACTAAACCAGGTCTACATCAGGACTAAGCCAGGACTACATCAGGACTAAAGCAGGTCTACATCAGGACTAAACCAGGTCTACATCAGGACTAAAGCAGGCCTACATCAGGACTAAAGCAGGTCAACTTGAGGAGTAAAGCAGGTCTATATCAAGACTAAACCAGGTCTACATCAGGACTAAGCCAGGACTACATCAGGACTAAAGCAGGTCAACATCAGGACTGAAGATGGTCTACATCAGGACTAAGCCAGGACTACATCAGGACTAAAGCAGGTCTACATCAGGACTAAACCAGGTCTACATCAAGACTAAACCAGGTCTACATCAGGACTACATCAGTACTAAAGCAGGTCTACATCAGGACTAAACCAGGTCTACATCAGGACTAAAGCAGGTCTACATCAAGACTAAACCAGGTCTACATCAGGACTAAACCAGGTCTACATCAGGACTAAGCCAGGACTACATCAGGACTAAAGCAGGTCTACATCAGGACTACTTCAAGACTAAACCAGGTCTACATCAGGAATAAACCAGGTCTACATCAAAACTAAACCAGGTCTACATCAGGACTAAAGCAGGCCTACATCAGGACTAAAGCAGGTCTACATCAGGACTAAAGCAGGTCTACATCAGGACTAAAGCAGGTCTACATCAGGACTAAAGCAGGTCTACATCAGGACTAAAGCAGGTCTACATCAGGACTAAAGCAGGTCTACATCAGGACTAAAGCAGGTCTACATCAGGACTAAAGAAGGCCTACATCAGGACTAAAGCAGGTCTACATCAGGACTACTTCAAGACTAAACCAGGTCTACATCAGGACTAAAGCAGGCCTACATCAGGACTAAAGCAGGTCTACATTAGGACTAAAGCAGGTCTACATCAGGACTACTTCAAGACTAAACCAGGTCTACATCAGGACTAAGCCAGGACTACATCAGGACTAAAGCAGGTCTACATCAGGACTAAACCAGGTCTACATCAGGACTAAAGCAGGCCTACATCAGGACTAAAGCAGGTCTACATCAGGACTAAAGCAGGTCTACGTCAGGACTAAAGCAGATCTACATCAGGACTAAAGCAGGTCTACATCAGGACTAAAGCAGGTCTACATCAGGACTAAAGCAGGCCTACATCAGGACTAAAGCAGGTCTACATCAGGACTAAAGCAGGTCTACGTCAGGACTAAAGCAGATCTACATCAGGACTAAAGCAGGTCTACATCAGGACTAAAGCAGGTCTACATCAGGACTAAAGCAGGTCTACATCAGGACTAAAGCAGGTCTACATCAGGACTAAAGCAGATCTACATCAGGACTAAAGCAGGTCTACGTCAGGACTAAAGCAGATCTACATCAGGACTAAAGCAGGTCTACATCAGGACTAAAGCAGGTCTACATCAGGACTAAAGCAGGTCTACATCAGGACTAAAGCAGGTCTACATCAGGACTAAAGCAGGTCTACATCAGGACTACTTCAAGACTAAACCAGGTCTACATCAGGACTAAAGCAGGTCTACATCAGGACTAAAGCAGGTCTACATCAGGACTAAAGCAGGTCTACATCAGGACTAAAGTAGGTCTACATCAGGACTAAAGTAGGTCTACATCAGGACTAAAGGAGGCCTACATCAGGACTAAAGCAGGTCTACATCAGGACTACTTCAAGACTAAACCAGGTCTACATCAGGACTAAAGCAGGTCTACATCAGGACTAAAGCAGGCCTATATCAGGACTAAAGCAGGTCTACATCAGGACTAAAGCAGGTCTACATCAGGACTAAAGCAGGTCTACATCAGGACTAAAGCAGGTCTACATCAGGACTAAAGCAGGCCTACATCAGGACTAAAGCAGGTCTACATCAGGACTAAAGCAGGTCTACATCAGGACTAAAGCAGGTCTACATCAGGACTAAAGAAGGCCTACATCAGGACTAAAGCAGGTCTACATCAGGACTACTTCAAGACTAAACCAGGTCTACATCAGGACTAAATCAGGCCTACATCAGGACTAAAGCAGGTCTACATTAGGACTAAAGCAGGTCTACATCAGGACTACTTCAAGACTAAACCAGGTCTACATCAGGACTAAGCCAGGACTACATCAGGACTAAAGCAGGTCTACATCAGGACTAAACCAGGTCTACATCAGGACTAAAGCAGGCCTACATCAGGACTAAAGCAGGTCTACATCAGGACTAAAGCAGGTCTACGTCAGGACTAAAGCAGATCTACATCAGGACTAAAGCAGGTCTACATCAGGACTAAAGCAGGTCTACATCAGGACTAAAGCAGGCCTACATCAGGACTAAAGCAGGTCTACATCAGGACTAAAGCAGGTCTACATCAGGACTAAAGCAGGTCTACATCAGGACTACTTCAAGACTAAACCAGGTCTACATCAGGACTAAAGCAGGTCTACATCAGGACTAAAGCAGGTCTACATCAGGACTAAAGCAGGCCTACATCAGGACTAAAGCAGGTCTACATCAGGACTAAAGCAGGTCTACATCAGGACTAAAGCAGGTCTACATCAGGACTAAAGAAGGCCTACATCAGGACTAAAGCAGGTCTACATCAGGACTACTTCAAGACTAAACCAGATCTACATCAGGACTAAAGCAGGCCTACATCAGGACTAAAGCAGGTCTACATTAGGACTAAAGCAGGTCTACATCAGGACTACTTCAAGACTAAACCAGGTCTACATCAGGACTAAGCCAGGACTACATCAGGACTAAAGCAGGTCTACATCAGGACTAAACCAGGTCTACATCAGGACTAAAGCAGGCCTACATCAGGACTAAAGCAGGTCAACTTGAGGAGTAAAGCAGGTCTATATCAAGACTAAACCAGGTCTACATCAGGACTAAGCCAGGACTACATCAGGACTAAAGCAGGTCAACATCAGGACTGAAGATGGTCTACATCAGGACTAAGCCAGGACTACATCAGGACTAAAGCAGGTCTACATCAGGACTAAACCAGGTCTACATCAAGACTAAACCAGGTCTACATCAGGACTACATCAGTACTAAAGCAGGTCTACATCAGGACTAAACCAGGTCTACATCAGGACTAAAGCAGGTCTACATCAAGACTAAACCAGGTCTACATCAGGACTAAACCAGGTCTACATCAGGACTAAGCCAGGACTACATCAGGACTAAAGCAGGTCTACATCAGGACTACTTCAAGACTAAACCAGGTCTACATCAGGAATAAACCAGGTCTACATCAAAACTAAACCAGGTCTACATCAGGACTAAAGCAGGCCTACATCAGGACTAAAGCAGGTCTACATCAGGACTAAAGCAGGTCTACATCAGGACTAAAGCAGGTCTACATCAGGACTAAAGCAGGTCTACATCAGGACTAAAGCAGGTCTACATCAGGACTAAAGCAGGTCTACATCAGGACTAAAGCAGGTCTACATCAGGACTAAAGAAGGCCTACATCAGGACTAAAGCAGGTCTACATCAGGACTACTTCAAGACTAAACCAGGTCTACATCAGGACTAAAGCAGGCCTACATCAGGACTAAAGCAGGTCTACATTAGGACTAAAGCAGGTCTACATCAGGACTACTTCAAGACTAAACCAGGTCTACATCAGGACTAAGCCAGGACTACATCAGGACTAAAGCAGGTCTACATCAGGACTAAACCAGGTCTACATCAGGACTAAAGCAGGCCTACATCAGGACTAAAGCAGGTCTACATCAGGACTAAAGCAGGTCTACGTCAGGACTAAAGCAGATCTACATCAGGACTAAAGCAGGTCTACATCAGGACTAAAGCAGGTCTACATCAGGACTAAAGCAGGCCTACATCAGGACTAAAGCAGGTCTACATCAGGACTAAAGCAGGTCTACATCAGGACTACTTCAAGACTAAACCAGGTCTACATCAGGACTAAAGCAGGTCTACATCAGGACTAAAGCAGGTCTACATCAGGACTAAAGCAGGCCTACATCAGGACTAAAGCAGGTCTACATCAGGACTAAAGCAGGTCTACATCAGGACTAAAGCAGGCCTACATCAGGACTAAAGCAGGTCTACATCAGGACTAAAGCAGGTCTACATCAGGACTAAAGCAGGTCTACATCAGGACTAAAGAAGGCCTACATCAGGACTAAAGCAGGTCTACATCAGGACTACTTCAAGACTAAACCAGATCTACATCAGGACTAAAGCAGGCCTACATCAGGACTAAAGCAGGTCTACATTAGGACTAAAGCAGGTCTACATCAGGACTACTTCAAGACTAAACCAGGTCTACATCAGGACTAAGCCAGGACTACATCAGGACTAAAGCAGGTCTACATCAGGACTAAACCAGGTCTACATCAGGACTAAAGCAGGCCTACATCAGGACTAAAGCAGGTCAACTTGAGGAGTAAAGCAGGTCTATATCAAGACTAAACCAGGTCTACATCAGGACTAAGCCAGGACTACATCAGGACTAAAGCAGGTCAACATCAGGACTGAAGATGGTCTACATCAGGACTAAGCCAGGACTACATCAGGACTAAAGCAGGTCTACATCAGGACTAAACCAGGTCTACATCAAGACTAAACCAGGTCTACATCAGGACTACATCAGTACTAAAGCAGGTCTACATCAGGACTAAACCAGGTCTACATCAGGACTAAAGCAGGTCTACATCAAGACTAAACCAGGTCTACATCAGGACTAAACCAGGTCTACATCAGGACTAAGCCAGGACTACATCAGGACTAAAGCAGGTCTACATCAGGACTACTTCAAGACTAAACCAGGTCTACATCAGGAATAAACCAGGTCTACATCAAAACTAAACCAGGTCTACATCAGGACTAAAGCAGGCCTACATCAGGACTAAAGCAGGTCTACATCAGGACTAAAGCAGGTCTACATCAGGACTAAAGCAGGTCTACATCAGGACTAAAGCAGGTCTACATCAGGACTAAAGCAGGTCTACATCAGGACTAAAGCAGGTCTACATCAGGACTAAAGCAGGTCTACATCAGGACTAAAGAAGGCCTACATCTGGACTAAAGCAGGTCTACATCAGGACTACTTCAAGACTAAACCAGGTCTACATCAGGACTAAAGCAGGCCTACATCAGGACTAAAGCAGGTCTACATTAGGACTAAAGCAGGTCTACATCAGGACTACTTCAAGACTAAACCAGGTCTACATCAGGACTAAGCCAGGACTACATCAGGACTAAAGCAGGTCTACATCAGGACTAAACCAGGTCTACATCAGGACTAAAGCAGGCCTACATCAGGACTAAAGCAGGTCTACATCAGGACTAAAGCAGGTCTACGTCAGGACTAAAGCAGATCTACATCAGGACTAAAGCAGGTCTACATCAGGACTAAAGCAGGTCTACATCAGGACTAAAGCAGGCCTACATCAGGACTAAAGCAGGTCTACATCAGGACTAAAGCAGGTCTACATCAGGACTACTTCAAGACTAAACCAGGTCTACATCAGGACTAAAGCAGGTCTACATCAGGACTAAAGCAGGTCTACATCAGGACTAAAGCAGGCCTACATCAGGACTAAAGCAGGTCTACATCAGGACTAAAGCAGGTCTACATCAGGACTAAAGCAGGCCTACATCAGGACTAAAGCAGGTCTACATCAGGACTACTTCAAGACTAAACCAGGTCTACATCAGGACTAAAGCAGGCCTACATCAGGACTAAAGCAGGTCTACATCAGGACTAAAGCAGGTCTACATCAGGACTAAAGCAGGTCTACATCAGGACTACTTCAAGACTAAACCAGGTCTACATCAGGACTAAAGCAGGTCTACATCAGGACTAAAGCAGGTCTACATCAGGACTAAAGCAGGCCTACATCAGGACTAAAGCAGGTCTACATCAGGACTAAAGCAGGTCTACATCAGGACTAAAGCAGGTCTACATCAGGACTAAAGAAGGCCTACATCAGGACTAAAGCAGGTCTACATCAGGACTACTTCAAGACTAAACCAGGTCTACATCAGGACTAAAGCAGGTCTACATTAGGACTAAAGCAGGTCTACATCAGGACTACTTCAAGACTAAACCAGGTCTACATCAGGACTAAGCCAGGACTACATCAGGACTAAAGCAGGTCTACATCAGGACTAAACCAGGTCTACATCAGGACTAAAGCAGGCCTACATCAGGACTAAAGCAGGTCAACTTGAGGAGTAAAGCAGGTCTATATCAAGACTAAACCAGGTCTACATCAGGACTAAGCCAGGACTACATCAGGACTAAAGCAGGTCAACATCAGGACTGAAGATGGTCTACATCAGGACTAAGCCAGGACTACATCAGGACTAAAGCAGGTCTACATCAGGACTAAACCAGGTCTACATCAAGACTAAACCAGGTCTACATCAGGACTACATCAGTACTAAAGCAGGTCTACATCAGGACTAAACCAGGTCTACATCAAAACTAAACCAGGTCTACATCAGGACTAAAGCAGGTCTACATCAGGACTAAAGCAGGACTACATCAGGACTAAAGCAGGCCTACATCAGGACTAAAGCAGGTCTACATCAGGACTAAAGCAGGTCTACATCAGGACTAAAGCAGGCCTACATCAGGACTAAAGCAGGTCTACATCAGGACTAAAGCAGGTCTACGTCAGGACTAAAGCAGGACTACATCAGGACTAAACCAGGTCTACATCAGGACTAAAGCAGGCCTACATCAGGACTAAAGCAGGTCTACATCAGGACTAAAGCAGGTCTACGTCAGGACTAAAGCAGGCCTACATCAGGACTAAAGCAGGTCTACATCAGGACTAAAGCAGGCCTACGCCAGGACTAAAGCAGGCCTACATCAGGACTAAAGCAGGACTACATCAGGACTAAACCAGGTCTACATCAGGACTAAACCAGGTCTACATCAGGACTAAGCCAGGACTACATCAGGACTAAAACAGGTCTACATCAGGACTACTTCAAGACTAAACCAGGTCTACATCAGGAATAAACCAGGTCTACATCAAAACTAAACCAGGTCTACATCAGGACTACATCAGGGCTAAAGCAGGTCTACATCAGGACTAAACCAGGTCTACATCAAAACTAAACCAGGTCTACATCAGGACTAAAGCAGGTCTACATCAGGACTAAAGCAGGACTACATCAGGACTAAAGCAGGTCTACATCAGGACTAAAGCAGGCCTACATCAGGACTAAAGCAGGTCTACATCAGGACTAAAGCAGGTCTACATCAGGACTAAACCAGGTCTACATCAGGACTAAAGCAGGTCTACATCAGGACTAAAGCAGGCCTACATCAGGACTAAAGCAGGTCTACATCAGGACTAAAGCAGGTCTACGTCAGGACTAAAGCAGGACTACATCAGGACTAAACCAGGTCTACATCAGGACTAAAGCAGGCCTACATCAGGACTAAAGCAGTTCTACATCAGGACTAAAGCAGGCCTGCATCAGAACTAAAGCAGGACTACATCAGGACTAAAGCAGAACTACATCAAGACTAAAGCAGGCCTACGTCAGGACAAAAGCAGGTCTACGTCAGGACTAAAGCAGGTCTACGTCAGGACTAAAGCAGGTCTACATCAGGACTAAACCAGGTCTACATCAGGACTAAAGCAGGTCTACATCAGGACTAAACCAGGTCTACATCAGGACTAAAGCAGGCCTACATCAGGACTAAAGCAGGTCTACGTCAGGACTAAAGCAGGTCTACATCAGGACTAAAGCAGGTCTACATCAGGACTAAAGCAGGCCTACATCAGGACAAAAGCAGGTCTACGTCAGGACTAAAGCAGGTCTACATCAGGACTAAAGCAGGTCTACATCAGGACTAAAGCAGGCCTACATCAGGACTAAAGCAGGTCTACATCAGCACTAAAGCAGGCCTACATCAGGACTACTTCAAGACTAAACCAGGTCTACATCAGGACTAAAGCAGGTCTACATCAGGACTAAAGCAGGTCTACATCATGACTAAAGCAGGCCTACATCAGGACTAAAGCAGGTCTACATCAGGACTAAAGCAGGTCTACATCAGGACTAAAGCAGGCCTACATCAGGACTAAAGCAGGTCTACATCAGGACTACTTTAAGACTAAACCAGGCCTACATCAGGACTAAAGCAGGTCTACATCAGGACTAAAGCAGGTCTACATCAGGACTAAGCCAGGACGACATCAGGACTAAAGCAGGTCTACATCAGGACTAAAGCAGGTCTACATCAGGACTAAAGCAGGTCAACTTGAGGAGTAAAGCAGGTATATATCAAGACTAAACCAGGTCTACATCAGGACTAAAGCAGGTCTACATCAGGACTAAAGCAGGTCTACATCAGGACTAAGCCAGGACTACATCAGGACTAAAGCAGGTCTACATCAGGACTAAAGCAGGTCAACTTGAGGAGTAAAGCAGGTCTATATCAAGACTAAACCAGGTCTACATCAGGACTAAGCCAGGACTACATCAGGACTAAAGCAGGCCTACATCAGGACTAAAGCAGGTCTACATCAGGACTAAAGCAGGTCTACATCAGGACTAAAGCAGGCCTACATCAGGACTAAAGCAGGTCTACATCAGGACTACTTCAAGACTAAACCAGGTCTACATCAGGACTAAAGCAGGCCTACATCAGGACTAAAGCAGGTCTACATCAGGACTAAAGCAGGTCTACATCAGGACTAAAGCAGGTCTACATCAGGACTACTTCAAGACTAAACCAGGTCTACATCAGGACTAAAGCAGGTCTACATCAGGACTAAAGCAGGTCTACATCAGGACTAAAGCAGGCCTACATCAGGACTAAAGCAGGTCTACATCAGGACTAAAGCAGGTCTACATCAGGACTAAAGCAGGTCTACATCAGGACTAAAGAAGGCCTACATCAGGACTAAAGCAGGTCTACATCAGGACTACTTCAAGACTAAACCAGGTCTACATCAGGACTAAAGCAGGTCTACATTAGGACTAAAGCAGGTCTACATCAGGACTACTTCAAGACTAAACCAGGTCTACATCAGGACTAAGCCAGGACTACATCAGGACTAAAGCAGGTCTACATCAGGACTAAACCAGGTCTACATCAGGACTAAAGCAGGCCTACATCAGGACTAAAGCAGGTCAACTTGAGGAGTAAAGCAGGTCTATATCAAGACTAAACCAGGTCTACATCAGGACTAAGCCAGGACTACATCAGGACTAAAGCAGGTCAACATCAGGACTGAAGATGGTCTACATCAGGACTAAGCCAGGACTACATCAGGACTAAAGCAGGTCTACATCAGGACTAAACCAGGTCTACATCAAGACTAAACCAGGTCTACATCAGGACTACATCAGTACTAAAGCAGGTCTACATCAGGACTAAACCAGGTCTACATCAAAACTAAACCAGGTCTACATCAGGACTAAAGCAGGTCTACATCAGGACTAAAGCAGGACTACATCAGGACTAAAGCAGGCCTACATCAGGACTAAAGCAGGTCTACATCAGGACTAAAGCAGGTCTACATCAGGACTAAAGCAGGCCTACATCAGGACTAAAGCAGGTCTACATCAGGACTAAAGCAGGTCTACGTCAGGACTAAAGCAGGACTACATCAGGACTAAACCAGGTCTACATCAGGACTAAAGCAGGCCTACATCAGGACTAAAGCAGGTCTACATCAGGACTAAAGCAGGTCTACGTCAGGACTAAAGCAGGCCTACATCAGGACTAAAGCAGGTCTACATCAGGACTAAAGCAGGCCTACGCCAGGACTAAAGCAGGCCTACATCAGGACTAAAGCAGGACTACATCAGGACTAAACCAGGTCTACATCAGGACTAAACCAGGTCTACATCAGGACTAAGCCAGGACTACATCAGGACTAAAACAGGTCTACATCAGGACTACTTCAAGACTAAACCAGGTCTACATCAGGAATAAACCAGGTCTACATCAAAACTAAACCAGGTCTACATCAGGACTAAAGCAGGTCTACATCAGGACTAAAGCAGGACTACATCAGGACTAAAGCAGGTCTACATCAGGACTAAAGCAGGCCTACATCAGGACTAAAGCAGGTCTACATCAGGACTAAAGCAGGTCTACATCAGGACTAAACCAGGTCTACATCAGGACTAAAGCAGGTCTACATCAGGACTAAAGCAGGCCTACATCAGGACTAAAGCAGGTCTACATCAGGACTAAAGCAGGTCTACGTCAGGACTAAAGCAGGACTACATCAGGACTAAACCAGGTCTACATCAGGACTAAAGCAGGCCTACATCAGGACTAAAGCAGTTCTACATCAGGACTAAAGCAGGCCTGCATCAGAACTAAAGCAGGACTACATCAGGACTAAAGCAGAACTACATCAAGACTAAAGCAGGCCTACGTCAGGACAAAAGCAGGTCTACGTCAGGACTAAAGCAGGACTACATCAGGACTAAAGCAGGTCTACATCAGGACTAAAGCAGGCCTACATCAGGACTAAAGCAGGTCTACATCAGGACTAAACCAGGTCTACATCAGGACTAAAGCAGGCCTACATCAGGACTAAAGCAGGTCTACGTCAGGACTAAAGCAGGTCTACATCAGGACTAAAGCAGGTCTACATCAGGACTAAAGCAGGCCTACATCAGGACAAAAGCAGGTCTACGTCAGGACTAAAGCAGGTCTACATCAGGACTAAAGCAGGTCTACATCAGGACTAAAGCAGGCCTACATCAGGACTAAAGCAGGTCTACATCAGCACTAAAGCAGGCCTACATCAGGACTACTTCAAGACTAAACCAGGTCTACATCAGGACTAAAGCAGGTCTACATCAGGACTAAAGCAGGTCTACATCATGACTAAAGCAGGCCTACATCAGGACTAAAGCAGGTCTACATCAGGACTAAAGCAGGTCTACATCAGGACTAAAGCAGGCCTACATCAGGACTAAAGCAGGTCTACATCAGGACTACTTTAAGACTAAACCAGGCCTACATCAGGACTAAAGCAGGTCTACATCAGGACTAAAGCAGGTCTACATCAGGACTAAGCCAGGACGACATCAGGACTAAAGCAGGTCTACATCAGGACTAAAGCAGGTCTACATCAGGACTAAAGCAGGTCAACTTGAGGAGTAAAGCAGGTATATATCAAGACTAAACCAGGTCTACATCAGGACTAAAGCAGGTCTACATCAGGACTAAAGCAGGTCTACATCAGGACTAAGCCAGGACTACATCAGGACTAAAGCAGGTCTACATCAGGACTAAAGCAGGTCAACTTGAGGAGTAAAGCAGGTCTATATCAAGACTAAACCAGGTCTACATCAGGACTAAGCCAGGACTACATCAGGACTAAAGCAGGTCAACATCAGGACTAAAGCAGGTCTACATCAGGACTAAGCCAGGACTACATCAGGACTAAAGCAGGTCTACATCAGGACTAAACCAGGTCTACATCAAGACTAAACCAGGTCTACATCAGGACTACATCAGGACTAAAGCAGGTCTACATCAGGACTAAACCAGGTCTACATCAGGACTAAAGCAGGTCTACATCAAGACTAAACCAGGTCTACATCAGGACTAAACCAGGTCTACATCAGGACTAAACCAGGTCTACATCAGGATGAAAGCAGGTCTACATCAGGACTAAAGCAGGTCTACATCAGGACTAAACCAGGTCTACATCAGGACTAAAGCAGATCTACGTCAGGACTAAAGCAGGTCTACATCAGGACTAAAGCAGGTCTACATCAGGACTAAAGCAGGTCTACATCAGGACTAAAGCAGGCCTACATCAGGACTAAAGCAGGTCTACATCAGGACTACTTCAAGACTAAAGCAGGCCTACATCAGGACTAAAGCAGGTCTACATCAGGACTAAAGCAGGTCTACATCAGGACTAAGCCAGGACTACATCAGGACTAAAGCAGGTCTACATCAGGACTAAAGCAGGTCTACATCAGGACTAAAGCAGGTCAACTTGAGGAGTAAAGCAGGTATATATCAAGACTAAACCAGGTCTACATCAGGACTAAAGCAGGTCTACATCAGGACTAAAGCAGGTCTACATCAGGACTAAGCCAGGACTACATCAGGACTAAAGCAGGTCTACATCAGGACTAAAGCAGGTCTACATCAGGACTAAAGCAGGTCTACATCAGGACTAAAGCAGGTCTACATCAGGACTCAAGCAGGTCTACATCAGGATGAAAGCAGGTCTACATCAGGACTAAAGCAGATCTACGTCAGGACTAAAGCAGGTCTACGTCAGGACTAAAGCAGGTCTACATCAGGACTCAAGCAGGTCTACGTCAGTTGTGTGACCACCTGTCATGAGGCGCTGGGGCACTTCTCTGGACCCTTGTCAGGAGGAGGAGCATCCAAAGAACATAAACTCTTCACAGATTAAGATAAGATAAGATAAGATATTCCTTTATTGTCCCACATGGGGAAATTGTCATCTTTGCGACCTCTGCCGGCCCTCAAAGCGCTTTACATCACTCACCCAGTCACAAACACATCCACGCACCAGTGCGCTCGCACTCGGAGGGCCAAGGGGGTTAAGGGTCTCGCCACAGGAGCGGGATTTGAACCGACAACCTTCTGATCCGTGGTCAATAACACCTCCAGCGTACCTTTCACCAGAAAAGTTCCATGACGCACATTTAAACAGCTTTTGGCAAATAGAACAACCTCATTTCCAGGTCCGTAGAAAAGCACTTAAGCTTATTACACTGTTCTGTTTCCATGGTGGCCACTGTGGAGATATATGGTCATTTACTGCATAATCCACACTTACACCTGTGGAATGAGTACTTTTGTAACTCGCCACATGCAGTATCGGGCAAAGGCAAACACCCACATCCTGTGTTCTGGCGTAAAAACACATTTAACTTGTCTAAAATACATTAATTCACTTACCGATGATCTTGTTGCTTGAAAAACAGGCATTCTTACAGTGAGTGCTCTCACCGCGCGGGCCTCGTGACACCGCCGCCTCCGTGACGCGAGCGGCCGATCACGCCGCGACGAAACCCGAGTTCAACCTGAAAACCGCCTTCTCCATCTTTGCCGTGGCTCCTTTGTCGGCGGGTGTCAGACGCTGCTATCTTTGTCTCGCCGCCGTCACCTCTCACATCTTTTTATACAAATGCACTCTCTCTACGTGTGTTATGATTGCGTTATTGTCTCCACTGCAGCAGTAGAAACAGAGCCTCCTGCAGCTCCTCTTCTTTAATATTACAGATATAGCTCATCTATTGTTATTAGTATATATTATAAAGGTCTGAATAAATAGACTTTCAGAATGATAATAAATGTGTTTCAGAGTTTTACATTGGGACTGTTAGCATAGCAATAAGCGATTTAAAGCGCCCCCTACAGGTCGGACGACTCATTGAACTAAAATGCAGTTGAGATGAATTTTGAATTTCGCTAAAAAATTTAATCGCATAAATTTGTTTTTGGGTTCATAATTTCACTTCCTGTTTGTAATTGATGACATCACACTAGGAAATTCCAAACACTGAGCCAAAACTAATCTAATTAAACTAAAAAGCCAAAAAAATGACAAATAAAAATGTATAAGACCAACTTTATATAGTTGAATTAATGTTTAGAGAGTCAAAAAAAATGTTTCTTTGTGTAAATTCTGCATAAACTTTGTCTGGAATGAGTGATTGTGTGATTTTCTACATTATTTTTTGACTTTCCTCCACAAATACTTCGATTGGTGTAAAACTATAATTTATATGTACAACAGATACAAATACACCAAATAAAGTCAAAATTAGAAACTCGTAAAAACTTGTCATAGGCACTTTAATATTTAAATGTCCTGGTCTGCGTGAGATTCTCTAACTCTTCCTGTTTCAGTCGCTTGACCGATGCCTCCTGGAGTTAAGACATATCAAAAGTTCCATCGCATACAAATAAATAACGTTTATATAATTTATATGTTTTCCTTGTTAATAACTTAAAGACGACTTTATATCTCTGATGAGCACAATCCATAGCACCGGAAAACAGTGTGTGAAAGACAATTTGAACGTGATCATCCAAACAAGTATGGATCTGGTCTTCTCTCTTTTAACTTTGAACTCTCTTTCATCTGCAGCAGTCGATGTGTGTCAATCAGGGGCGCTGACTTCAAATGCTCACAGACCTTTGCAAAGTCCCAGTCAGGAGTCACAAGGAGAGTAATCGTGCACTCTAAAGGAATCAGCTGATGAGTACAAGTCTCACAACTGCAATGTGAATACTAAATGGCATCGAGTCAAAGCAGATCGCCATAACAACAAACAAAACCTACAAAGCCTGGCCAAAGCAAAGACTCAATTAGATATCGTTCATAACTAATTTTAATTCATCAACATTCAAATCAAGAAAAGGTCTTGGAATAATTCACGAGCTGGAAATATATTTGATGCTGCTGCTCCATCTGTTTCCCCAGTACTTGAGAATGGAGCTGATGATAGTAGTACTTTCCCTTTAGCCCTTTACACAGTCTGAAGTATTAGATATGTTGCTCTCATAGATCCACAACAGTCCACTGCAGCTGACACTCTGAACCTAGGTCACTTTTGCTATCAGCCCCACTAACAGTAAACTGTTTAACTCATGTTTTTAATCTCACAATTCAAACGACTGTGGAAAACTGCTTTTGTTCTCCCTTTGTATAAACGAGGCCAGAAAAATGATTTGAATATTTTTTGTCCAATCTCAAAACTATCCTGCCGAGCAAAACTAATAAGCTAATAAGTACCAGGTGAATATCAGCCAGTGGATTTAGACCAGGGCATAGTACTACTACATAGTACTATAACAGCTGCTACCAGAGTTATAAATTATATAGCATTGGACAATCATGAAGAATGTGCTGCTGTTTGTGTTTAGGCCTTTGATTCAGTAAATCATATTCTCTTGGATCGTCTGGATGTTTTTGGGTTCGATACAAATTCTAAAAAAATGCTTTGCAGATGACCTCACAAATCGAGCTCAAGCTGTTTCTGCTAATGCTTTAAATCTGAATTTTCTCACCTTAATAAAAGGTGTTCCTCAAGGATCTGTCCTTGGACCACTGTTATTTACAATTTACATCAACTTAATTGGTCATAATCTAAAACACAGAAGCATCCACTTGTATGCAGATGATGTGATGCTATATGCTATAGCGCCTCCTGCTGCACAAGTGAGTAAAAATATCCAAGAGGATTTTAACTCTATCTATAACTCTATGATGGAGCAAGTACTCTATTACAGGTAGGTCCAGAGGTCCAGCTCTAAGGTTCAGCTCTAAGGTCCAGCTCTAAGGTTCAGCTCTAAGGTTCAGCTCTAGGGTTCAGCTCTAAGGTTCAGCTCTGAGATTCAGCTCTAGGGTTCAGCTCTAAGGTTCAGCTCTAAGGTTCAGCTCTAGGGTTCAGCTCTGAGGTTCAGCTCTAGGGTTCAGCTCTGAGGTTCAGCAGTAAGGTTCAGCTCTGAGGTTCAGCTGTAAGGTTCAGCTCTAAGGTTCAGCTCTAGGGTTCAGCTCTAAGGTTCAGCTCTGAGATTCAGCAGTAAGGTTCAGCTCTGAGGTTCGCTGTAAGGTTCAGCTCTAAGGTTCAGCTCTAGGGTTCAGCTCTAAGGTTCAGCTCTGAGATTCAGCTCTAGGGTTCAGCTCTAAGGTTCAGCTCTGAGATTCAGCTCTAGGGTTCAGCTCTAAGGTTCAGCTCTAAGGTTCAGCTCTAGGGTTCAGCTCTGAGGTTCAGCTCTAGGGTTCAGCTCTGAGGTTCAGCAGTAAGGTTCAGCTCTGAGGTTTAGCTGTAAGGTTCAGCTCTAAGGTTCAGCTCTAGGGTTCAGCTCTAAGGTTCAGCTCTGAGATTCAACAGTAAGGTTCAGCTCTGAGGTTCAGCTGTAAGGTTCAGCTCTAAGGTTCAGCTCTAGGGTTCAGCTCTAAGGTTCAGCTCTGAGATTCAGCTCTAGGGTTCAGCTCTGAGGTTCAGCAGTAAGGTTCAGCTCTGAGGTTCAGCTGTAAGGTTCAGCTCTAAGGTTCAGCTCTAGGGTTCAGCTCTAAGGTTCAGCTCTGAGGTTCAGTTGTAAGGTTCAGCTCTAAGGTTCAGCTCTAGGGTTCAGCTCTAAGGTTCAGCTCTAAGGTTCAGCTCTAGGGTTCAGCTCTAAGGTTCAGCTCTGAGATTCACCTCTAGGGTTCAGCTCTAAGGTTCAGCTCTAAGGTTCAGCTCTAGGGTTCAGCTCTGAGGTTCAGCTCTAGGGTTCAGCTCTGAGGTTCAGCAGTAAGGTTCAGCTCTGAGGTTCAGCTGTAAGGTTCAGCTCTAAGGTTCAGCTCTAGGGTTCAGCTCTAAGGTTCAGCTCTGAGATTCAGCAGTAAGGTTCAGCTCTGAGGTTCAGCTGTAAGGTTCAGCTCTAAGGTTCAGCTCTAGGGTTCAGCTCTAAGGTTCAGCTCTGAGATTCAGCTCTAGGGTTCAGCTCTGAGGTTCAGCAGTAAGGTTCAGCTCTGAGGTTCAGCTGTAAGGTTCAGCTCTAAGGTTCAGCTCTAGGGTTCAGCTCTAAGGTTCAGCTCTGAGATTCAGCAGTAAGGTTCAGCTCTGAGGTTCAGCTGTAAGGTTCAGCTCTAAGGTTCAGCTCTAGGGTTCAGCTCTAAGGTTCAGCTCTGAGATTCAGCTCTAGGGTTCAGCTCTAAGGTTCAGCTCTGAGATTCAGCTCTAGGGTTCAGCTCTAAGGTGCAGCTCTGAGGTTCAGCTGTAAGGTTCAGCTCTGAGGTTCAGCTGTAAGGTTCAGCTCTAAGGTTCAGCTCTAGGGTTCAGCTGTGAGGTTCAGCTCTGAGATTCAGCTCTAGGGTTCAGCTCTAAGGTTCAGCTCTGAGATTCAGCTCTAGGGTTCAGCTCTAAGGTTCAGCTCTAAGGTGCAGCTCTGAGGTTCAGCTGTAAGGTTCAGCTCTAGGGTTCCCACAAGGACACAGAATTATATTCTAAAGTAGGAGGGCAATCACTGGATGCCAGAAGAGAACTCTCTCATTGGCATTTTGGCTGATTATTTATCACGTTTTTGAACAGCAGATCAAGTATTCATCAGTTGAGATCTCAGGACATTTTAAACGACTAGAAAAAAGGCTTTCAGCTCTTTCTCTCCCCGACTGTGGAAAATTAAATTAAATGATGTTATGCCTTTTTATGAATTTAACTGGTTAGAAATGACCCACTCTGCCAGCGCTTGTGCTTTGAATAATTTCTTCCAATTTTGTGTGTTTTTAAGAAACATGAAGCTTTTTGATTTCAGATTATAATTTATTTGGTTATCAACTTTCATGAATCCTTTTAGACAATGCGTTTGAAGTGCTCTTCCCTGATGAAGTAACGTTGCATAATGTTTTCTCGCCCTTTGGCTGGTCGAGTTCACAGTCGGCTGCAGCACGGCCAGTTTGACTCCAGATCTGACAGGTTTTTATTTTTCATTTCACCTTTGCTAAACAGTTTTACAGCTAGCTTTTGAAAAATAACCCTAACCCTGTGGATAGAGGTAAGTCACGTCTCTGAACACCCGGCTTATGCAACATAAACATACAGGGCGTGGCTCTGGAATGCTAAAGACACACGCTGAGTGAGCGTTAGCATTAGCATAGGCGAGCATTAGCATTAGCATCAAAAATATACACATTATGTCTACGGGGTCAGCCACCTGCTCTTCTCCATACAGCAAACATACAGTCTTGAGCGGGGTAACTTCTCCACAGATCTGACCTGTAACTCGGCCTGGTGCAATCACCTGCTCGTCTCCATGGTAATCAGTAAGTTGCATATTGGTGGAGCATTCCAGGCTGAGCAATAACACCTTCATGGACACAAGGAGACAACCAGAAGAGCTATAAAAAAAACATCAAATGGGCAGAAGCAACCCGGCCCGTGATGAGCAGAAGAAGAGGATAGATAAGAAGAAGAAGATGGATAAGAAGATGGATAGGCAAAAGAAGAAGATGGATGGGCAGAAGAAGAAGATGGATGGGCAGAAGATGGATAAGAAGATGGATGGGCAAAAGAAGATGGATGGGCAGAAGAAGATGGATGGGCAGAAGAAGATGGATAAGAAGAAGATGGATGGGCAAAAGAAGAAGATGGATGGGCAGAAGAAGATGGATAAGAAGAAGATGGATGGGCAAAATAAGATGGATAAGAAGAAGATGGATGGGCAAAAGAAGAAGATGGATGGGCAGAAGATGGATAAGAAGAAGATGGATGGGCAAAAGAAGATGGATAATAAAAAGATGGATGGGCAAAAGAAGAAGATGGATGGGCAGAAGAAGAAGATGGATGGGCAAAAGAAGATGGATGGGCAGAAGAAGATGGATGGGCAGAAGAAGAAGATGGATGGGCAGAAGAAGATGGATAAGAAGAAGATGGATGGGCAAAAGAAGAAGATGGATGGGCAGAAGATGGATAAGAAGAAGATGGATGGGCAAAAGAAGAAGATGGATGGGCAGAAGAAGAAGATGGATGGGCAGAAGATGGATAAGAAGAAGATGGATGGGCAAAAGAAGATGGATGGGCAGAAGAAGAAGATGGATGGGCAGAAGAAGAAGATGGATGGGCAGAAGAAGATGGATAAGAAGAAGATGGATGGGCAAAAGAAGATGGATGGGCAGATGGATGGGCAGAAGAAGCAGCTAGATGGGCAGAAGTGTTATGGACACGCATGTTTTTGTCACATGACGTCGCCGTGCCATAAGCTCCCGGTGAACTGCCGATAGGTGAGTTTGTCGGCCCGGGCTCCGGTCTTACTCTTCTGCTCCAGA
Source organism: Eucyclogobius newberryi (assembly GCF_026437365.1). Classification (NCBI taxonomy): domain Eukaryota; kingdom Metazoa; phylum Chordata; class Actinopteri; order Gobiiformes; family Gobiidae; genus Eucyclogobius; species Eucyclogobius newberryi. The sequence goes on along the minus strand of NW_027315723.1, from coordinate 18,992,609 downwards.
AACAGGGCCCGGGCGTCCCGCCGAGGGTCAGCGATGCTCCGGCTCCACAGGGTCTCTGTGATCCCCAGCAACTCCCGCACATGAGCGCAGATGACCTGTAGGGGGCACACCGGGGGGGCGGGGCTTTGATTAAGAACATGTTTACATCACCAGACGCTGAATAAATGATCTGACTGAGATTCAATGTCAACTCACACAGATACTAGAGTGAATTATTAATGTACTGGTGAGAAGGTTGTTTCTGCTTTTGATCATTCATATTATTTTAATTACAATAATGTTATATTATTAAAGGGGCACTGTGTTTAAAGGTGCCATATCATGCTTTTTTCACGTTTCGTAGTCTATGCTAAGTGTATAATTGATCATAATAAGGGTTGTGCAACACCCTTAACATAATAGTTAAGAAATATCACCCAGACCTTGGACCACCTCACAAACCCGGAAATGCAAACGGCTTGGTTTGATATTCGCCCCCACCCATGCGAAGAGCGATCTGGCTCCCCCGCCCAACCCGTGACGTAGTCTCAGAGCGAGTGTGTGCCCCGCCCAACCCGGAGACGGTGGGGGTGTAAACAAACTAACTCAATAATCACGTTTTCGATTCTAGCGGCGGTGAAATGACGACGGGGCCGGTCCCCTTGTCATACGTTGCCGCCCCTTGGCCGTCACTTGTTGCGTTCCTTTGCACTGATAGAGCGTGGAAAGTGATCTCAAACGTACATTATGGAGCCCCCAGAGCTTTCAGAGGCCACAAACTCCTTGGATGAGCTACACAGACGTCGATATTTAGAAAAGCTGCGATCAATCAACTGCCTAAATCACGACTCTTCCAGATATCTCCAAGCCCACTAGTCCCATGGTTCACAAGTCCCAATTTTGATCAAAGGCTCTACGCCTGAATAAAACGTATTATTCTACAGCGTTTATTCTCCAGAGCTCCAGCGCAGACAGGCGGTGCGTGAGTCTGCATGCCCGGGGTTCGGTCACCTACACCGGGCTGAACAGCTGTCAGCTCCGCCGCGAGCCGCTCTGTCCGCGCGCGAGTGAGTGACAACCGATAAAACTTCAGATCAACAAAGTGTGTACTAAACCGATGTTAATTCTACAGCGTCCGCAGAACAGATAGACTTATATATCCGGAGCTCCAGCGCAGACAGCGGTGCGTCAGTCTGCATGCGCCAGGTTCAGTCATGGTGACGCGTGCTTGCCCTTATGACGCGGTCTTGCACCCACCCCCCATCAGTTTGGAGATTTGAGGAAAGGAGATAGTCTGTACTATAGCTAAAAACTGCGGGAATCAATCAAAAAAACACTCTGGGTACATATATGAAGCACAAATAGCAATGTAAGAAGGTTAAAAGCTCTGAAAAGTTGATTTTGCATGTTATGGGACCTTTAAAGGTGCTTTTCTCCAGGGAAATGTTGTTTTGCCTGAAATGAACGGCATAAAACTGTTCTATGGAAACATTAAACCAAACAAGTCAAAACTCTTTGTACCACAGCGTGGAGAGTGGTGGCACAGAGGCACAGTGGTTAGTGCTCTCGCCTCACAGCAAGAAGGTTCTGGGTTTGACTCCCGTGTTGGCCAAGGGGAGGCCAGAATAGGGGGTCTGGGGGTCCCCTCCACAGAAAACTTTGAATATGTGTAACTGCACTTTTAGGGCAATTTTGGTAATTAGTCAATAAATAGTGCACGGTGGCAAAGGTGGTTAGCGCTCTTGCCTCCCAAGAAGGAGATCATGGGTTTGATTCCTGGACCAGACCAACATCACAGTCTGCACGTTCTCTCTGGGTTCTCCGGCTTCCTCCCACCGTCCAAAGACAGGCATGTGTTAGGCAATATTGGTGACTCTAAATTGGCCCTAGTGAATGAATGTGAGAGTGAATGGCTGTCTGTGTGTCTATGTCTATGTCTCTGTGTTGGCCCTGCGACGAGTTGACCACTGTCCACTGCCCAAAGTCACTGGGATAGGCTCCAGTCACCCACGGCCCCGAAAGGGAACAAGCGGTAGAAAATGGATGGATGGATAGTCAAGAAATACTCACAGTTTGATGTGGTAAATCAGCTCTCATTATAATTCACAACATGACATTGTGACATTCACAAGCACAAGTGCCTGGTAAATGTGTGAAGAATGATCAGTTCTTTCAGCTCATTCTTATACAAAAACTGTTCCATTCACACCCTTTGGTTGCTCATTTGTCCAGAGTAAACAAATTAAATCTGGAACGTTAGACTATAATTTAGCAGCCAATCAAACATGGTCAGGTCAACTGTGAGGACCAATCAAACTTGAGCTTAGGCCCTGTCCACCCCAGGCCATCCCTTGGAGGTGCCCCTGGTTAGGACAAATGAATAGCTTTGAGCTCAATAAAGTTATCTTCTCTTCTCTATCTTCTCTTCTCTAACCCTAACGCAAAATTCACTTTGTAAATAATAGTCCTTTGGGAAAACAGGTAACAGGTGAGATTTAGTTCATAATTGAGATGTTCAAAAACACCTAGACGTCCTGTAGGGGGCACACCAGGAGACGGGCCTTTGAAAACATATTTACAAAAGTTATAACATATTTAGAGAGCGCTCCAATTCAGAGAGAGATGATTTCACTAAGATAAAAACATCAGGCGAGCCTCACGGCGCTCACAGCAAACTAAAGGACAAAATATAACTTCGCTTCTCGCTGCAGATGAGTAAAAATGCGAGGATTAGGTTTTGGTTTCATAATTAAGTTGTGGTCAGGATTTCTTTATATGTTTCAGGTCGATGCAAACTTAGAGATGTCTTAGAAATATCACGATTTAATGATTATTCACAATTATTGACACAGTATAAATTGGATTGAATAGACTTATGTCACGATTATTATTCGTTTTTAGTTGTTTCGTGACACAAATTCACCAAATAATCTGGACATATATATGTCACTGTGCCTTCTCGTTGTATTGGTCAAATTTATGGAATTATAGTATGAAACTAGTTAAAAAAGATTAATTCATTACTAAATCACAAATATTACCCCAACAATGCATTTTCTACTTAAATCTAAACATAATACAGATACTTTTGTCTTTGTTAGGCTCATTTTATAACGGTGTAAAAAAGGAAACATTTTTTTTTTTAAAGGGTTCAACTGTGTAATACATGAAGACACTTTTCATGACCTTCAATGGAAAATGAAAATGAAACAGAATATTTGACCTAAAGCGAAGAGAAAGGTTAAACTTTGGCGCTAAAACTGAATTGACTTCATTATTATCACAGCGGCGGCAAAGGCAAAGCTGTCGATGCCACGGTAACAGCTTAAACGCTTCTGGTTTCATAAACAGACTAAATTAACATCTACAAACGGCCTTTTACTTTGTTATTGATCTGGATTGATTGTAATAAGTGGTGGTCTGTGAAATGAAAGCCTAACGACTACAAACTGATGTGAAGAATTTGACGAATAAGACTCTGGATGAGTTTAGCCTGAGCGTACGTAGTATATTAATCTATGCACTAAAGTTAAAGCGCTGCCTAAAGGCCGGACGACTCGTTGACCTAAAATGCAGTTAAGATAAATATATTTTGAATTTAGCCAAAAAAATAAGAAAATGTCAAAAATCACAGAATAGCAAAATTTTTAGGTTTGTAATTTCACATCCTGTTTGTAATTGATGACATCACACTAGGAAATTACCCAGCAAACACTGGGCCAAAGCTCATCTAATTGGAATTTTTTTGAGAGCGACTTTATTTTGTTGAATTATTTTTTAGAGTGTCAAAAAAGTTGTTTCTTAGTGTAAATTCTGTATAAACTTTGACTGGAATGAGTGTCCCTGGTGTGATGTCACTTCCTGTCATGTCATTTTCTACAGATTTTTCAACTTTGTTTTTCCACAAATACCTGCTTGATTGGTGTAAAACTATCATTTATATGTGCAACAGGTATAAACACATCAAATAAAGTCAGAATTAGAACATCGTACAAACCTGTCATAGGCACTTTAAGACGAGGCGCTGCAGGTAAAAAGGAAAAATGTTGGAAAACTTATTCGAGTAAACTAACATTTTCGAAAATTTGGCATAAAGATTCACATAGCGCCTATGTTTTTGGCATAAAAACGTGAATGAATCTTCGAATTAGAATGACCTATCAGCTAATTCTACAGTACAATCTGTCAAAAACGTGTTAAAGGTGCCATAACATGCTTTTTTTTCACGTTTCGTAGTCTAGTGTATAATTGATAATAATAAGGGTTGTGCAACACCCATAACATAATAGTTAAAGGTGGTATGGATGATTTTTTTCAGCAATTTTTTTTATCATATTTCCTCGTGGCGTGGATAAATCATTAGTCCTGCCACGTATCAATCATAAAACGCACCTACCGCTCACCTGCAGCCGCGTGCGGTTCCTCCTCACGTTTCCGCGTGCCTAAGCGCATGGATCTATCATAATATAGTTCCCTCAGTGTACGGGGCAAAATGAAGATGGAGAAAGACAGTTCGAGCTGACGCAGAAGTGGACAGAAATCTACGGGAGACGAGCGATGCGATGCGCTCCGTTGCGCTAATAAACAAACGCACGTGTGTGTTGTATCGGTCCGCACGGGGGAGTGGCATGCGCACTTCCGCCTGCGTTCTCAAATCGCCGAAAATTCGTCCATACCGCCTTTAAGAAATATCACCCAGACCTTGGACCCCCTCACCAACCCGGAAATGCAGACGGCTTGGTTTGATATTCGCCCCCGCCCACCCGTGACGTAGTGTGTCCCCCACAGCTGTCAGCTCCGCGCTGCGCCGCGCGACTGAGTGAGAAACAATAGAACTTCAGATTAACACTACTTTGAGACTAAATAAATCTGGTGTTTATTCTACAGCGTGCGCGCTCTTATTTCCGGGTTTTTCGGTTTCGGATAGAATTTCTCTCTGTTTATTTTCCCGGTTGCTGCATCAACTGCCACATAAACCTTCACCATTGTGATAATAGTAAAGAGTGCGATATCATTAATGACGTTTTGGGCCTCTTTGAGCCGTGTTTCGTCGTAAATCGAAGCAGAAAAACTCCGGAATGGGCTTGTAGGGAGACAGCAGCGCGGAGCCGGGGGAAGAGGGCGGGAGGCGGCAGGCGGGAGGGGAGGAGGGTGGAGAGGGGGGAGGGTGAGGGGGGATAATGACGCGTGCTTGCCCTTATGACGCGGTCTTGCCCCACCGCCCGTCAGTTTGGAGATTCGAGGAAAGGAGATAGTCTGTAATATAGCTAAAAACTGCGGGAATCAATCAAAAAAAACACTCTGGGTACATATATGAAGCACAAATAGCAATGTAAGAAGGTTAAAAGCTCTGAAAAGTCGATTTTGCATGTTATGGGACCTTTAAGCACAAGTTTGTAAAGTTTGGTGTTTGCAGGAGCTACTTTCACTATAACTGGTGGAAGCTTCTATGTTGGGAGGGCAAAGCGGGCATGAAAATAAATAAAAATAACACTTAAATTATCAGTAAAAATACCTTAATGTGCTCAAAATCAGTGATCCCCAGTTTTGGCAAGGTGCTGCCGTGCACATGAATGAGTTTCCTCCCAGAGATGCCGTTCTCAGTGAAGCATTCCTGCAACAAAACACAATAGTAAATATATTATTATGTTTTAACAGAGTGCAAAAGCTGCCAACACACTTTATACTGTGGCAATCCTACAGACTCGATCCACTTTGCAACTTCAGAACAACTCCACTGAAGAAAGTTAAAATTCTCTGTCCAGGGTGGTAAAGCTGGTGATTCTTTCATTCTTTGTCGTCTTCTTTTTTGGTCTCCGAGTGTCACATTAGCGCCACCTACTGTAGTTGTTGTTGTTGTTGTTGTTGTTGTATTTTAGGCTTTAAACGGCGCAGGTCCAAAGCCACGAGGCGCATGCGCTTCGACACACCCGCTTTGAAACGTGATCTAACGCGCTGATGACGTAACAGATGGTTCCTGATGCTTGTCACGTGACGCAGACTGTTGTTTCACAGGTGTGTTGTTGTTGTTGGTGTTGTGGTAGTTGCTGTGTTACGTTTAATTGCGGTTAGTTTCTTGTTGTTGTTGTATGTTGCTCTTAATGGCGGCTGGCACTACTAAAGTACGTCTTCTAAGTATGCATTTTACGTTATACTGCCCCCTAGTGACAGGTGTGTCACTAAAGGACTTTCGGCTCAAACCTGAGTTCATTGAGGGCTTTAAACACACCACCGAGTCTGTCTCAAACCCGTGACTCTAAAGTCCCAAGCTGCTGCACAAAGTATAAAAGGTGTTTGTTCCTTGGACCCGTTCCCATGGTCACAGAGTTTTTTTTAAATAAAACCGTAAATGTAAAAAAAAAAATAATAATAATAAAAAAATCCTCGCTTTTATCAAATATATAGTTTTTACGTTTGTGTTATTTTAGAAAAGTTGTGGCATCAATAATACGCACAACTAAAATGCGAGGTTATTTCATTTTTATTTATATAAATACACAAAATAACCTTCATACATAGGACAGCGTTGTTCACATTTTACTCCTGCTTTTATCAAATGAACAATGTCGCCGATATTTAAAGACATTTAACGTAAAGAGTCTCTTTTCCCAAATAATAAAGCGAGAGTCTGTGTTTATAGCAAGAGCCAATCAGCGCCTTTCATTTCTGGGAGGCTGTTCAAAGACGTGATGTGATTGGCCGGAGTCGTCATTAGCGCCGCCCAAATATGGCGGAAGTAGACCCGGCCCATTCCCTGGACTCGACAGAGACATTTCCCTGATGTGTAACGAAACCGGATCCTTCCAAATCACGTGAACTCGACACGTAAATGGTTTATACATCGCTTAAACCATTAGCACCCGTGTCTTGGGGGCTGTATGCTAGCCGCCGTTGTCCTGCTGCTTTAGTTCAGGTGTTTTGTAACAGAAATATCAGCTTTTTACAATGGCCGCGCTCCTCATTCGATCGCTTGGCACCAAAAAGGCAAGTGGCATCGTTACATTCCGTCACGTCTAAAGGAGTAAAGATACATTGTGTGCGTGGTGATACTCGTAGTGAAGGTTACACATTGCACACTTGCTCCCATAACTGTGGTCACATGTCACGTTGCATGCAGTATTTTCGTATTAATAGTTTGCAGCCACGTGAGACTCCGTGTACATATGTGACTTAAGAATGTTTTTTTTTTTTTTTGCAGACGGCTGTTCACTTTGGTCGCATGTGTTATTCCTCTTCTTCGGTGGTAACGAATGTGTCTTTTGTCCTCTTCAGCGCTAATGTTTACAGTTTTTAATAATGTGTTTATTTTACAACCCTCAAAGAGATGACATGCAAAGTTACCCTCTGTTTTTCTCTATACAATTTATACAAATGCACTGTGACAGTGAATAGACGTGTCCGGTCATACGTCACTTCCTGTGCCATTAGACCGTCCCCGCCCCCCTTTGGATGAAAACAGTGTTAACAACTCGGAGGGAGTTACAAATTGTTAAAATGTGATCGTTTTGCTTCAAAATATGAAAAAAAATGTTGATACTGGCGACACAGCAGCCATGGACGAAGATGTTTGTGAATATTTTAATTAAATCCTGAGGGATAAGATAAGATAAGATATTCCTTTATTGTCCCACATGGGGAAATTTCATTAGTGCAACGCAGGTAGATACAGAGGTAGATACAGAAGAACAGATCACTTATAGGAAGTCTGAAAAACACTTTCAGTAGAAGATCCCCTATAAATAAATAAAAACTGCCATAGACAAATAAATAAATAAATACCATTGCATGTGATCACGACAGTAATTGCACATGAATATGTGTCACGACAGCACATAGATTGCACATGAATTTCACATGAATTGCACATGAATTCCAACAGCAATTGCACATATGACAGAATTGCACATGGTTAGGTCAATATTGCGAGTGTTCAGTACTAACAGTGTTTGTTATAAAGTCTGACAGCAGCAGGAAGGAAAGACCTGCGAAACCTTTCCTTCACACAGCGAGGGTGGATCAGTTGGAGGTGTATAGTGTCAAACTAATTACATGGAGATTGAATTAGATACTTGTATATGTCAGGATACGACCTCTCCTGCCCCTGTGTGGGTTCATTTTGCCAAAAAGATTCAGGGAAGTTAAACGTACATCTCTCGACCCCTATTTCATGCAGTTTTTTCTCATACCGATCCCGATAATCATTTTATTTTGGTGCAAAACTACAACATTTTAACAATTTGTACCTCCCGCCCATTTGTTAACACTGTTTGTTTTCACCCAAAAGGGGGTGTTACCGGAGACATCTATATTGATTTTTTTTTTTATTTGTGATTTTTAAGGATTGCACAAGTCTGGGGTGTCTGTAGATCAATCATGACCCTAACATACACATTCCTATTGCTGTGTGAAAAACGTTTTTTTAGAACAATAAAAGTAGGACAAGAATAAGACTGGACGGACAAGAGACAACAAAATAAGACAAAAAAAACATCCAAACAACATTAAAACATATTTCATTGTTTCATATTTGTTTTTTCTTCTGTAGCCCACCACAAAGTTGTTTATAGACGGCAAGTTTGTCGAGTCGAACACATCAGAATGGATAGATATTCACAATCCGGTAAGTATTATTATTATTATTCTTTTTAATTTATTATTAGTACATTCTTCTTCTTGGTGGCAGATTTGGCCCCGTAACGATAACAAAGTGCAATATCTTGTTACAAAAATACCACAATAATATTGAAACAGGCCTTAAAACAGAATCATTTCTAAACCCTTATAACCCTAAATGTACACGATCGTTACAAATAGGACTGCAACAATTTATCGACAAATTGTGACTTGCTAATCATAATTCGGACTAAGCACACTCTAAAACGCATATGAAAATACCTTCAATCAAAATGTCAAAAAGGAATAAACAATTTAGGATTTTCTTCAATAAAACACTTAGACTATAGTCAGCATATTTCAGCCTGTATTTGGACAAAAATGTATTTCAAAAGGCTAAATATGCAATAGATTCTTAGGCTGATAAAAAATAATTGCTGCCTGTAATAGTCGACTACTTAAGTAATCATTAGTGACAGCTCTAGTTAAAAAAAAAAAAAAAAATGGCACAATGTAACACTAAGAAGTGAGTTTGTTACTATGAAGAGCACAAAAAGTCATTTATTCAACCCAGTACAGCTCAAACCTTATTATATTATATAAAAACTGAGAGAAAAGTCAGTTATGGAATGATAAGACGATATAGTAATTCTTGTGAGCTACAGTGAGGTCCTGGGTTCAATTCCCGGACCGTGCCAGGCCAGTGTTGAGATTGTTTCACCGCTCCGACTTCTATCACAAAAAGCGCCGCTCCGAACCAGGATTCATCTGTAAATCCCTCTTTGTGACAATCCCGTCAATCAATAACCTGACCCTGCGTCGGTTTAGCCTTACGCACGGACTGAGCCAATGATTTCAAAATTATACAACAGAATGCGTTGGACTTGAGTAAAGGTCTGCACACATTCTTCAAGTGGATCATCGTCTTCTCGGAACGTTTCAGTCTTTTCTGTGTCATATGATTTTGACTTTTTACCGTTCAAAACTCCAGAAAGGAATGGCCCTGGTCAGATTTTTTTTCATGTTGATACTTTTTCCCCCCTTTGCTTGATTTGAAATACTTTGTTATCCCTGTTTTTAAAGTTTTGAGGGTCAGAACAATGTCATGTAGATCAGTTGTACAGCACTAATCTACACTTTGATGTGCTCCTCCTTATTATTGTTAGGAAAATTCTATATACCAGTACTAATTGATGCTAAAAATAGTATTGTAACTAGACACTCACTTGTGCGAGTATCGATACTGAAAGTAATGACACATAATTGGACAAAACTGACCTTTTCCTGAATAGTTTTAGAATAATCCGTGAGCCGTCTCAGGTTTAGTTCAATGCCACACAAAGAAATGCTTTGAAAATGACATTCTACAGTTTAAATATAGAGGTCTTAATGGTATACATAGTTTAGAGTGTTAGTCTTTTCTAGTCATGAAAATAGTTTGACATTTTAGTTTTGTGATGACACTCATTATAATACTTTGTGCCACTAACAGAATAATGCTAAAACTATAATCCCTGTGCAAATAACAGAATAAAACACAAAAGTAGTTAGTTCGTATCATTAATGAGTCATAGATCATGTTATTCAACCCTCTACAGTGCAAAATTTTCATGTAAAACAAACAAAAATAAGAGAAAGTTCCCTATTAGAGCATAGAAAAGGTAGATGTGACAAATATTTAGCCCCAGAGTATGTTCCATCTATAGGTTGGTAAACAATAAGTTGATATAGCAATAATCATGAGAGTAATAAACGTCCTTCATACTTCATTTTTCAGACGACAAAATAACTCTACATAATGAGCCACAAACGAACTGTAATGACGTGAATATAGTGACTTTCCACCGCTTGTCGTGACACCTGTTTTGACCTTTTCTCAGGCCACAAATGAAGTGGTGAGCCGCGTCCCCAAAGCGACTCAGGAGGAAATGCTGGCCGCCGCAGACTCATGCTCCAGAGCCTTCCACTCCTGGTCCAAAACGTCCATCCTCAGCAGACAGCAGGTCTTCCTCCGCTACCAGCAGCTCATCAAGGACAACATCGTGAGTACACAACTGTAGGACTATGGGAGTGCTATGCTTTAGGTCAGGGGAGGCTTTGTAGGCAGGATGGAGTCACAAAGTGGAGGGGAGAGACATTTAGCAGAAAAGTGAAATGATGAGTATTGTCAGCAAAACCAAAGGAAAATGGAATTGTTGGAGGATACAATCACTGACTTTTAAATTGGTAGATTAAGTATGAAAGCCCAATTTTTTTTAACCCTAAAAGCTGGACTAACTTAAATACGTTATGCAAATGAACTTTTTTTTGGCTCTAAACCGTGTTCTAACATTGTCCCACATCACACATACCTGGAGTAGCATTTAGCTTCTTTCACGCTAGTTTGATAAATCCTTCTCCCCTCAGAGCGTCTAAAACACTCTCGATCTGTGACGTGGCTCTGAGAATCTTTTCTTTTTTTTTTAAGTACAAAATTCATTGCCAGAATTTCTCCCGTCTAATCACGATCTGTACAACTGCGTGCTGAGACCTGGAAGTGAAAGGCAGCTTGAAATGTTCAACTTAAACTGTGTGTGTAATTTCCTCTGCAGCCAGTAGATGGTGCCAAAACTCAGTTAGTCCCGGGGAAACGGCATAATGAACATTTATTCATATTTTGTTCTAAAACGAGGTGCTCAAGAGAATGTTTTAAAGGCCGAAAACGGTACAAATAATGCATAATGTGTCCCGTGCATGTTATCACTTTGGTTGTTTTTATTGCACAGAAAAGCTTCGCTGTGAGCGGGCTTGCCTCTCCACAGACCTGACACGTGGTCTGGTTTCCTTGTTCCTTTGGCTACAATTTTCCACTTAAAGGTGGTATGGACTATTTTTTTCAGCAAATTTTTTGTCATATTTCCTCGTGGCGTGGATAAATCATTAGTCCTGCCACGTATCAATCATAAAACGCACCTATCGCTCACCTGCAGCCGCGTCAGGCTCGTCCCCACGTTTCCGCGTGCCTAAGCGCATGGATCTATCATAATATAGTTCCCTCAGTGTACGGGGCAAAATGAAGACGGAGAAAGACAGTTCGAGCTGACGCAGAAGTGGACAGAAATCTACGGGAGACGAGCGATGCGATGCGCTCTGTTGCGCTAATAAACAAACGCACGTGTGTGTTGTATCAGTCCGCACGGGGGAGTGCGCATGCACACTTCCGCCTGCGTTCTCAAATCGCCGAAAAATCGTCCATACCGCCTTTAATGTAGAATGTCCTGAAGTGCCATCTTCAGGAAGTGATACATTGGTTATCATGGTTCAAATGATCATAAAAGTACACGAAATACCTAGTAACATCATCACATTCAAGTTAAGTGCATGTCGTTTCCCTGATTTGAAGAAATACAGATTTTTAAACTTGCTTCCGTGACCTTTCCGTGACCTTTCCGTGACCTTTCCGTAACCTTTCCGTAACCTTAAGTAAGTAAATTTTATTTATATAGCACCTTTCACAGACAGAAGTCACAAAGTGCTTCACAAAACACAGAATAAAACAATAAAAACACAAAAAACTTACAGTGAACAATACATATACAACAATATACAGTAAAATCAGTCCCTAAAACAAGTGCATTTAAAAGGCTTGACTAAATAAAAAGGTTTTAAGTTGACCTTTTTAAAAGCAGTAACTGAGTCCAGTGAGCGTAGGGAGAGCGGAAGATCGTTCCAGAATCTGGGGTCAACAGCCTGGAAGGATCTGTCTCCTCTGGTCCGAAAACGGGTGCGAGGAACCAATAACAGTTTCTGATCCAAGGACCTTAGTGAGCGAGAGGGAGTGTATGGTTTAATCAGATCGCTGATGTACGATGGGACCTGACCATTTAAAGCTCTAAAAGTCAGAACAAGAATTTTAAACTGTATCCGGTAGGAGACCGGCAGCCAGTGAAGGGCTTTAAGAATGGGTGAAATGTGGGCCCTTCTATTTGTGCGGGTTAAGATCCTCGCTGCAGCGTTCTGGACCAGCTGCAGATGATTGAGTTCCTTCTTGTTAAGACAGGAAAACAAACCATTACAATAGTCTAAACGTGAAGACACAAATGCATGAATTATAACTTCCAGATCATTTTGAGACACCATTGTCCTGAGCTTAGAGATTTTCCTCAACTGAAAGAAACAGTTCCTCGTCAACAGCTTGGAGTGGTGCTCTAAAGACATGTCTTTGTCAAAGATGACACCCAAGTTTCTAAGATTAGGTTTTGTAGTCTGGCCTAAAACACCCAAGTACTGGTTTATCCCTGGAATGGCATCATCAGGGGCAATAATCAGAGTTTCTGTTTTGTCAGCATTTAGCTGCAAGGAGTTTTTACTCAGCCATTGTTTTATTTGCACTAAACAACTTTTCCGTAACCCTTCCCTGACCTTTCGTGTTTCAGAAAGAGCTGTCCAAGCTGATCACGCTGGAGCAGGGCAAGACTCTGGCCGACGCAGAGGGAGACGTGTTCAGAGGACTCCGTGAGTACAGCGTGGAGGAGGTTTGAACTTTGACCGTTTATAGAGGTCGAACCTGGGTCATTTCGATGGCTCCAGAAAGCGAAGGCTTTTGCTGCAGGACATCGTGTTTGGGACTAAACCACAGGGATTATTGAGTGGCACCTTTTGTCAGTTTGTTATGCAATTAAGCATTTCAAGGTTATTGGGGTGAATCGTTAATTGTGATTATTTATCTCACAATATAACTAGTGACAAAAAAATGCGTTTTTGTTCCAGTATCGTTACTTATTTGATTTCATAAAGCTGGTGAAGAATGTCGCTCTATTAAATTATTATTTTGAATGAAGCAGATTAAAGATTTCAATCGTTTTGGTCAAAGTGCCAAAAATCATGGATTATTGTAAAATTGTGATTCTTCTCACGATAATTGTAACTTTCATATTTAACATTGCGGCAGCCCTATATATAATTGTAAATGGTCTAAAAATAATGATGAAATAACTAACAATTAAAACCTGTTACCACCCACCTGCGCGCCGGCGAGCATTTTCTATATCTCAAATATTCTCTTACATCATCACTTTTATTTCCGTGGTCAATAACAGCAAGCCATACATCATTTTAAAGCTTATTTTCTCAACAAAACGAATATGTCATTGATTTACATTGAATAATATGCCCCAAGAAGAAATTGCCAATAGTTTGTGAGAAAGTCTCAACTTTTACAAACGCATGTCCTGTTTGCTGTTTATGACGGACGAAACGGCTTTAATTCTGTACATCCTTGTACTCAGTCTGTCCGTAAGGAATCATTGAAAAACAATATCCACTTGTATTTTTCCTGAAGTTATCCGATTTCGAGATATTGTCAAGTAAACAAACTTTTCTTTGTTTCTCGCCGGACGAGAATGCGCTCGTCTGGCGCATTTCTCCGTCCATAACAAATGACCTGTTTGACTTATAAGATAATGTTTGGCATCCTTCTTTTCTTCAGACTGTTACCTACAGAATGAGACCATCCACCATTTTTTCTGTCCACGGGTTTGTTTGCTACAGCCTCCGCAAAAAAAAAATGGATGGATGGATAGCGCCGCATGCTAGTAGCAGACTTTGATTGACATATTATTCTAGCCAAAAAGAATAGCTTTAGAATGGTGGGCGGGACAAAGGCCTTATTGACACAGAATCTTCTGTATTAAAGACTTAAGACTGGCTTCACATAAAATTTTACGCGTTGATAAAACAATAGTAGATTGATGGACCCTGCTCACCTCTTGTGAACATCCCTGAACATCCTTTGGTAAGTTTATATTTAGAAGTTATGAACTCTCCAAATAATGTCACCTGTCGCGCATGTTTGTTTACTCAATCCACATGGTCCACGGGCCCTTGGGGCCCTACGACACATCCCATTCAACCCAAACTGTGAGATGACCACATTGAGATGAGAGAGTGAGAAACTCATGTTTCCTGTCAAAACCTGTAATTGTCAATTGCCTGAGTTTAGACCTTAGACATGTCAGAGTGACAGAAGCAGAACATGCGCTTTTGTCTCAGTGAGAATCTCACGTCTTCTGTGATTGGCCGAAACCTCATGCGGGTTTGTTTTGTTTCCTTCTTCCGGGCAGTGCGTAGCACGTTACTAGAGCATAATCTTGATAATTTTCTGCGCCGCGTCTTGCAGCAAAAAAGCTTTTCCAACTTTTCTGCACCAGCCGCGTTGGCGACGGCGACGCCCGCCCCACCCCTTGCGCGGGCCACGGCGCGCCGTGCTCCCCATTGCGCTCCCCGTAGCACCCGCGCACGCACCCGCCCCGCTCCTCGCACGCACCCGCGTACTCCGCGCACGCACTTGCCGCCTATGTTGGCCTAATGCTCGTTGCAGTTTTTTAGCATTTCAAAACGATGACTGCCACAACGATGTATTGAAGCTTCAAAGCAACAAAAAGACGAAATGTAGGTTCAACCCCCCCCCCCCTAACGTTTTCTGATTTTATTAGCCTTTTGGATGTGCATTTTGTTAGACATATGTATTATTATATCAATACAAAAATAAAATAAAAATATTATAATTTTCTTTTTCTTTTTTAACCTCTATATGGGAAATTCATGGGTAAACTCATATTTACACATTTTCACATACATTGTTTTTAGCAGTTATAATGGGTATTAGTGGCCTACAAAACATCAACATGTATGTTTTATGATCATAGCGGAGCTAAAATTGTAATAAAGCAGTTTGGCACAGTTGGCACATATTTGGATCACTTGTTCTGAATATACTTTTTGATACAAAAAGGTCAACAGCACCAAAATGCCTGTTCCCAGAGATCTGAAACTTTACACAGTTGTTGTCAACAAGATAAACATGTGCAGTGATAAGATAAGATATTCCTTTATTGTCCCACATGGGGAAATTTCAGAACACTTGCATGTGGAACATAAGATCCTCTTTAAATAAGCAATGCCATTTGGGTATGTCCAACCATTGTGCACAGGGCGAAATAGGTGGATGGTAACAGGTTAAATAATATTAATTTCAGTAGTTTGGACTAAATAATTAACGCATTTAATAATCATCAAAAAAATAATAATACAAAAAATAATATAATATGATGATGATAATAATAATAATAATTAAAATAAACAAATAATAATAATAAGATTTAAGTTATTACGTACATGACACCATTTTAATCTGAAGTAATTACAGTGTGTCCATTATGCTAAATAAGTTAGGCAATTGTAACACATTATTCTTACTTATTTGACAATAAAGCAAGAGGTGAGTTTCTTGCAGAATGTCGGCTGGGCTCCTTTTCCCTCTAAATATCTGGCACAGCCGTGACTGTTGTGCCGTGTGCTCGTGCCAAACTCATTTGTGGGACTTCTCGCCCGAAAAGCCGCGCCCGCCCGCGAAGGAGCTGCCAGCGCTGCACAAATCAAACCAACGGCGCTTGAAGGTTTTACTGCAACTTAAGGTGGCCATGGGGTAAAGTGTCCACCGTTTAAGTAGGACAAAATCACTCTACTGCAGATATTTGCATGCAGAGGTTATTTTATAGCTTGTGTGCAGTGCCTTTCAGTAAAGATAAGTATAATTTCCACCCTGAATGAAGAAGTTTGTCAGGAACGTAGCTCTTGTCCGGCCTAAACTGCTGTATTACACCGTTTTATTTGATGCCTTGAGATGAAAGTGTTGCTTCTTACGGTATATAACGTAACGTTTTATCAGACTCTTAATTGATACTAAAACTTGCGTACTCTATTTGAGCAACGATTTAAATCACATTAAACATGACAACATGATAACAGTTGTAGAACAATCTTGAGCTTTATCAGAACTAGTATAAGATCACATGGAAACACAAAGAAAGTATGATTGTTTGTGTTGGAAATATGGAGTATCGAGCCCATTTACTAGTATCGAACTAGTTTGGTATTTATTATCATGACGGCATTAGTTAGTAAAATGGATATTTGTTTTCAGTTAAAAAGAAAAGGAAATTTTTTTTTTTTAATTTAATCATTAATTAAATAACTTGTTTATAAATTTTCAGAAGCAGATTTTAAACTGAATTATAGGTCTTGTGTAGAGCTGGGTTGAAATAATCGATTTTCCGATTTTTAATCGATTTGCATATTAATGACCGATTATCGATTCGTACGTCCAACGATACATTTTTTTTTTTTTTTAATTAAAATTCTTTTCTACATTTCCCTCAGTGAACTTCAATCTACCTTCAAGAAAAATAATTCAGGACTCCTGGATTATCTTTCTTGAAGGTAGATTGACCCACAACCTTTTCATCAGTCTTCCATCAGTAACTACCAATACTTGTAAGATTTGCTGTTTAATATTGATATAATACTAGTTTTAATATGTTGCTTCTCTACACAGTCATGAAGTGAAGGAAACGGTTCAAATACATTTTTCATTTTTAAAAACATTAACCCCCGGATCAAATCATAAATCAGATCGAAATCGGAGCGAATCGGATGGGATCTGAGAAATCGGAAAAAAACTATTTTGAAACGTAAAAATCGGAATCGAATCGATTCTTGAAATTTGAATCGAAACCCAGCTCTAGTCTTGTGGTGTTTCGTGATCATGTGCTGGATTAGCCCCTTGTAAACTTTCCAAATTATCCCTGGGGAAAATGAAATGGTAAATTTACTTCTGAGTCAGTCACTGTTGAGCCACGTTCAATTTTTTGATTATTATTTCATTAATGTTTAATTTTTTTATTAATTTATACAGGGAAAATTATAATATGTATTTTTTGGGGTCTTTTTTTGTGTATTTTTCTTTCTTTTTTTATCTAATTGTCATTGTTAACTCACTAAAAAGACATTTTCTTTTATGTGTGAAGACATTCACACATAAACTTTTATGCACAGCGGTAGAACAGAAAACAAAACATTTATTGATTTAGAGCAAGAATTGTATTGGCAACTACAAATAACTAAAATACTATTACAAGAGCATGGGTTTTATAGCTTTTTTGATCCTACATAAATTAAGTAAATGTAAAATACCACTTTCATGATCCAAATAACCGATTGTTTATGATTTTCGTGAGCAAAGCGTCTCATTCTCAAACCCCGCCCCCTCCGCGCTCTTCCCGTTCCAGAGGTGGTCGAGCACACCTGCAGCATCACCTCTCTCATGCTCGGCGAGACGCTGCCCTCCATCACCAAAGACATGGACACGTACACGTACCGGCTGCCCATTGGCGTCTGCGCCGGCATCGCCCCCTTCAACTTCCCCGCCATGATCCCGCTGTGGATGTTCCCAATGGGCATGGTCTGCGGCAACACGTACCTGATGAAGCCGTCGGAGCGCGTGCCCGGCTGCACCATGCTCCTGGCCAAGCTGCTGCAGGACTCGGGGGCGCCGGACGGGACCCTCAACATCATCCACGGGCAGCACGCAGGTGAGGGAGCAGCGCCCGCCTGAACGAACGGCAGGGGCGACTTGGGATGCCGGGGTTAATCGCTAATTGTGATTATTAGGGTCACAATATTATGGTGGTCTTTTGTCACATTTTGTTTTATTTTGATATTCACGCAGTGCTGTTTCAGAAGGCACAAACTTGAGAAATAGTAACACCATCTGAGTAGTATCGTGAATCATCGTTTAAATCGTGAACGTTTTCTTTCTCACAGTAATTGTAACTCTTAAAGGTGACATTGTGACAATTAACCTCGACGCGGTTGTGTTGAATCCCCTTTTTAAACGTGCCGATCTAAAGGCGGACCATGCGACTTTCTCTGCTCGTCTCCATGGAGATGTTAATGCTGGGTTTCGGATGACGTCGCAATGTTTTACAGGCCAATAATGTTTAATAGAGATGCGAGGCAATTATAAGGAATATTGTTAAGGCAGTTTTTTGTGTTATAATACAAGAAGTAAGGGAATAGGCAGGGCTATGGGTGGTAGGGCTATGGGTGGTAGGGCTATGGGTGGTAGGGCTATGGGTGGTAGGGCTATGGGTGGTAGGGCTATGGGTGGTAAGGCTATGGGTGGTAGGGCTATGGGTGGTAGGGCTATGGGTGGTAGGGCTATGGGTGGTAGGGCTATGGGTGGAAGGGCTATGGGTGGTAGGGATAAGGGAACGAGTAGTAGGAGGTAGGGGTAAGGGAACGAGTAGTAGGAGGTAGGGGTAAGGGAACGAGTAGTAGGAGGTAGGGGTAAGGGAACGAGTAGTAGGAGGTAGAGATAGGGGTAATGGGGGTAGGGGTAATGGGGGTAGGAGGTAGGGGTAATGGGGGTTGGGGGATGGAGTAATGGGGGTAATGGGGGCAGGGGTAATGGGGGTAATGGGGGCAGGGGTAATAGGGGTTGGAGTAGAGAAGGTGTGTGACCAATTAGTAAGACATTCATCTGTGAAAAGGAGGAAACACTGCTAACTGTAAGGAAGCATAGTTTTCAAGGTATTACGTGGCATTAACACCTGCAATTGAATAAATGCAAGCTGGATAACTTGAATGCTATACTGCGGACCCTCCACCAGACATCTTTAATCACGGTGGATCAATCATTAAGGCTACAGCAAACAATTAAAGAAACTCTACAAAAGCCACAAAATTCCCTGGTTCTCTTCTCTTTTATCAGTACATTCATTGGACCCTAGTAATCTTCGCTTGAGATAAACTAAAGGAGCAGATCTAAGTCACTACAGTCTCTTCTAATGCACGCCTCAGGACTGTGAAGATGGATCATTTACATAATGTACGCTGCGTGAAGGAGCTTCAGAGGGAAAAGATCTAAACCTTTGCATCTGAGTGACTTGCGCGTGGTCTGCTTATTCCTATCTGTGGTAAATATGTGAACAAAGATAATGCATTGGTTCAGTCATAATGTTTCCTCTGAACGAATGGAAAGGCTAGAATTACAATTATGTGCTTTCTTTCCTCGGTGCAGCTGTGAATTTCGTCTGCGAACACCCGGCGATTAAAGCCATCAGCTTCGTGGGGTCGAACCAGGCCGGAGAGTACATTTACGAGCGCGGCTCCAAGAACGGCAAGAGAGTGCAGTCCAACATGGTATGACTGACCTCTGCACACATCTCTGTAAATCTATATAAAGGCCTGAATGTATGCACCATGTAAATCCTAACTAACCCTAGCTGTAAATATTTAAGAGCATGACTCGGGTAAGAAGCCAAATGAACCAGTGGTTTGTTACGGCCTTTATCCATGTCGAGTTTGCCGTCTCCCGATACAGGGTCTACAATGCGATACCTCCGATACAGGGTATACGATGCCATACAATACCCTCGATACAGGGTCTACAATGCCATACAATACCCTCGATACAGGGTCTACGATGCCATACAATACCCTCGATACAGGGTCTACGATGCCATACAATACCCCAGATACAGGGTATACGATGCCATACAATACCCCCGATACAGGGTCTACGATGCCATACAATACCCTCGATACAGGGTATACGATGCCATACAATACCCCCAATACAGGGTCTACGATGCCATACAATACCCCCGATACAGGGTCTACGATGCCATACAATACCCTCGATACAGGGTCTACGATGCCATACAATACCCTCGATACAGGGTCTACGATGCCATACAATACCCCCGATACAGGGTATACGATGCCATACAATACCCCCGATACAGGGTCTACGATGCCATACAATACCCTCGATACAGGGTCTACGATGCCATACAATACCCTCGATACAGGGTCTACGATGCCATACAATACCCCCGATACAGGGTATACGATGCCATACAATACCCCCGATACAGGGTATACGATGCCATACAATACCCTCGATACAGGGTCTACGATGCCATACAATACCCTCGATACAGGGTCTACGATGCCATACAATACCCTCGATACAGGGTCTACGATGCCATACAATACCCTCGATACAGGGTCTACGATGCCATACAATACCCTCGATACAGGGTCTACGATGCCATACAATACCCTCGATACAGGGTCTACGATGCCATACAATACCCTCGATACAGGGTCTACGATGCCATACAATACCCTCGATACAGGGTCTACGATGCCATACAATACCCTCGATACAGGGTCTACGATGCCATACAATACCCTCGATACAGGGTCTACGATGCCATACAATACCCCCGATACAGGGTATACGATGCCATACAATACCCCAGATACAGGGTATACGATGCCATACAATACCCCAGATACAGGGTATACGATGCCATACAATACCCCAGATACAGGGTATACGATGCCATACAATACCCCAGATACAGGGTATACGATGCCATACAATACCCCAGATACAGGGTATACGATGCCATACAATACCCCCGATACAGGGTATACGATGCGATACCCCTCAACACAGCAATACGTGGGCGAATGTGTGAAGAACAAGGCAATTTCCAATGACTTACTGTTGTTTAAAAGTATCACACACATACAATTGCCAAGAAGTCGGTCAGGATAAATCAATAGCTATTATGTTGAGTACAGCCTTGACTTTTCAAAGTCAGACAGTAAATCCTATGGACATGCATCGATTATCAAGTTCATACTATTACTGTAGAAATGACTTCCTCTGCTGTGCTTTTAGGGAGCCAAGAACCATGGTGTGGTGATGCCCGACGCAAACAAGGAGAACACCCTGAACCAGCTGGTGGGAGCGGCGTTCGGAGCGGCCGGGCAGCGCTGCATGGCCCTCTCCACCGCCATCTTCGTGGGCGAGTCTCGTAGTTGGCTGCCGGAGTTGGTGGAGCGCTCAAAGACCCTTCGTGTGAACGCAGGTACAAAAAAAAGCACTCTTTGTGTGGAAAAACGCACTGTATGTTCATTGGGCATAGGGTCTTTTTTGATTTTGATTTTTTTACTTTTATTTTTGGTACAAAGATATTCCTCACTTTCCTAATGCATTACCAGCATAGTCTATATTCACCGCAATGAGTTTATTTAACCTTGTAATTTACCTGGTGAGAAACCAGTGAAATCGAGACCTCTTGTACAGGCGACAATAGGGCAAAGGGAAAAATGTAACGGCGTACAAATCATTAAAACATTTACACATTTAATAGACATTTAAGAAAATAAAAGCAGAAGCTACATTTAAAAGCACTTTTTTTGTAGGATTCTGTGTATCAGTACTCTTGAGTAAACTTTATTTTGTTATACAAACTATCTACACTGCAAGTTTATATATTAAAGTGAATTATTTGAACATTGTTGTTTCTTGCCTCGTCAGATATGTTTTTAGTTTCTTCTTAATTTTTCTGTCTTTCCTTTTGAAATTAACAGATTTTGAAGATTATTTGGTGGTCTTTTAGAGTAAAAAGCCCCCAAAAAGTAAATTTTAGTTTAATCACTAATCGATCGGTGCGTGCTTTGCTGCAGGGGACCAGCCCGGGGCCGACGTTGGGCCCCTGATTTCTCCCGAGGCCAAGGCCAGAGTAGAGAGCCTGATCCAGAGTGGGGTGGAGGATGGCGCTCAGCTTCTGCTCGACGGGAGGAACGTCCTTGTCAAAGGCTACGAAAATGGGAACTTTGTGGGGCCCACCATTCTCCACAAAGTCAAGGTGAGACAACGACACTGTCTGAGCCTCTTCTGGTTTTTAAATATCATGAGCAGAGTCGTGAGTGGCCATGAAGAGTTTTTAAACGTTGCTGCTTCGTTGTAGATGTTATTACTTTGCCTTGAAAGTTACACAGATCGGCATTGAACTTCTTCGTCCCGCATTGATTCAATTAAAGCTACACCTGGTGCCCCTGGGCCCTCGGGGGCTCTAAGGGCCCCTCTGTCGCCCACGTGGACCTGTTCTAAATATAGAACAACTCGGCCAACGATTTGCATTTCGCCGAAAACTCCGGAAGGCACGAACAGACGACGGATGAGAGAACCAGCTCAGTGTCCCTTTATTATGTTAAAATACATCCAGTAATGTCCATTTATTATGTTAAAATACACCCAGTAACTTCCCTTTTATTAAACTACACCCAGTAATGTCCATTTTATTAAAATACACTCAGTAATCCTGCTAAAAACAAACCGAAAGTGATAAATCCTACGTATGTGCTAGATCAAATTTCAAAATGATGATAAATAGACATAAATGCCCCAAATAAACGGTTTAATAGTCATGTAATCTGGTTATGAAGGCAATTATAAGTCTATCTAGGCTAATTGAGCAGGAAGCCCTCGGCCAAGTCCGTGGTCTTAAAGTGACCATCGGCCCTAAAAAGGCTGCTGACCCCTGAGATACATGGACAGTTTAATGAATTACTGTGGAACATTCAAGGCTAGCATCGATGCGTGATACTGAAATGTAAAACTAGATTTTGTTGCCGAGGTATAATCTCAATATGATGTCGAAATGATGATCCAAGATGTTCTCTTTTTAGACATTAGACTAGTACTTTCTTTAAGTTACTAGGTTAAAATGTTCTAATGAAGCTCAAGGTCATTTAAAACTATTGTAATATAGGGCTGGGTATTGCCAAGACCCTCGCGATACGATACGTATCCCGATACATTTACTCTGAATAAGAAAATGTATGAAATTTCATGTTTATCCATTTATAAATCCATTCTGCTCTAATAACTTCATACGTCCAACCAACTGATCCAAATAGAAATATAAGGAACACATTCTAGTAAAGTATTGCATGTTTCTTGCCAAACAATCAGCATTCTCAGAATATGCTGCAGCAGCATCTTCTGCACAGATCAGCTTCTGGTCAGGTCCACAGCTCCTTCTCACCTCGGCCCAGAGGAGCGCAGCACAAACGGCAGATCAAAAGTACGATTCCACCTCGTTTAAAGCCTGACTCAGTACAGAGTCCGTGAAAATCGTGACGGCACAGTCATGATTTTCCTTTGCAGATTTGCACCCCCCCTCTCTTAACCTCCGAATCGCGTATCATTTCCCGATCCCTCTGAACGACCCACGTCTCATTAAATCCGAAGCGCAGTTTAATAAGTCGCACGCTCAGAATCACAACGCCGACCTCGCTCTTCGGATCGCTGCGGGCTGACTGTGCCAGACGACCTTTGACCTCGCCCGTAAAGCGCTGGGACGTCTCTGTGAATATTGAAATGGTGAGCCAATTGTGCCCGTTACAATACAGTGCTCTCCCCAGAATCTTTTAAAGGGATGGTAAATATGCCTCATATGGGTTTGCATTTTCCTCAAATCATCAAATCAAATCAATTTATTTTTGTAAGGCCCAAAATCACAACAACAGTTGCCTCTGAGGGCCACAGGGAGAAATGAATCAACAATGTCTGTGGTGGCGATGAAAGGATGGTTTCACGGACCTTCATTATTTCCAAAGGTACATGCACCATCAACATACGATTACATGGTGTATAGGTCTAAACATACTATTACATGGTGTATAAGCCTAAACATACTATTACATGGTGTATAAGCCTAAACATACTATTACATGGTGTATAAGCCTAAACATACTATTACATGGTGTATAAGCCTAAACATACTATTACATGGTGTATAAGCCTAAACGTACTATTACATGGTGTATAAGCCTAAACGTACTATTACATGGTGTATAAGCCTAAACGTACTATTACATGGTGTAGAGGCCTAAACGTACTATTACATGGTGTATAGACATAAACATACTATTACATAAACATACTATTACATGGTGTATAGACATAAACATACTATTACATGGTGTAGAGGCTTAAACATACTATTACATGGTGTAGAGGCCTAAACGTACTATTACATGGTGTATAGACATAAACATACTATTACATGGTGTAGAGGCCTAAACGTACTATTACATGGTGTAGAGGCTTAAACATACTATTACATGGTGTAGAGGCCTAAACATGATGAAATGATAAATAAACACAAAGACAGTCATTTGAATGTATTACCAGTCAGCACTGTATCATAATACACACTTTTAATAACACGCCACAGGTCAGAGTCATGTGGTCTGAGACACAGCTACCAGTTTCACGTATTGCAACGTGTTAAATCTTTATCCTTCTGCGTTTCGTGACCTGCCTCTAAAGTATATAAGAGCGCTAGGATGCACATGTGACAAACTATTAAGCCAGCTTTGCTCCAGTGTTCTTTGTCTTTTTTGACTAAAAGTACTGATATTTTTGTTGAGTGATAAAAACAAAGCATAAATGAAAGAATGGAACGAGCGAAGCGAAGTTCCCAGTTTAAGTCTCAATTTGGAATAAAACTAAACTTGTCTCACCTCATTGATTTCTCTTTTAATGGCCATATTTGTGTTGATATGGAGCATGGCTGCTCAAAGATGGGCTCACTATTTTTAAAGGTTGAGCTTTGTGAGGGTAAATTCATGTTGCCGTCCAGTGTTCTCGCTGGGCTGAGGTTGGAGGAGGACAATCCTTCCCACCACCTCGCAGAAAGTACTTACGATGCTTTTACAAAATAAAGCGGTGCTTTTAACGCCGAGCGCCGTAATTTACGCCATATGCCTATGTGGCGGAGTGTGATCATATTGGCTTTCCATATCTTTTGGGTATCGTGTGAGCGCCGTGGTGCTTTGCCCGCCATGCCAAACCCCCTCAGCGAGAACACTGCCGTCTGATGAAATGGTTCAGCCCATCTCTCTGTGGAGCGGGAGATCTAAAAACTAAACTTTTATAAATAAGCCTTTATTTGTCCCACAATGGGAAAATTCCAGTGTTGCAACATAAAGTAGGTACAGAAGTAAAAGAACAGATAACTTATAGAAAACTTTAGAAAAACACTCTTAATAGAAAAGCTCTTATAAAAACTCCATCCATCCATTTTCTGCCGCTTATCCGGGGCCGGGTCGTGGGGGCAGCAGTCTGAGCAGAGACTCCCAGACTTCCTTCTCCCCAGACACTTCCTCCAACTCCTCCGGGGGGATCCCGAGGCGTTCCCAGGCCAGCTGAGAGACATAGTCTCTCCAGCGTGTCCTGGGTCTTCCCCGGGGCCTCTCCCCGGTGGGACATGCCTGAAACGCCTCCCGAGGGAGGCGCCCAGTAGGCATCCGGAACAGATGCCCGAGCCACCTCAGCTGGCTCCTCTCAACGTGGAGGAGCAGCGGCTCTACTCCGAGCTCCCCCCGTGTGGCAGAGCTCCTCACCTTATCTCTAAGGGAGCGCCCAGCTCCCTTAGAGCTGGGCGCTCTAAGGGCCCCGGACCCCGTAATCCTGGAGCACCCCCCAAAGGACACCCCGAGGGACGCGGTCGAAAGCCTTCTCCAGATCCACAAAGCACATGTGGACTGGTTGGGCAAACTCCCATGCCCCTCGAGCACCCGATGGAGGGTATAGAGCTGGTCCAGTGTTCCACGACCGGGACGAAAACCACTCTGCTCCTCCTGAATCCGAGGTTCGACTATCGGTCGGATTCTCCTCTCCAGTACCTTGGAATAGACCTTACCCGGGAGGCTGAGGAGTGTGATCCCTCTGTAGTTGGAACACACCCTCCGGTCCCCCTTCTTAAACAGAGGGACCACCACCCCGGTCTGCCAGTCCAGAGGCACGGTCCCCGACCGCCACGCGATGTTGCAGAGACGTGTCAACCAAGACAGTCCTACAACATCCTGATACTTTAGGTACTCAGGGCGGATCTCATCCACCCCCGGAGCCCTGCCACCGAGGAGTTTGCGAACAACCTCAGTGACTTCAGCTTGGGTGATGGATGAGCCAGCCTCCGAGTCCCCGGTCTCTACTTCCTCTTCGGAAGACGTGACTGAGGGATTAAGGAGATCCTCAAAGTATTCCTTCCACCAGCTGACGACATCCCCAGTCGAGGTCAGCAGGCCTCCACCCGCACCATAAACGGTGTTGGTGAGGCACTGCTTCCCCCTCCTGAGGCGCGGGACGGTTTGCCAGAATTTCTTTGGTGCCGACGATAGTCCTCCTCCATGGCCTCCCCGAACTCCTCCCAGGCCCGGGTTTTTGCCTCTGCGACAGCACGAGCCACGGCTCGCTTGGCCTGCCGATACCCGTCGATGACCTCCGGAGACCCACAAGCCAGAGTGGCCTGATAGGCCTCCTTCTTCAGTCTGACGGCATCCCTTACTTCCGGTGTCCACCACCGGGTTCGGGGGTTGCCGCCACGACAGGCACCGGAGACCTTGCGACCACAGCTCCGAGCAGCCGCATCAACAATGGAGGCGGAGAACATGGTCCACTCGGACTCAATGTCCCCAACCTCCCCCGGGACATGGGAGAAGCTCTCCCGGAGGTGCGAGTTGAAGACCCTACTGACAGAGAGCTCCACAAGACGTTCCCAACAGACCCTCACAATGCGCTTGGGTCTGCCAAGTCTGTCCGGCTTCCTCCTCCGCCAGCGGATCCAACTCACCACCAGGTGGTGATCGGTAAGACTCTTATTTAAAGAAGTTATTAATACACAGAGCTCTGAACTAAAAGAGGCACATAACGAGATGTGAGGAACTTGAGCGGTAAAAACTTAGGCCTCAATATCTCATCTCCCGTGGCCCCAATCTGTGGGAAGGGTCAAATTCCTTTTTGAGATCCTTCATCGCGCCTATAATAAGAGTTTTCTTGCTCGTGTCTTGTTCTGCTTGGAGCTGCTTTTCTGGAATGTAGATCTTCATTTTTGTACTTCGCGGTCCGAAGCATGGAGCTACACTGAAGGAACTCGCTGCTAGCTTCGTTAAACACACACCATATCAACCACGCACGCATGCGTTATACGAAATTAACCTGGCAGAAAAGGACAGATGGGGGCAAGCGTACTCGAGGCAGCAATAAAAGAAGTCTTGAACGTGCCAAAACGGCAAAAGTGAGGAGTGTGACAATGATCACCAGCAACTAAGGACTGGACTGACGTAAAGGATTTAAAACGCATGGAGAAAATGACTTTTGGACTCGACCTGGAAATGGACCAATTGTGACCATCATTTTAGCTTGGTTGCTGTTTGTTGATGTATATCTGTTTTTCTCCCTTCTGTTCTAGTTTTGTTCTGTTGTGTCGGTTTGATTTATCTTTGAAAGAAAAAAAAGAACCAATGGACACCTGCCTGTCAATAATTCCGTGTCGGACTTTACATCGTCCCATTTTGTTCAGAATGGCCCCAGTTTAGTTTGGTACAGGATTGTTAACGCGCCGGTTAACACTTCGATGAAGAAACTATTTTGGTTTGAGTGTGGATTAGATCCAAAGGACAAAATGTATCAGCCCGTGGGGAGCGGGTTCTCCTGCGCTGCGGTCGTCTGCTTGATGAAGGGGTGTGTGAGCGCTTCTCCCGGGCTTATCCTTTTTGATGGATTTACCTGCAGAAGTTTCTTTAACAAATCAAAAAACTGCCGGTGCGCTTCCTTTTCCTCTTCAGAGACTGGTCGTAGGTGAAGCAGTGACATGTTCTCCAAACGGGTGAAACGTTGGGCCACGTTGTCGTTGATGGGCTTGTAGGGCTTTTCGGTTATGTCCGTGTATTCTTTGGGCGAGTTCAGATGAAAGCAGCCACACGTCTCCTTGAAGAAGTGGACCGTGAATAGGCCTTCTTGGAGTTGCTGGACATCAGGCATGCCCATGAGCCGTGTGATGATCCTTATATTTTCATATTCGCATTCACCAGGAAAGAGGACGTGGCCGGTGTAAAAGAATGCCATCACACAGCCAAGAGACCACATGTCCATTGCCTCATTCAGCTTAGTTCCCAAAGTCACTTCTGGGGCTCGGTAGCTAAGAGCCTGGAAGAGGGAACCACGAATCAGTCTCCTCAAAGTGGTAGAAAACCCAAAATCAATCAGCTTGATTTTAAACGGTTCAAGCGCGTGATTCACCAGCATGATATTGTCTGGCTTGAGATCTCCGTGAACCACTTTGATCTTTTCCAGTTCTTTAAACGTTTCCAGCAGCTGCTCAGTGATGTAGCGGATTTCCGAAAGGCGAAGACACTGCAATTGTCTTCTTCTCATGAGGTCAAACATACTTTGATCCAAGTGCTCAAAGACCAGAAAGTAATGGGCCTGGTATCGAAACGAATTGATTAACTTCACCACGTGGTCGTTTTGACTCCGGCTCAGCTTCCGAAGAATATATGCCTCGTTTCTGGTCTCTCTGCAGAACCGCTGTCGAGATATTTTGATAGCCACGGTTTGGTTTGTCGACTGATCTATGCAGCGGGCTACATGCCCATAGGTGCCCTCTCCGCTCAGCCCTTTTATCTGGTATGAGCCAAAATTGCCAGAAATGACCTGATTCAGCCTCAAAACGATTCCTTTGTTCGCTGTCATTTTGTTCATACAGTTTTTAAATACTTAAGTGTTTTCAAAGCGGGGCTTGTCCTCTGTACGATGTCTTCTTCTTCAGTGTTTTATGGCGATTGGTATCCAAGTGTTACATTACCGCCACCTACTGCAGTTGTACGTTTACGCTTCTTCTTCTTTGGTATTTTAGGCTTTATTCTTTAGACTTTATTCTTCAGCAAGCACAGGAGTTCAAAGCCCACGATGAAGATTCTGTGAAGCTTTTAAGTTAAATGGAATAAAGTCTAAAGAATAAAGTCTAAAGAATAAAGTCTAAAGAATAAAGTCTAAAGAATAACCGGGGTCTCGCTACGTGCCCGCCATCCGATTTGACATGAGTCTGAGGACTACGAAAAGTCTGAGGAAACAACAACAACGACAACGACGACGACGACGACGACGACGACGACGACGACGACGACGACGACGACGACGACGACGACGACGACGACGACGACGACGACGACGACAACGTACCTTTGGAAACCATTCTTGGAGGAAAATGCAACCCCATATGAGGCATATTTACCATCCCTTTAAAAGATTCTGGGGAGAGCACTGAATAAAGTCTAGGGTACAATGCAGTAGTTGGCGGTAATGTAATGCTATGGATACCAATCGCCATAAAACACCGAAGAAGAAGAGTTTATGCTCTTGAACTTTATGATGTCATAACCACTTTGCCATCTTCTTTGGTGTTTTATGGCGGTTGGTATCCATAGCATTACATTGCCGCCAACGTCTGCAGTTGTAATTCTTGGTGTTACTTCCGTTGTTGTTATGCTTTCATTGGCGGTCGGCAGCCGTCAATCGACTGGATCGAGTGTCACCACTTTGCCTTGATTTCTTGAAATCAAGCCTTCCCTGCCAACAGCCTTTTAAAGTAACAACTACAAAACACAGGGGATTGTTTTGGCTTCATTCACAAAGTGACAAATGCCAGGTAAATGACCAGGTAAGGCGCGTGTGAATGGGGCTTTAGTGACTAGACCTGAACTCAGTGTATTACAGACAAAATATCCATGTTATTTCATTTTCGCTATATTAAACTATTTATTCACATTTTTTCATTTTGTTTTTACGTTATGTTTGGTCCGCGACTCGGCCTGGACATCGAAATTCAGCCCGCATCCCAAAATGGGTTTGACATCCCTGAACGAATTAATGCTGCTGAGAAAGTTAGCTTTTTACTGTAGTGACAAATGGCCCTTTGGCTCAAATTAGATGAAAATCTAACGGCCCAAAGTGTCAGATAGACTCTGGTTCAATCGAGGAATAAGGTGAAATATGTGTCCCGATGGCCTCTTACGGCATGGACAGTCTCCCTGCACTGGAGCATTTCTCTTCTCAGCTGTATCAACTGCATTTTGGATAAGCATCTTTTATTCAGCATAAGACTTTATTCGTCTGTATCATTGAGAGTTACATGTCCCTGTTGAGACTTGACTGCAGTTTAGGTTCTGTTCAGTGTCTGAGGATTATCACATATCTACAATAAGGAAAATAAGTATTTGAACACCCTGCAATTTTTACTGAGGGACAGAATCTAGAAAAATCTGGAAATTGCATTGTATAATTTTTAAAAAATTATTTGTATGTTATTGCTGCAACTACGTATTTGAACACCTGAGAAAATCTGTGTTATCTGTGTTAAGAATAATAAACTAATTGAGAAAAGGATCGCTGCTGACTAGTCGACTAAAATAATTGTTACTGAAGCGAAACATTTGTTGCTACATAACCATGCTTTCCTGTGTCTCCAGTCGGACATGACGTGCTACAAAGAGGAGATCTTCGGTCCGGTTCTCGTCGTCTTGGAGGCCGAGAATTTGGATGAGGCCATATCTTTAATCAACAGCAACCCGTACGGAAACGGAACCGCCATCTTCACCACCAACGGAGCCACGGCGAGGAAATTCACTCACGAGGTGGACGTGGGCCAGGTACGAGACTCCGCCGCTTGTGACCTCAGCGGGGGGCCGACGCGAGCCGTGAATCTGGAGTTATTTCCGTCGGCTCTGACTCACCGGTTTGCGACGACGTTGTGCGCAATGAGTGAAGGTTTAGTCATTATCTTTAATATCAAATCTAATGACTTTTATGCATTATTTTTGCATATGACCTTTTTAAATACAACGTGGATATAAATGGAAGAGCTACACGCAAATACAAATGGAAATACAAATGGAAGAGCTACACGCCGCACCGAGAGCATGAGTTAAAACCTGTTACCATCCACCTATTTCGCCCTGTGCACAATGGTTGGACATACCCAAATGGCATTGCTTATTAAAAGAGGATCTTACAGCCCACATGCAAGTGTGATGCATCATTAGAAAGCTTAGGCCTTCTAGTTTCTGCAGATGTGCACATTAACACTGGGGCTTCAGAACTCACACTACAGAAGCCCAAACATAAACAAAACATCCTTTTTTAGTCTCGCCTGAATATTGTCAATTTGTAATGGTCCTGAGCATGACATACTTCATTGTGTGCATATGCTGTTCACTGTACATGATGTTTATCTTGTTGACAACAACTGTGTAAAGTTTCAGATCTCTAGGAACAGGCATTTTGGTGCTGTTGACCTTTTTGTATCAAAAAGTATATTCAGAACAAGTGATCCAAATATGTGCCAACTGTTTTATTACAATTTTAGCTCCTCTATGATCATAAAACATACATGTTGATGTTTTTGTAGGCCACTAATACCAATTATAACTGCTAAAAACAATGTAAAACAGTGATCCCTCGCTATATCGCGGTTCACTTTTCGCGGTCTCGCTGCTTTGCGGATTTGCATCATGCATTGTGTTCTGCATTCTGATTGGCTAAACAGTCTCTCCGCGTCTTCTCTACCTGTGTCAATAACGTTATGGATTAATATGTACACGTACGTAAAACCGCTTGCCAAATTGAAGTTTACGAGGCCGGTGAGAGCGCGCGCCTGTGAGCGGCCGGTGAGAGCGCGCGTGTGAGCGGCGTGTGAGCGGCCGGTGAGAGCGCGCGTGTGAGCGGCGTGTGAGCAGCGGGACACGCCGGTGAGTGAGCGGCCGGTGAGAGCGCGCGTGTGAGCTGCGGCGGGAGAGAGCGGTGAGAGTACAGTACAAACGTTTATACAGTACTTTTATTTGTTAAACAAATGCTTGGGCCTGTAAAAAGGATTTGTTCCTTGCTTTCAATGTTTTATGGAGTATTTCATTGTATAATAACTGTAAAAAATAAAGGTTTCTACTTCGCGGATTTCGACTCCCGAGGGTTAGGGTTACGAGAGTAAACGAGGGTTCACTGTATGTGAAAATGTGTAAATATGAGTTTACCCATGAATTTCCCATATAGAGGTTAAAATACATATATCTAACAAAATGCGCGTCCAAAAGGCTTATAAAATCAGGAAACGTTATGCGTAAAATCTAGTTGCCTCCTGCCCAAAAATCTTTACAGCCGTTACGCACGTGAATACCCGTCCCGCCCCGTATTCTAAAGCTATTCTTATTGGCTAGAATAATATGTCAATCAAAATCCGCTAAGTCACTGCTAACGTTAGCTATGTGGCTAAAAACAAGTTAGCTTTGTGCGTAGAAAGCGGCTCATTTTTTTCCTCCGGAGGCTGTAGAAAACAAACCCGTGGACAGAAAAATTGGAGGATGGTCTCATTCTGTAGGTAACAGTCTGAAGAAAAGATCGATGCCAATCACCATCTTATAAGTCAAACGGGTAATTATGTTATGGACAGAGAAATGCGCCTGACGAGCCTTAATCCTGAATATCGTCACAGAAGAAAACTTTGTTTACTTGACAATATCTCAAAATCGGATAACTTCAGGAAAAATACAAGTGGATATTGTTTTTCAATGATTCCTTACGGACAGACTGAGTACAAGGATGTACAGAATTAAAGCCGTTTTGTCCGTCATAAACAGCAAACAGGACATGCGTTTGTAAAAGTTGAGACTTTCTCACAAACTATTGGCAATTGCTTCTTGGTGCATATTTTTCAATGTAAATCAATGATATTCGTTTTGTTGAGAAAATAAGCTTTAAAATGATGAATGGCTTGCTGGTATTGACCACAGAAATAAAAGTGATGTAAGAGAATATTTGAGATATGGAAAATGCGCCCCGGCGCGCAGGTGGATGGTAACAGGTTAAAAAGACTCTTTACCAGGAGGTTTCACTGGTTTAGTTTGATCAAACATACAATATGCAGTCCAGAAATAAGACTTATCAGTGGAGAAAGTGTATCAGTGTGAACTAAATTCACTAAATTTCATATTTACTTAAGACATGGCCCAGTCACATAAGATGCTTGTACCAGATTTATAGCCATGAAAGCCATTTTCCTTCTGCAAATACATTTCTCAATCTTAATTTGACCCGGGCTGCAACAAGTTTATCGATTTAATCGCAACTAATTGATTTATTTAACTCAAAAGACGTTTTATGACTCAAAATGAGCCACAATTCCATAGAAATTATTCGGAAATGTGTACATTTTTGTGTTATAGATGAAAACACTCTTTTGTTCATAAATGCTCAACCAGGATCTTCAGACGGCTTCACTTCCTCTGGTCAAACTAATTCAATTATCAACATGACCATTAGTTTCACCCCTGAAACCAGAAAGAAGTGCCTCTTCCAGAAATCTAGGCCAATTAAAAACACCTGCAAAACTATTTATAACTGATTTAAAAATGCCCCAGTGGTTAAAACATAGACGGACAGGATTGTGGGGAGGGGCGTGTTACAGGTACAGAGTCCTTCCTGGAGGAGGGGCTGAAACAGGGAAGCGCGCTACAGCACTCACCAGGCTGACTCATCCTGGTGAGTAGCCCCCATTCGTCTGCTCATCCGAGGAGAAGAATAGAGACTGTTCTCTAGCTAAAGACTGCAGGAATCAATCAAAACACCACTTTGGGCACATGAGGCATCAATGGCACTGTAAGAAGGTTAAAAGGTCTGAGAAGTTGATTTAGCATGATATGGGACCTTTTAAATGAAGACTATAATACTTCTAATGAACAATTAAACAAGTGGTAAAACACGCATTGCTATAAACATTTATTTGAATGAGTAAAACGTTTGACCGGTAGCTGCATAAACGCCGTGAAACCCTTTTCTTTCAGATCGGCGTGAACGTTCCCATCCCGGTGCCTCTGCCCATGTTCTCCTTCACCGGCTCCAGAGGCTCGTTCAGAGGCGACACGAACTTCTACGGCAAACAGGTACCGGACCGAGTAACTGCAGAGACGCTGCGATGCGGCACGACTTGAACGGTTTATAGAGACGCAGAACCACATAAAACGTAGACAAATGAGCCGTGGAACAACCCTATTATCTGCACCAACACTCCTTCTGGGCTTAATCATTTTGTTTTCTAACTCTGAAGTGTTACGAGAAATGAATAATGTCGGGAAGTGACTAAATATGCACCAAAAATGACCTAAAATCAAAGGTATACAATGTTGTACTTGATCATGCAATGGCACACTTTGGAGTTGATCCCAGACAAACGATCACAGTTCCTACCCTGGCGTATGAATGTTAAAATGCATTTTCTTCTAAAAAAATATTCTTTATTATATATTTTATAGCATTTAATTCAATTTTTTTATAAACTGATGAACACAGAACAGAACAAGACAAAACGACCAGGGAGTGTAAATCAAAAGTAATAACACAAACATAAACTTAACATGACTACTTTCAAAATCAAGTTGTACATCTTCAAACGCATACTTTGAAGACGTACAACTACAGTAGGTGGCGGTAATGTAGTACTTTATGGATGCAAACCGCCATAAAACACAGAAGAAGAAGTTGGACGTACAACTACAGTAGGTGGCGGTAAACGCACCTTTTCAGTTGCTGCCGACCGCCATTAAAAGCAACCGAAGAAGATTTAAATGAAAGTAAAAGTTTTATTCGGTCCAAAGCCCGACGAATTTGTCCATTTCCAAATTGCGTCCGAATGTCATTTTTTCCCCCGTTTGTCTCACGTCTGTTTTATAATGTCCTATTTTCTAAACGCTAAAAACGCTTTGCGGAAAACTAGACTGTTCCGTTTCCGGTCGTGTCTCTGTTCGTCTCCGCCTTCGGCCCGCTCTCGCTCCCTCTGTCACCAACACGTTTGAACACGATCGAGCGGTAAAACGACACGTCCGCGACACACAAAACCGCGTTTGTTTGTCCTGAAAAAGCGCGACGCCGCAGATCTATTTTCAGTAACCGTGGAAGGCGCTACTTCGGTTTTGAACTGCACTGTATTCATTATGACAACGGAAAACGCAGCTCTCGTGGTAGTATTTCTGTAACTGTATGAGTATGAGAAGGCTCTGGAGTTTGACCGACACAAACGCCCAAACTCTTTCCACTTTACTCTGCCCTGACCACTTTGACTTCTGACCGCCGTAGGCCCCGCCCTTCGCTGTTGAATCCCATTACTTTCGTTGGAGAACTATAGCTCAGTCTAACCACGCAAACATACTGTAAGGTCGGTCGATTTGTGTGAAAATGTCCAGGGATCGTGTGCGCCAAAGAGTCGACACTGCACTAGGAATGGCATCGTGTCAGATTTGAGATTTGAACAATTATTTAAACGATTACGTGACCAAACAACAGTGACATCTTAAAAGTTTTAACACCTCATGTTTGTTAACGGCTTCACAAAATGTACTGTATTTTCCGGACTATAAGTCGCACCAGAGTATAAGTCGCACCAGCTAAAAAATGCATAATGGAGAAGAAAAAAACATGTAAGAGTTATTCAGATAACTATAGCATAAAGAACATGCTAACTGAAATTTCGCCATGTGTGGACAATAAAGGCATATCTTATCTTAACAAGTTTACCAAAGCATCAGTTTTACCCCAAATCACTAAATCCATTGATTTCTTCTTCCTCTGTGTCACTTCTAAACAACTCCACAAACTCCAGAGGAAGAGGAAGTGCAGATTCTTCTTCTGCGTCGCTTAGAGCCTAGAGCGCCCTCTTGTGTTGTCAGTGTGAAAATAATCAAAATGTGAAATGTGGTAAAAGTCGCACATTTAGGTACATTTTTTCAACAATGGATTGAACTAAAAAGTCTTTAATTTTGCTTTCTACAATTGTCCCGATTATTATTTTTTGTTTTTTACGATCATACTGTGTTCTGATCGATGAACCGAATACTTAATTTAGCATTCAGAAGTATACAGTGTGTAAGATAAACCTATGCATGCTGATGATATTTTATTGACTCTGAAATAATTATTGAAATAATTAGTGGTTTTGGGTCATTCTCTGGATATGAAATGAATTGGTCCAAGAGTGAATCCATCCCATAAACCATTTGACACATGCGGGATCTTGGCTGCCCCCTCTGGCGTGGAGGCGGCAGGTCTCACAATCACATCTCCAGTTGACAATGTTGAAATGTCAGGGATGATTTAAGGAGATGGACAAATGTGCCGCGCTCTCTCTCTGTGGGGACGGGCCGAAGTTCTCAAAATGAATACTCCCAACATCCCAACATCTCTTCAACTGTGCCATTGACATTTCCCCCCAAAAAACTGTTGAAATCAATAAACAATTGACTTGAAAAAAAAAAAAATCAATCTTAAAAACCTTGTCGGGCCCTGAATGCTCAGTACCCACTATCTCAGGCTTATGAAGAAGACTGTGCCCAAGAGGGAGGTGGAGCTGGTTAGAGTGAGAAAATGGTACAGAAACATGTACAAATATCAACTCTGTATCACTTTGGTACAACCTGAAACCTGACTATAAATAATCATCATCTATCCTCACGTCTCATCCGGAGCGTCTAGAGCCGCTCGACAGACACTTTGTAACATGCGATGGAAACATGGAAATATCACCACATGTGGCCAATTATTACATTTACAACATTTACCAACATAAGTGAGCGTCATGACAACCAGTCCATCATTAACAGGAGCAGAGCAGTTTCTTGATTGTAGCAGTGATTGTGTAACGATTTCTTTGATTGTGGTGGAACTACGGCAAAGTGAGCCAGAAATAAAACTACCAGTGGGAGGCCCGTTGGATGCCAGGGCCAGTGGGAGGCCCGGTAGGAGGCCCGGTGGGAGGCCCGGTGGGAGGCCCGGTGGGAGGCCCGGTGGAAGGCCCGTGGGAAGCCGGTGGGAGGCCTGTGGGAAGCCGGTGGGAGGCCCGTGGGAAGCCGGTGGGAGGCCCGTGGGAAGCCGGTGGGAGGTCCGTGGGAGGTCCGTGGGAAGCCGGTGGGAAGCCGGTGGGAGGCCCGGTGGGAGGCCCGGTGGGAGGCCCGGTGGGGAGCAACCAAATCAATTTGACCTATTGTCTTTGCTGAAATTAACATGATTTAAATGTATTGAATCATGAAGCAAACTGACCACTAGTTAAAGTTATATTCTACTTTAGATACATTCATTCATTTTCTACCGCGACACTAGGGCTCGTGGGTGACTTTGGGCCTATCCCGGTGACTTTGGGCCTTAGGCGGGGCACTCTTCGCAGAGTTAATGCAGACAAACATTCACTCTCGCATTCATTCACTAGTTTCCAGTTGACCTCACACACGCACGTCTCTGGACGGCGGGAGAAAGCCGGAGATCCCACAGTAACACGGGAAGAACATGCAAACTCTACCCAGAATGATCATGTGATGTTGGTCTGGCCCCGGGAATGGAACCACGATCTCCTTTTATTGGGACCACCGTGCAGCCCACTTTAACCACAGCGTGTGGCTAAACGCATGCTCTGAACAGACCGTGAAACGCTGGCTTTGAGTGGGCGCATTTAATCAAGAACTTTCAACGTGTCCAGGAATGTTCCAGATGGAAGCGACCGGGTTAACTGCAATAGCTGGCAGTGTGATTATTTGTACCGTGGAATCGATGGTACTTTTATACTTCTGAAACGCATCATTAAAGAAAACTGCAGTCATTGGTTAAATGTTGAGTTTAAATGAATAAAGGGTATATAGTGTGCGTGTGTTCGGCAGTAGTCATCCAACAGCTTATGGAGTTCCAGTCAGCGGCGTAGCTACTCAACAGGCGGGGCGGGTAAAAGCTCTGGGTCCCCTTGATCACCAGGGGCCCTAGACAGCAGAAAATACTGAATAGAGCTCCACATTTTCCTCTTAACAATTTCTCCCCGGAGCGCAGAGGACTTCTCTTGTAGCTTTTATGCTGAGGTTTTCTAAGTGCTTCAGTCGCTTCAGCAGCAGCGCTCGGTCATTTTCGAGCCGCGTTCACAAATCCGAGGTGTTCATCAGCTTCTGGAAAAGCTCCTGAACGGCGATAACGGCCTCGCTCGCGGACCAATTAAAGATGGCGGAGTGGTTCGGGCGGAGCGCTTCTTACGGTGAAGTGCGGTTACGAAAGAACCAGTTTAGGCTCTCGAGTCCGACGTGTGCAGGAAGTGAAAGGCGCTCAAAACAGCAGCTTAGACCGGGACTAAAACTCTCTGTGGGCGTTTTGTCGACGCCACGACTTCACGTTTTCGGATTCGTCAGAGTCTGTTCACAACGCGGCGTGGAAGGCACCGTCGCCGGGGGTTACGGGGACCTGCGAACCTCAGATTCTTTGACGATGTGTAGTTTGGAGCGTGAACGACCTCGCTTTGTTTACATGCAGAGCTCCAGCGCGCTAAACAGCCAACATACCTGTGATTGATTGATTTAGTTGTTTGCTGTTCTCTCATATCATTGGCTTTCTAGTGACTTAAGGGGTGGAGTCTGTCTGTGACGCTCTTTTGCTTATTTTTCCTAAAACCCAAACTCGCGATCCAAGCACTTTTTTTTCTAAACACCCCGTTCCGCTCTCGTGTTTTCAGGGCATCCAGTTCTACACGCAGATCAAGACTGTGACGTCGCAGTGGAAAGCCGAGGACGCCACAGTAACCAGCCCCGCCGTCACCATGCCGACGATGGGGCGCTAAACGGACCTCTTCACAGATCTTCACAAACGCCTCGCAGAGACTGATGATGTTCGAAAGCACATTTCTGCCGATAACATAATGACGTATTCTTTAGCACTTACTCCTAATGTCTAAAGCCCGTAGCATATCTGAATTCTTATTAAAATTATGTTATTTTGTAGTCTGAGTTCCTGGAAAATGGACTACAAGCAGGTTTAAACTTATAAAACCTCAGTAGGGACTTGAGAGAAATCATGACTTGTTACTGCGTCATTGGTCTAAAATTTATTAAAGAAATGCAAAATGCATCATGTTATTGGCACTTCATTGTACTGTACTTGGCAAGGACAGTGTTTACTGCTAGCAGCCGGGATGAACCACCAATACTTCGATTACATTATTGTTTTGTATTGGCTTGATTCATAAAAACGTGAACATATTGTAATAAATTGAACGCTATATTTGGAGTATTGGTGAGTTCAGGACGGGATTTGCGCAGCACACGACAAACAGGCTTTTCTAGATCATATAAAATAACTTGAGGTCACAATGTTTATCTTCATTTGAGTAGTTTGGATTCTTATTTGGTCCTTGAATTATTTCACTTGTTTTCATACATTGTTTCTCAAACTCGTCCGCTATCAAACATTACCTTCTGAATTTAAGATTAATGCTGAATTCAAGTTCGTTGGTTTTCTTTTCTCTGCGTTTGTGTGAAATTCCCGAGTTATGTCTGCGTTTTCTCAGCTGACGAGGTCGATTACGGATGTATTACGGTAAATTGTAGATTAAATATGCGAGGACAGATACATTGCAGTGTCTTCCACCCGACCGCGTTTCACTTGCTCGACTGTTTTAATCATGTGAAATATAAAGTGATGAGTATGTTACACCACAATGTGAAAATAATGACACTTCTGTTTTATTGTAAAAATGAATGAAACGATTACATTTAATCCAGAAACTTTTCAATTGGAGCAGCTTTGTTTACTAATAATTGCAGTTTTCAATAAAAAAATATAGCTTGAAATGACAAAAACTGAAGTACATTGTTTTTTATTCTGTAATTGATGGGCTACTTAAAGGTTGAATGGATGATTTTTTTGGCCCAAATCTGAGTTATTTCCTCGTGGCATGGACTGCCGATTAGTCCTGCCACGTATCAATCATAAAACGCACCTACCGCTCACCTGCAGCCACGTGCGGCTCGTCCCCACGTTTCTGCGTGTCTATGCGCATTGATCTATCATAATATAGTTCCCTCAGTGTACGGGACAAAATGAAGATGGAGAAAGACTGTTCGAGCTGACTCAGAAGACGGAAATCTACGGGAGACGAGAGATGTGATGCGATCCGTCGCGTTGATAAACAAACGCACGTGTGTGTGTTGTATCAGTCCGCCTGAGTTCTCAAATCGCCAAAAAATCGTCTATTGCGCCTTTAAGTTTGTGATAAAACTAGTACATTTATATCAAAGAGGGCTGCAACTAACTACCAACAAATTACTAATAGATTATTTGTTAAGATTGAGAATTTGAATGAGATTTCTGCTACATTTGACCCAGATGAAGCTGAACTGGAGCCGCTGGAGGACGTCCTGGTGGAGGATATTTACCAGCGGTGGAAAGGTTACTGAATATCTGTACTAGTGTAAAAGTACTTCAAATTGAACACATTTTTGGTCATGTAACTACAAGTACCGAGCCAAATCTGCACTCAAGTTAAAAGTACATAAGAGTACATACTGAGTGTTTTTCAAACTTCCTATAAGTGATCTGTTCTTTTCTTCTGTATCTACCTCTGTATCTACCTGCGTTGCATCAATGAAATTTCCCCATGTGGGACAATAAAGGAATATCTTATCTTAGAACTAGTTTTTCAACACTATCAGTTTCATTGTAGATGGTCTTTAACACACCGCTCGATTAACAGTTTGATTCCACTTTAAAACTATTCCAGCTATGGTTAAACTGCACTCTGAACTCTGACCAGTCAGCGCAGGAATTCTCTCTACCTATGACATGGGTAGAGATGATTTCACAAACTTACCTAGCAACCAGATGATAAGAGCCAAAACGTTGACATCAGCTCTACACACACAAAAAAATCAGCTTTACTTTAATTGAATCTTTAAAAAACGTTTTATGTACCCTAAGTTCTAACCCTGCATACTAGATAATTACAAAAACAGAACCTTCAAATAGACTAAGAGTAAATGAGGTGTCCAAAAATAATTATTTTTGATTAACATTCATAAAAAGGTAACTTTCATATACTCCTACATATTAAAAGGATTATTTCAAGTACATTT
Organism: Eucyclogobius newberryi; assembly: GCF_026437365.1. Lineage (NCBI taxonomy): Eukaryota > Metazoa > Chordata > Actinopteri > Gobiiformes > Gobiidae > Eucyclogobius > Eucyclogobius newberryi. The sequence goes on along the minus strand of NW_027315723.1, from coordinate 18,951,569 downwards.
ATTTCATCCCACAAACTTTCAATCTTTCCCACTAAACACAAAAGCGACATTTCTGAAGAAAAAAAGTCTCAACACTTAAGAAATCATTGACAAATACAACTGACAGAATCTTGATAATTAAACTGTGATTCCTCGTTTCATCTTTACACTTATTGTGACACGTGAATCAGTAAAACAACTAAACATTTCAATCAAATATGTCTGCACCACTTATGGCACTGTCTTTATCTTATGTTGTGCTCTTTCATGGGAAATCCGATTACGTTCACTGGCGAATATTTTCCCACAGACTGAACAGCCAAAGGGTTTCTCCCCGGTGTGCTGTAGCGTGTGCAGTTTGAGATGATTGAGGTACAGGAACTCTTTACCACAGGTTCCACACATGTAAATTTTGTGTACTCTCTTGTGTGAATTAAGACTTTGAACCGAGGAGTACGTCTTGTTGCAGACCGAGCAGCTGTACGGTCGCTTTCCGGCGTGAACCTTCATGTGCGCTTTGAGATAACCCTTCTGAGCGTAGGTCTTCTTGCAGATCGAGCAGCTGTGTTGTGAATTGTAACTGTGAACGTTCATGTGACGTTTGAGGAGCGCGTCACTCTCGAACACCTCTTTGCACACCGAACAGCTGAAAGGTTCATCTACCACGTGAACTCGAACGTGGCTATCAAACTCGTCTTTTATCACAAATATCTTATCACAAAAAGGGCACTGTTCACAAAACGCATCACTAGTCTCCGACGTGTCATCACTCTCCGACGAGTCTTCATCACTTTTGGACGAGTCTTCATCACTGTCCGACGTGTCATCGTCACTGTTGGACGTGTCTCCATCACTTTCAGACGACTCATCATCACTGTTGGACGAGTCTTCATCACTTTTAGACGAGTCTTCGTTAGTCTGTGGCTCGGACTTGATGTTTGTTGTGAACTGACCAGTGTCTGTTCCCGCTGTGCGCGTGTCTCTGATCCGGACGTGGAAGTTCTGGTCTCCACCGACCTCCGTCTCCATCGGGGCATCGGGACAGACGAACGGGGCTCTCCAGTCTTCACCGTCAAAGGAGCGCTCCGTGTCTTCCGCGGTTTCCGGCTGCACACGTGCCCCTGCGCCGATGTCCTCTCCCGGGGCGCCAATCGGTCCCAGTTCCAGCTCCTCCGGCTCCTCTTTAATCCGCGGAGTCTCCGTGATGCTCTCTTGCAGCACCGGACCCGGACTCACCGCCGGGGTCTGCAGCACCTCCGGGGTCTGCAGCACCACCAGAACCGTGGCGTTGTGCAGTTCCTGTTTGCTCTCTTCTTTCGAGCGCCGCAGTTCCTCCTCAAACTGCGCGACCGTGGCCTCGAAGAGCGCGATGACCTCCTCCGCGGCCGCACTCAGCCGCGCGTTCAGCAAAGCTCGCAGCGTTTGGCTTTGAGACATGTTTAGCCCCCGGTTCTCACGTTAGCTTGTGGTCGCGAGCCGCGCTCCAGAGCCCAAACAGCGTCGCACAATACCGGAAAACGTGGTCGCGACGTCATCACGCGGCGACGCTCTCGACCACAACAACAGTATGGTCAGTTCACCGCGTTAAAAGTCCGTTTAAAGCGTCAAACATGGTCGAATTTCACTGTAAACACGTCTAGACACGTTCAGTTTGACAAGAGTGAGTCGTGGCAAGCGGTTTGATGGTTTTATTCACCGGTTTGTTCAGTAAAATGTAGTTTTAGCGGTAGCCAAGTGAAATGATCCTTTTTTCTATTAATGCTAACGCTGTTTTTCTACTTTTAATCACGTTTTTCCTTTCTTGACCCTTATTTTCATTTAAAACTGACATTATTTTTCATCTACCAGTGGTAATTTGAGGTAAAAGAGCTTCTTAGCAACTGCGAAACTGATATTTTGCATTTCACACCCAACATGTCAGGACAAATAAATATTAAAATAAAGATAAACACTGTAAATATCCAACTCTAAAGACAAACAATACCAAAAATAAAAGGTAATTCCAGAAATTTCTATTGATATTTCTTTTTCCCTTTGATCTCTGTTGCAATTTATGTTTTTATATTTAAATACAATCACACATATAACTACATCTATAATTACTGACATTTGAGAGAAGTCTGAACTACAAACTGCTTAAGTAATGAAGAATTCCAATAACTTAAATTTCATGTTGTAGAAGTCTAAACTGTTTTATCAAATTTGTTTATTCAATATTTATTAATTAATTTATAATTTTTAAATTGATTATTAATTGCTATTTATTTTTTGTTAATTTAATTTGGATACTCAAGATAATAATAATTTAAGTTTTTTTTTTCAATAAATGGAACTGATTAAAAGTCTGTTTTCATAAAGGAAATTCAAAGTTAAAACATTTGTTTTTTATTGAATAAGAAAAATAAATAACATTTTAATCAAATCAAAATCCAATCATTTCTAATTTCCAGTGATCATCAAAAAGCTGTTAATGGAGCGGGTCACACACAGTTTTCTGACATCAAAAGCAGAGTTCAGACTTTTGTAGAAGAATTTTGAATATTTATTTTGTAAAATGGCACTGATTAGAAATCCTGATTTGTTCAAATTAACCATGAAAGCTTTTTCTATTATTGAATAAGAGAAAAATATAATTAAAAACCGTGAGTCAATTGGGCTGTAATTAACATTTATTTATTTTTGATCAATTATAAGTCGACTAGTCACGATTGTTTCTGTTGCACATTGTGGCTTTTTAAATACATTTAAATCAAATTAAAGTTCCAATATGGCGACTTAAGGCTTCTAGACAGATAATATTTATACTTAAGTGTCATATTTACATTTAATGGTTTTTGACATTTTGATTCATTTATGACATTTTCTGTTATAGAAATCTCTTTGTATTAGTTTTAGTTCAGTCCAGATAATGATCAAAATACGACAGATTTGTAGGATTCTTCTCAACGTTTTCAAATATAACGCAGGACAAAAAGAACATAGAACGAGACCAGAGAGCTGTTGTCAAAAGAATGAATTAAACAAATAAAATAACTCAAAAGACACAGGACAGACATCAAATGAAACAAAAGAAAAGTGGCTCCACCCGGTCCAATGTCTGGCAAAAATCGTCACAGCTTTACTGATCTGAGGAAGAGAGTTGTGTTGTTTGTCTCCTCCCTAATGCCCAGCCCTTATCGTGACCTGAAGATTCACTGCATTTTCAGGCGACGCCCCCGTGACGTCATGTGAAACGCAGCGGTATTTAGTGTAACGACTGTTGTGTGTCCGTATCTTCCAGGTGTGTGTCCATGGCGTCGCTGCTCCTGCTCCTGCTCCTGTGCGCTCTCCCCGGGCACGGCGGCGCTCTCCCTGGGCACAGCCTCCTCCCGGATCTGACCCGCGGCATCGGCAGCCTCAGCAGCCTCAGCCGACCGGCCAACCACAGCCGCATCCGCTACGCCGTGATGTTGGACGCCGGCAGCACCGGGACGAGGATACACGTGTTCACCTTCATACAGAGCCACGCAGGTCTGTGAAGGGCGGGTGGGGGTTTATGTTCTTTATTCTATAGTTATCTTTATCTGAATAACTGTTAATATGTTACGTTAAATGTTGAATGGACGATTTTTTTTGCACAAATCTAAGTCTTATTTCCTCGTGGCGTGGACTGCCGATTAGTCCTGCCACGTATCAATCATAAAACGCACCTACCGCTCACCTGCAGCCTCGTGTGGCTCGTCCCCACGTTTCCGCGTGCCTAAGTGCATGGATCTATCATAATATAGTTCCCTCAGTGTACGGTACAAAATTAAGACGGAGAAAGACAGTTCGAGCTGACTCAGAAGTGGACAGAAATCTACGGGAGACGAGAGATGTGATGCGATCCGTTGCACTAATAAACAAACGCACGTGTGTGTTGTATCAGTCCGCACGGGGGAGGGGCATGCGCACTTCCACCTGCGTTCTCAAATCGCCGAAAAATCGTCCATTGCGCCTTTAACTTACCAGACACTTACCACAGTTCTGTCTGTGCGTCATGTAGCTGAAGGTGTTACGTTAGCATACGTACACCTATTCACCATGTTCTCTAATCTGTTATTATTTTAGTTATTTAATTATTTAAATTATTTGAGCTTCTTGTTATCGTTTTTTTGTAGATAATCTGCCCGTTTTGGACAATGAGATGTTCCAGTCGATAAAGCCCGGTTTGTCCGCTTACGCCGACGCTCCTCGAACGGTGAGACAGAGTTCATCTGTTACAAAAACATATTCATGAAAGAGATTTTAGTTTGGCTGTCAAGAAAAATCACTCTCACTCACATAAACGAACAAACAAGCATCCTGATTTTCGAATCTGGAGCTAAATGTGTTGTTCGTCCGGCGTGTGCAAATTAATGCTAAAATTATACTAAAGTCTGTTATTTGTCACTTTTCACCAAACGCGGTGCCACTTCTTGCTCCATTCATTCCTTACGAGGAATTAGCCGAGTTGCGCTAAAAGAAATCAATAATGAATGAACACAAAGTGGATAGCTCGTTAAGACGTCTTCACCTGTGCGGGCGTCAATCACGATCATGGGGTGGACGTCACGATCATGGGGCGGACGTCACGATCATGATCATGAGGCCGACGTCATGATCACGATCATGAGGCGGACGTCACGATCATGGGGCGGACGTCACGATCATGAGGCGGACGTCACGATCATGATCATGAGGCCGACGTCATGATCACGATCATGGGGCGGACGTCACGATCATGGGGCGGACGTCACGATCATGGGGCGGGCGGACGTCACGATCATGGGGCGGACGTCACGATCATGGGGCGGGCGGACGTCACGATCATGGGGCGGACGTCACGATCACGATCATGGGGCGGACGTCACGATCATGGGGCAGACGTCACGATCACGATCATGAGGCGGACGTCACGATCACGATCATGAGGCGGACGTCACGATCACGATCATGTGGCGGACGTCACGATCACGATCATGGGGCGGACGTCACGATCATGGGGCGGACGTCACGATCACGATCATGGGGCGGACGTCACGATCATGGGGCGGACGTCACGATCACGATCATGGGGCGGACGTCACGATCACGATCATCGGGCGGACGTCACGATCATGGGGCGGACGTCACGATCACGATCATGGGGCGGACGTCACGATCATGGGGCAGACGTCACGATCACGATCATGAGGCGGACGTCACGATCACGATCATGAGGCGGACGTCACGATCACGATCATGGGGCGGACGTCACGATCACGATCATGAGGCGGACGTCACGATCACGATCATGAGGCGGACGTCACGATCACGATCATGGGGCGGACGTCACGATCACGATCATGGGGCGGACGTCACGATCATGGGGCGGACGTCACGATCACGATCATGGGGCGGACGTCACGATCATGGGGCGGACGTCACGATCACGATCATGGGGCGGACGTCACGATCACGATCATGGGGCGGACATCACGATCATGGGGCGGACGTCACGATCACGATCATGAGGCGGACGTCACGATCACGATCATGGGGCGGACGTCACGATCATGGGGCGGACGTCACGATCATGGGGCGGACGTCACGATCACGATCATGAGGCCGACGTCACGATCACGATCATGGGGCGGACGTCACGATCACGATCATGGGGCGGACGTCACGATCACGATCATGGGGCGGACGTCACGATCACGATCATGGGGTGGACGTCACGATCACGATCATGGGGCGGACGTCACGATCATGGGGCGGACGTCACGATCACGATCATGGGGCGGACGTCACGATCATGGGGCGGACGTCACGATCACGATCATGGGGCGGACGTCACAATCACGATCATGGGGCGGACGTCACGATCATGGGGCGGACGTCACGATCACGATCATGAGGCGGACGTCACGATCACGATCATGAGGCGGACGTCACGATCACGATCATGGGGCGGACGTCACGATCACGATCATGGGGCGGACGTCACGATCACGATCATGAGGCGGACATCACGATCATGGGGCGAATCGAGGGTCGAGATTGTTTAGGTCACAATATAATCATGAGAACCAAATAATAATAAACGGGACAATTTTCGAAGCAAAATTAAGTCTTTATAGATCAATCTATCGTCCAAAAGATGGATTTAAAGGTAAAAAACTTTTTATCTTTATTTTGTTCAAACATTAATTATGTCACTGTTGTTTAGTTACGCTCTCTGTAATCATTAATAATCGTAAACAAATTTTAAAATCGTAATGTTCTTTCATCTATACGCTTTTGGCGCTAAGCTAATGCTAACATAATACATGTGAAAATAACAGCACAAACTGAAATAACCTTAAACATTCTATGACCATTTACCAAGTCTGTTTTATATTTAAGTTCATGTATGTTAGCCTTTAGCTTTGAGACTTATTTACATCGTAGTAGAAGTCTTGACCCGCTGCAGCGATTGTCCATCCGTAACTCGCTCTCCGCCGTCAGATTTGATTTATTTAGATTTATTTGAGAACGACTCACACAGAGAATGAACGGAACGAGAATTGAAGATCTGCAACAGGAACTCGCCATGAATTGTGACTTGTCCCCAGGCGGCGCACACCGTGAAGATGCTGCTGAAAGTGGCCAAACGGACAGTGCCTCGTGTGGAGTGGAAGAGAACTGCAGTGGTCCTTAGAGCCACCGCTGGACTAAGACTTCTGCCCGAACAGAAAGCACATGCGCTTCTGGACCAGGTCAGCTCAAAAGTGTCTGTAAAAGTCTGATTATATTATGGAAGTAAATATGGAAAGGCTTCAGGGGGGAGCGTGAGGCTTCAGAGGGGGAGCGTGAGGCTTCAGAGGGGGAGCGTAGGCTTCAGAGGGGGAGCATAGGCTTCAGAGGGGGAGCCCGAGGCTTCAGAGGGGGAGCGTAGGCTTCAGAGGGGGAGCGTAGGCTTCAGAGGGGGAGCGTAGGCTTCAGAGGGGGAGCCCGAGGCTTCAGAGGGGGAGCGTGAGGCTTCAGAGGGGGAGCATAGGCTTCAGAGGGGGAGCGTTAGGCTTCAGAGGGGGAGCATAGGCTTCAGAGGGGGAGCGTAGGCTTCAGAGGGGGAGCATAGGCTTCAGAGGGGGAGCGTGAGGCTTCAGAGGGGGAGCGTAGGCTTCAGAGGGGGAGCGTTAGGCTTCAGAGGGGGAGCATAGGCTTCAGAGGGGGAGCCCGAGGCTTCAGAGGGGGAGCGTGAGGCTTCAGAGGGGGATCGTGAGGCTTCAGAGGGGGAGCGTGAGGCTTCAGAGGGGGAACGTGAGGCTTCAGAGGGGGAGCGTTAGGCTTCAGAGGGGGAGCGTTAGGCTTCAGAGGGGGAGCCCGAAGCTTCAGAGGGGGAGCGTGAGGCTTCAGAGGGGGAGCGTGAGGATTCAGAGGGGGAACGTGAGGCTTCAGAGGGGGAGCGTAGGCTTCAGAGGGGGAGCGTGAGGCTTCAGAAGCTTCAGAGGGGGAGCGTGAGGCTTCAGGGGGGGAGCGTGAGGCTTCAGAGGGGGAGCGTGAGGCTTCAGAGGGGGAGCGTGAGGCTTCAGAGGGGGAGCGTAGGCTTCAGAGGGGGAGCGTTAGGCTTCAGAGGGGGAGCGTAGGCTTCAGAGGGGGAGCGTTAGGCTTCAGAGGGGGAGCGTTAGGCTTCAGAGGGGAAGCGTGAGGCTTCAGAGGGGGAACATGAGGCTTCAGAGGGGGCGTGAGGCTTCAGAGGGGGAGCGTTAGGCTTCAGAGGGGGAGCGTAGGCTTCAGAGGGGGAGCGTAGGCTTCAGAGGGGGAGCGTTAGGCTTCAGAGGGGGAGCGTTAGGCTTCAGAGGGGGAGCGTGAGGCTTCAGAGGGGGAACGTGAGGCTTCAGAGGGGGCGTGAGGCTTCAGAGGGGGAGCGTGAGGCTTCAGAAGCTTCAGAGGGGGAGTGTGAGGCTTCAGAGGAGGGGGCGTGAGGCTTCAGGGGGGGAGCGTGAGGCTTCAGGGGGGGAGCTTGAGGCTTCACAGGGAGCGTGAAGCTTCAGGGGGGAGCGTGTAAACCTTCTAAACACAAATTGATCATTTTGTTTGAGAAAGTGGAGCTTGAGTTTGGACATAAACATGTTTTGATGCGTCTGTGACATTATTAAACGTGACTTACTGTCTCAGGTTCAACGCGTGTTCGACGAGTCTCCGTTCTTGGTGCCAGACGACGGCGTCAGCATCATGGACGGCACCAGTGAAGGTTTAAGACCCTTTTTAAAGACCCTTTAAGACCCTTTAAGACCCTTTAAGACACGTTACATGACACACAAACACTGTTTTTATGCCCATCCCTTGTGATGACACCCACACATATAACGGCACAAAGCCTCAACACCTGTAATTATGTGGTAAAACATGCTACAAATACACGGTACAATGGGTATTATTATCCTGATTATGAGTGTATTTGTCAGCACGTTTACTCCAAACTCTGATGTCATGTCTGCCCAAGGTTTGTGATTAAATTAAATCTCTTTGTGTCTTGTAGGAATCCTGGCTTGGATAACGTTGAACTTCTTAACAGGTTTGTTTTTTAACAAATGAGTCTCTTCATCCTTTCATAGCTGTAGGCGTTCTGTGGCGACGCCCTGAAGACATTAACATAACATTACAAATCTGTTGTCAGAACTGGCTTCAACGTTACATATAACAATGAATAATGATAATTGCTAAATATATTAAATAAGGTATGCATAAAATTAAAAATATATTAATAACATAAAAATGGACTGGAAAAAATTGACACGTTTGCATTAAAATGTAGTAAACACAATTATATTTCAGATTTTAATTAGCATTTTACCTGTTTGACCCCAGTTTGACGATTTTTGTTAAGTTTATAATTGTATTTCCTCGTTGAACATGACTGTTACCTAGCAACCAGACTGTAAACAAGAGACAAAATCTATGTAAATGACACAACAGTTATGATCTGACACACAATAATACCATAAAACAGCTTTATTTTGTCGAGCGATGGTTTAAACTGTACGAAAAGTGTCAGTTAAGTGTAAACTGTCGCACGTTGATGACATCACAGCTCTACTTCCTGTGATTTTAAACTCTGCTTTTGCAAAAATGTCTCCTCAAACTGCCACCTGACTGAAGTCAAGTATATTTAGCACAGGTTCTACCCAAACAAACTAAGTCATCATGATACAATCAGGAGAAGCTTCATGGGGACTTAAATCCTGTCGCACAGAAGACGCTCGTCGTCCCCGGTGACGGACTCGTACCCTGTCCACAGCCGAAAGAAGCATCGCATTCTTCTGTCCTTTGCCAGTTCTCTTCCCGGCGTTCTTTACGGTCCTGTTCTGCTCAGCGTGTTCTTGTTAGCAAGCGTCCGATCTGCAAACGGAGAGGTTAAAGGCACCATCAATCAAGCTCTGAAATATGTGATATTCCCTGTCAAAGTATCTGTATTTAGGGTGATTCATGAGAGTAATTCTTTTAAGGCCCGTTCACACCGCAGCGTCCAAAGCGTCCAGTTTACATTCAAAGTCTATGTGGACGTGCATCTTGGGCGTCCAGCGTTTTTGCAGCGCAAATCCTGCCTTTTGAGCGTCGGGGGCGTTTGAGTGTTGGACGCTTTGGACGTGCGTCCAGAGCGTCTGACGCAGAAAAGTTGAACAAAGCTGAACTTTTCTGCGTTGGACGCGGCGCAGCAGCCAATCAGAGATGGCGCTCCAGTGACGTGCTACGCACGACCCGGAAGAAGACCCAAAACAAACCCCGCAACCATAAAAATAAAATCTTAAGATGCAGCTCTTGGAGCAAATAATGATATTAACTAAACTCTGCTCAGCTCTGAAGTATCTGCCGGTCCCAGACGGGCCCCGGGGCCCATCGCCTCCGCTTTTGGACTTTGTAAAGTAAATACACCAAAGCCACTTTCTCAACCTGGTCTGCCATTACAGCACGAGAAAAGCAACACAGCACAACTCCTCCACTGAGCATGTGCAGGACGGCTCGGACGCACGTCTGCTGTGAGTGTATTTTTCTGATGTGCGTCGGAGGCGTCTGTCTTCAAATGTACAGGCGTCCAACTCCTGCGTCGGGCGCAAATTGGACGCCGCGGTCTGAACACTGCTTTATTCTCCTGTATTCAAGACGCCGTCTCTTTCTGCACTTACCGTACTTTCCGGAGTATAAGAATACAAAATAATAAAAAATGCATAATAGAAACGAAAAAAACACAGATAAGTCGCACTGGAATATAAGACACAGAAGTAAATGTTTTTATGTCACAATATTGTTACTTTTACTCCAGGAATGTTTGAGTTTGTGAAGTTGGAACAGAATGATCAGGTCAATAATCCTGATGTTTCTTCTCACAATAATCCCGACGCTAAACTCTCACATTGTAACATTGTATTTCACATCACTCAGACACATAAAAACACACGGGTTCTTATGGATTCTGCTTTAAAAGTGTGATCTACTGTATTTCCAGGTCACTTGTCTCCTCAAAGTCAAAAGACGGTGGGAATCCTGGATCTGGGCGGAGGCTCCACGCAGATCACTTTCCTGCCCACGCTGAGGGTGAGTCCTTTTCTCCCGTCGCTTCAGAGAGATTCACGTTTAGTTACGGTCATAAAAACGCACTTTTGTTCATAGAAAACCATCGAACGCGTCCCGAGCGCAGATTACATCGCCCGATTTGAGCTCTTCAACTCCACGTTTGAATTGTACACGCACAGGTGAGACGCGCCGGGGGGATTCCGAGTGTCAAATGTTCATGTTTTTTATGATTATTGATGAGCAAAAGAAAAGTTTAATAATCTAGACCGTGGACGTGATGCTGGGACATGCTCTGGATCTGATTAAATTACATTTCGTTTTGTAAAGCCCAAAACCACAAGCAGCAGTAAGTATTGATTTAAAGCAGAACTAAGTAACTGTGGTGATAGAGCTCCCCCTGCAGCTCTCTTGTGGAAATACAATGTCAGAAAATAGATGCAAAAGGTTTTTTTAAAACATAAGACAGTTTAATCACATACAAAAATATTTTAATGTTGCCAAATATAAAAAAGCGAGTCAGGGTTTCTCAGGAGAGTTGTCTTTGGTAAGTCTGGTTTTCAGAGACAGCAGGGGGCGACGACACTTCAAATGTCCTGAAAATACATATTCAACCATCACAGAGGCTGTAATAAGGTGAAAATGTTACTGAGTTCTGAGTTCGGAGAACAAGCTGAGGAATTGGGCATTATTATCAGTATTTCATGTTAAAAAAGTGATTGTGTTTTATAGTTTTATTACACGAGTGGGAAACATTCAAAGCCACTGAACTTCACCTCAACTGTAATGTGTCCTTATTTTTTATTTAAATGTATGACCAAAAAAACAGGACAAAAACATGCACGAAGCTTCACTTTTGATGAATATATACTTTATAATATATACTCTATACTTAAAGTCTGACACTTAAGTCTTGTTCCTCCTCGCGCTGTAATGTTATATTTGACTGACATATTCAAATCAGGTGATGATAATTACAGCTTAAACCCTCTCCTCCTGCAGTTACCTGGGCAACGGGCTTATGGCGGCGAGGCTGGCGATGCTGGGGGCTGTGGGCGCCCAAGGTACGTGTCTGCTCCTGTAAATAAAACACTTAAAGCAGGTAAAGAAACGAGCTGGAACAAGTGTGAGACAGTCAGTTTTACATCTATGACGACACACGGCTCACCATACGGTAACATCACGATAATCGATGTATCGCTCATGATATTCTACGATATAAATCACTATTTTAAAGAACCCGATACATTTGAACAACAGTTTTCTTTGTTAAACCACAACCTGCTCAAACTCTAAATGAAACACGCCCATTTCAATCACCAAAACAGTCCAAATGTCACATGATCTGCACAAAAAACAAGTTTCATTTCTTTAAACGAGCAGCGAAATTGTAGCACGGCCATGAAATAATTAGGGAAATGTTACCAAAAATGACTCGTGGCGATATATCGATACAGCAGCCCGCGATATCGATGCTGTGTCACCAAATTAAGTATCGCAATGTATCAATACTTCGGTATTTTGGCCAAAAAATACATAATAGAGAAGAATAAAAACATATATAAGTCGCACTGGGGTATGAAATGCAGTTGCAAGTGTGAAAATAACAAAAAATATCACAAATAAGTCGTATATAAGTATAAATATAAGTAGAAGTCGCACCCCGGCCAAAACTATGAAAAAGGTGCAACTTATAGTCCGGAAAATACGGTAGTTTTCTCCAATAAATTTTTCTTAATTCATGGTCACAAAAAGGTGTGGATCTTATTTTTATTACATTTAATTTTTTCTATTTAATTTAATTCAAATCATAATTGCTGTGAACGGGGCGAGGATGTTTTGGTGGTGGAAGGTTTGGCTCCTTTCCGTAGTAAAAGATCAAATCCTCAGGCTGCTGTGACCCGCTCAAGATTTATCTGCACAGACGGGTCTCCAGCGCCGTGGCAACCGCCGACCCGTTCAAAGGTCGGGTCAAATGCGCCAGCCGCGAGTAGCCGTGTCCAGGGATCCCACTTGTGTCAGGAGAGAACCAGAGAAAAGTGTAAGAAAAGCCTAAGAATGCATAATTAAAACTACCGTATTTTTCGGACTATAAGTCTCTGGACTTTTTTCATAGTTTTGGCTGGGGTGCGACTTATACTTATATTAATACTTATACTCCGGAGGAACTTATGTGATATTATTTGTTATTTTCACACTTGCAACTGCATTTCATACTCCAGTGCGACTTATGTTTTTTTCTTCTCTATTTATGCATTTTTTGGCTGATGCGACTTATAGTCCGGAAAATACGGTAATCAAATCAAGATTCTGAACTTGGGATACCACAATTCAAACGATTATTGTGAGAAGAAACGTCGCGATTTAACGATTATTTGCAATTATTGACGTCACAACCAAAACAATAAAATCCTAAATGTTCTTTCCTTGTTTTCTTCACACATCAGCTCCTGCTTCACCAAATCAAACTTTCTGAGCAATCAATTTGACATAAACCGTTAGAATCGTCACATTTCTTTTAATTGAACTAAAAAACAGCCTAATTTAGTTCAAGATTGTCACTTTTCACCGATTCACCGTGTCTGAAATGAGTCATGTGACAGCCGTGATGTGGTTGCAGAGTCGGCGCGGCGGGTTTTTAAAAGTTCCTGTTTGCCCAAGACGTTCCGAGGCGAGTGGAGCTTCGGCGGCCGGACGTATCGCGTGAGCGGCGATCCAGAAGGTGAAGAACGCCTTTCATCTCGCTCTGTAACAGGAACTAACAAGTACTGTGTCCTTCAGACCAGAGTCGAGCCTTAGAAGTCAGGATAAAGATCAGAACTTGAATAGTTTGAAGCTGGAATTAATAGTTTACTGTACGTGATGCAGCTTATTTTAATGGTTTCAAACTTGTTTTTGACGGTTTCAAGGTCATTTAGCTTGAATTAAGAGAGAAACGAAGATGAATCCATAAAATGTGTGTTTTGGAGATGTTTTAGGCTCTGGAACCTTCTGTTGTCGTGATGAGAAACACCATTTCATAATGTTCTTCTTTTATGTCTCTGGACACAACAATCCTCTGAAGCTCATCACGGCTGTCTTTATTTATGTTGTACTGATTGACAGGTGGGACCCAAAACTAGATCTGTTTCCATAGTGATGAATAGTACAAATGGAGTCTAAAGGTCTAAAACAGAATTCAGTCAGGTCTAAATTAGAATGAAACCAGGTCTAAACCAGGTCTAAACCAGGTCTAAACCAGGACAAAACCAGGACAAACCATAAGGACTAAATCTGTAAAGAGAAATATTTGTTATAAATAATTGTAAAATGGGCCGTATCAGGTTGTTAGGCGTGCCTGATCTGGCCCGTGGGCCTCAAAGTGACAATGACAAGTTGAACTACTCAATTTACTAAAACACATTTATTCATAAATCAACTGAGTTCTGGTATTTAGTGCTTTGAGATTATGACATTTCAACACATTTCGTAATCCAGCATAAAAACATCAACATAGTGAACCTTTTAGCCCCTTTTTATGGATGTTTCTGTCATAATAAATGATAAACTCAAAGGTGCAGCATCGTTTGAGCATTAACCTCATCTGAAGCAGTTAGCGCCATCAGGCAAGTCAGGTCTGTGGAGAGGATGAAATAAAAAAAAAAAATATGTATATAATATATTTAATGAAATATTCCAGACAAAAACAATACCGGCTGGAGAGAGTGGTGTAAATAAATGTTTTGTTCTGTGCTGAAGCCTCGTCCGGGTACAAGTCGTGTCACGAGGAGGTGCTGCCGACGGTGAAGGGCGTTATTCACCCGCCGCGCCAACTCCAGGACGCCACCGCCTTCTACGCCTTCTCCTACTACTACGACCGGGCCGTGGACGCAGGCCTGATCGGTCAGTGCCACTTTTATTACCATCCCTTAAGTTTTATTTGTGGTTTTGATGCATCGTGTCGTGTTTTGTGAAGCACTTTGAATTACTTTGTGTTCAAAGAGTTAATATGACTCCAATATGAATCTTGTTTAACCTTGACCTAGATTCTGACTTACCTTTTTACTGTTTTAAGTAGGGCCGCACAATAAAGCGTTATTGTTATGGCACAATATACAGCATCGCAACAGATCAATTATATCTCATTTAAACAGAGATTTCTACTGTTTTTATTTAGAAAATGTTGACAAATGTTGTTTTTTCATGAATAATTTTCTGTATTTGGTCTAAATCAGCCTCGATTTAGTCTGTTTTGTCGCCTTTGACCAGTGCATTAAAGCTGAACTTAGTAACTCTGGCGATAGAGCTCCCCCTGCAGCCTGCTTGTGAAACTACACTGTCAGGAAACGGACGCAAATGCTTTTTTCTTTCTTTATCATATTAAGTCAGTTTAATCACTTACAAAAATATTGAACGTTGCCAAATATTTTAAAAAGCCTGGGTTTCTCAGGAGAGTTGTCTTGAGGCTGTTTTTTTGCCCTGAGACAGCAACTTCAAACACCCCGAAAATACACATTAAACCATGACTCAGTTCTGTTTGACGAGGCGACACATTTCACAGAAAAGACACGGATCAAACACAGACTCACGTGACACGGATGACACAGCGGCACACGGATGACATGGCGGATGACACAGCGGCACACGGATGACACAGCGGCACACGGATGACACGGCGGATGACACGGCGGCACACGGATGACACAGCGGCACACGGATGACACAGCGGCACACGGATGACACAGCGGCACACGGATGACACGGCGGATGACACGGCGGCACACGGATGACACGGCGGATGACACGGCGGCACACGGATGACACGGCGGATGACACGGCGGCACACGGATGACACGACGGATGACACAGCGGCACACGGATGACACAGCGGCACACGGATGACACAGCGGCACACGGATGACATGGCGGATGACACAGCGGCACACGGATGACATGGCGGATGACACAGCGGCACACGGATGACACAGCGGCACACGGATGACACGGCGGATGACACGGCGGCACACGGATGACACAGCGGCACACGGATGACACAGCGGCACACGGATGACACAGCGGCACACGGATGACACGGCGGATGACACGGCGGCACACGGATGACACGGCGGATGACACGGCGGCACACGGATGACACGGCGGATGACACAGCGGCACACGGATGACACGACGGATGACACAGCGGCACACGGATGACACAGCGGCACACGGATGACACAGCGGCACACGGATGACACAGCGGCACACGGATGACACGGCGGATGACACGGCGGCACACGGATGACACAGCGGCACACGGATGACACAGCGGCACACGGATGACACAGCGGCACACGGATGACACTGCGGCACACGGATGACACTGCGGCACACGGATGACACTGCGGCACACGGATGACACTGCGGCACACGGATGACACGGCGGCACACGGATGACACGCGGCACACGGATGACACAGCGGATGACACATCGGCACACGGATGACACGGCGGCACACGAATGACACGGCGGCACACGGATGACATGGCGGATGACACAGCGGCACACGGATGACACAGCGGCACACGGATGACACAGCGGATGACACAGCGGCACACGGATGACACGGCGGCACACGGATGACACGGCGGCACACAGATGACACAGCGGATGACACATCGGCACACGGATGACACGGCGGCACACGAATGACACGGCGGCACACGGATGACATGGCGGATGACACAGCGGCACACGGATGACACGGCGGATGACACGGCGGCACACGGATGACACAGCGGCACACGGATGGCACGGCGGATGACACGGCGACACACGGATGACATGGCGGATGACACAGCGGCACACGGATGACACAGCGGCACACGGATGACACAGCGGCACACGGATGACACGGCGGCACACGGATGACACGGCGGCACACGGATGACACAGCGGATGACACAGCGGATGACACAGCGGCACACGAATGACACAGCGGCACACGGATGACATGGCGGATGACACGGCGGCACACGGATGGCACGGCGGCACACGGATGACACTGCGGATGACACAGCGGCACACGGATGACACGGCGGCACACGGATGACACGGCGGCACACGGATGACACAGCGGATGACACATCGGCACACGGATGACACGGCGGCACACGAATGACACGGCGGCACACGGATGACATGGCGGATGACACAGCGGCACACGGATGACACAGCGGCACACGGATGACACAGCGGATGACACAGCGGCACACGGATGACACGGCGGCACACGGATGACACGACGGCACACGGATGACACAGCGGATGACACATCGGCACACGGATGACACGGCGGCACACGAATGACACGGCGGCACACGGATGACATGGCGGATGACACGGCGGATGACACAGCGGCACACGGATGACAAGGCGGATGACACGGCGGCACACGGATGACACTGCGGATGACACAGCGGCACACGGATGACACTGCGGATGACACAGCGGCACACGGATGACACTGCGGATGACACAGCGGCACACGGATGACACGGCGGCACACGGATGACACGGCGGCACACGGATGACACGGCGGCACACGGATGACACAGCGGATGACACATCGGCACACGGATGACACGGCGGCACACGAATGACACGGCGGCACACGGATGACATGGCGGATGACACAGCGGCACACGGATGACACAGCGGCACACGGATGACACAGCGGATGACACAGCGGCACACGGATGACACGGCGGCACACGGATGACACGGCGGCACACGGATGACACAGCGGATGACACATCGGCACACGGATGACACGGCGGCACACGAATGACACGGCGGCACACGGATATGACATGGCGGATGACACGGCGGATGACACAGCGGCACACGGATGACAAGGCGGATGACACGGCGGCACACGGATGACACTGCGGATGACACGGCGGCACACGGATGGCACGGCGGATGACACGGCGACACACGGATGACACGGCGGATGACACGGCGGCACACGGATGACACACGGATGACACAGCGGCACACGGATGACACGGCGGATGACACAGCGGATGACACAGCGGCACACGGATGACACGGCGGCACACGAATGACACGGCGGCACACGGATGACATGGCGGATGACACGGCGGCACACGGATGACACAGCGGATGACACAGCGGCACACGGATGACACAGCGGATGACACAGCGGCACACGGATGACACGGCGGCACACGGATGACACGGCGGCACACGGATGACACAGCGGATGACACGGCGGCACACGGATGACACACGGATGACACGGTGGCACACGGATGACACACGGATGACACGGTGGCACACGGATAATATAATGCAGTGTTGAGCGTGTTAAAGGTGCCGTGGCATCTGAGACGTGTGAATGTTACGACTTACAACAAGGAAGTTAAAGTATAAACCTGAGCAAACGGGGATGACATTTGGAACCTTTATTTTATTATGTTTTGACCGACATTGGACTAAATGTGACTTTAATTTTGGACTTTGTTTGCCTCATCCGTCCTGGATGCTTTCACTTTCTTATTTAAATGTTTTACCTTTTTTTTTTTTTGTAAAAAATTTAAATAGATAATTAGATACATTAAAATAAATAAATACTTTTCAGTGAATTTCACACTTTTTTTTTTACCGTGAAAAAAATAACTTATTTTAATGTTTTTTATTCTGTACTTTGCAGTAGCACGTTTCATTTTCATACTGTAGACCTAATACTGATTTGTTTTAAATTTTGATTTTTAAACTGAGAAAAATACTGCAGTCAAAAAAAACACTCAAGTTTTATTATGGTTAAAAAAAACAACAGGGAAACACCAGCTTTTAAAACTCTGTAAATAAATAAACCACATTGTAGTTAAGTGATT
This sequence comes from Eucyclogobius newberryi, assembly GCF_026437365.1. Taxonomy (NCBI): domain Eukaryota; kingdom Metazoa; phylum Chordata; class Actinopteri; order Gobiiformes; family Gobiidae; genus Eucyclogobius; species Eucyclogobius newberryi. The sequence goes on along the minus strand of NW_027315723.1, from coordinate 18,933,155 downwards.
AGTCCGACCTCCTCTGCACTTTCAGTAACGATGTATTTATTTTCATCACTGCGTAAACCTCATTCAGGCACTTTTAACTCCACATGTTTTGTACAGTGCAGCAGCAGCAGGTTGTGTTGTTACCGTTGGCGACGCAAATGAGTCACTGCCGTTCTGAGGATTTGACGAGCTAAAGGTGTTTGGTTTAACAGCCTCCGCCGCAGCACAGAGATAATATTAGTATGGAAATGTGCACATGTTTGTGCACAAGCCTGTCGTGTGCACAGACATGTGCGGCACAGGCGTGTGCGGCACAGGCGTGTGCGGCACAGGCGTGTGCGGCACAGGCGTGTGCGGCACAGGCGTGTGCGGCACAGGTATGTTCTAACGCTGCGGTGGAGGTGACATTTAAATGTGTTTCCATCGCTGTTACAGACGGAGAACAAGGCGGAAGACTGGAGGTCCGAGACTTCAAGAAAAGAGCAAAAGAGAGTGAGTTTCAGCAGGAATACTCCAGGCACTAGCAGGAGGCCGGTCCGTGTTTAGTCCTGACTCTGGCACCAGTAGGAGGCCGGTCCGTGTTTAGTCCTGACTCTGGCACCAGCAGGAGGCTAGTCCATGTTTAGTCCTGACTCTGGCACCAGCAGGAGGCCGGTCCATGTTTAGTCCTGACTCTGTGTCATGGAATTAGACATACACCGATGCTATTCCGTAACACATCGAGAACACAATTCAACTTAGAATATGAAACGACACAGAAACATCAGACATTTGTGTGGCATGCATGGGAGAAAACGCGGGGACTGTGTCAGCCAGGCCGTTGTAAGGAGCCTGGCTGACCCTCCTGCGTCTCACCCCCGCGTCTCACACCGTTTTTTCCCATGCTGGTTGGTTTTATTAGATATTCTGGAATAGGCGGGTCACATTTCTTATTGGTCAGCCTCACATCAAGGCACTTGGTATTTTTCCGTAGAGATAAAGCCTGCAAGGGGGGGTGCAACCCCCCCCTCTGGGGCAACATCCTTTGGCCCATCTTTACGACCCCTTCACAAACAAATGCTGTCACACACCCGTTCTTCTCTTAGACTAATGATGCCGATAAAATATCACTATTATGCAGATAAAATACATCACAGAAATATACTCATATATTCACATTTTATCACATTTCCCTCCTGTTTATCAAAGCATTAGTCTTCTGTATCATATGCCAAACATATCATTCTTTTCAGTTTTCAACATGCCTTTCATATTGGTGTTAAAATGACACTTTTACACACAAAAAGTTTATGCACAGTTCTCAACATTGAACACACTTCTTTTCTCTCGGCCCACAACATTTCTACAGCATTACTGTCCTAAATTTTGAGTCAGATTGGTCAATCTCTGTAATTTGACGAACAGACAATTTATCTTGTCTATAATTTGTGCGGTGTGATGGGAAATATAGAAGTACAAGCGGAAAGCCCTCAAACCCGCTGCTCTCTGGTCAGTCAGTTTGACTCGTCAGGGACCTCTCTGGACACCCCAATAGAATCAAATACGTAGTATCAGGTGCTACTGGGACCAGATTGTCCACTAACCTCTCGACCTTGACCCTGCGGTATGGTTCTGGGTGATGCTGGTCTTTGTTATGACCATGGCTGGCCACAAAAGGGATACATAGGCACAACGTCCCACAAGTGTCCCCACATCACCATACGTCCTCTCTTGGTTCCTTAAGAGACCTCCTCCCGCTGCTCGCTTCGGTCACACCTATGACACATATGAACTGGTACATTTCCCATCTCAATTCATAATCTCATTAACATTACATGTAGTTATGTTGTAGCAGATAAAAAAACTCTCTTAGTTAGTGTAAACAACTGTGGCTGTGGTGTAATATGCCATTGTGTTTCTTCAGCTACTGTCATGTCAATTGTACATTATACATTATACATTTCATAACCTTCCTTCAAGTTGATCACTTATTTTCTTCCCTCTATATTCCCATGTCTGTGTATGTTGATCGATTGTCCCTCTTGTCCCGATTGTCCCGTGCATAATACAGGTGTTCAGCACCCATATTATCGTCATCGCTGCGATGATGATAACTCGTTGATTCTTTTCACAGAGTATGGTACTCTGCGCACCGTAGCCTCTGGCTCTCGTTCATCGTAGCAGAGTATCGTACTCTACCGTAGACTCTGGACAAAACTCATACAAACGAAGTCCTGCGTCTGCGATGTTATGGATCTGCCGCTGTGTTGTCCAGACATTTCTCTCACTTTCCCATGAGAGCACCCATGTTTTCGTCCCTCCAATGGTGAGGACGACACGGTGTGGCTGCGTCCACTTTGCTCCGTCTCTGTAAACACCACATCTCCAACACGTTCTGCTGTGGTGATAAACAAAGTCTTTTCGACAGTTCAGTGCATTTCAAACAGTTTTCTTGTTTACAATTTTTTTTTTTTAGTAATTATTGATTCGGAATATTTGTTTACACATACATCCCCCCTTTTGATAAATGGACTTGCCCATTTGTCAAACTTCTACATTTAAACAAAATTCAATAATCCAGATAGTTTACAACATTCACTAATCCAAGATGTAATCAAGGAAGAGATGGAATTGCGTCTGTCACTCCACTCCGCAATGTCACCTCTTGACCTTTCACAGTTCAGTGGTCACATCCCTGGCTGAGCCCCCCCTTCCACGGCGCTGGGCCTCCCCTGTGTGTCTGTAATCCGTCTATGTGTCTGTTATCCGACACTGCCCTAACCTATCTGTTTTACCACCATTTGTTTCAAACTCCAAATGTTTCAAACTCTAAATGTTTCAAACTCTAAATGTTTCAAACTCTAAATGTTTCAAACTCTAAATGTTTCAAACTCTAAATGTCTCAAACTCTAAATGTTTGGTCTCCACGTGTGCGCGCGTATGTGTGTGTGTGTGTGCAATACAAATACATCAAACAATAATAATTGTCTCAATAATTCCCCCGTTGAGCTGGCCATAAGGGTCAGTTCACAACTTAGAATTCTTCACATAATTAATAATTTCACATCTCCTCTGTTTGTGTGGCCTGCATAAAGTCACACATCTAATGTAATATGTGCTAATCTTCTATATGTGCTTCAGGTGAGTTTCAAACTCAATCTCTCACACCTGCTCATGTGGTGCTTTACAAACATTGTGTATTAGTTTGTTCTAACAAGTCTATATGTGTATAAAAATCAAAATGATTCTAAACCTTCCCCTGGTTATAGTTTTCACTATCTTCAGGTAATCTGCGGGTCTCGTAAAATGTATTCTACTCCCCCCAGGCCCTTCCTGTAGTCTAACCCCTCTTGGCTCCGACCTGAGTCCTATAATGTTTAAGTCCTGTTATCACTGGTTTTCATAACTTCTATAATGTCTAAATTTAGATGATATTGTCTTATTTAAATCTATTCAATTCTTGATTGAATCTCCACAATCCTTCAGGTATTTACTTTAGAATGTCAAATTCTTTCGCTGTTAATTTTAACTTTTCCCATTACTCATCACGTCAACCCTCCCTGAGGTGTTGCTGTTGATACGCAAATATAACAACATCTGCTCCATCCTGAGTCCTCCAGATTATTTGCCAGTCAATAGCCCCTGTTATCTCTGGCTATCTTTATGACCCATATCCTCCCATGTCCCCCCACTTCTGCATCAATTGCCTTAGTTAATGACACACAGTCATGTCTTTCCTGGGAGGGCATTTGACGTCACTATTTAACTTATTCCCTGCTTACGTCTACATGCAATACGAGGTTTCCTCATGATAATACAAATAAATAAGTTACTGATATAACTTTTACTATCACTTTACTTACTGCCCGTTCTATGTCCAAAAACATCAGTAGTCACCCATTTACCCACATTATCACTTCCAGGCCTGTGCCTGTATTTGATCCTAAATTTAAAAACCCTTCTGTCTTTTCGTCCTGTACTTTCATCTAGTCATGCATTAAGTCCAAAAAGATAATTTTCGTCAAGTCCAAAAATAAAACAAAACAAAACGTGGGTTTGTTCTGTGCACTCAAAAAACACGATACTGTAAAAACACAACTTTTGTCTTCTATGTCGGGGACAGGAAGTGTCCTGTCTGTGATCACATTCCCCAAAAAATTGGCCATCTATGAAAATCTGAATTAATCTTCATCTCTTATCAAGTTTAATAAAATCTTTATAATTGACTGTTGTCAATCAAACAAAACCCTAAATTTGTTGAAATACAGAGCTCTCAAATACTAAAATTTAAAACCAGCTGGGTTTAATTCCTAATTTCATCAGTTCAGAGCGTCCTCTGAACTGCTTTCTTCCCCTTCTCCTGTCTTGTTGACCCCCCTTATCTCCCCCTCTCTGCCACGTCATCTGAGCATACTGGAAGTCTCCCTCCAAAATCCTCTTATGACTTTTCCTTTGTCTTTTTACAGTTTGGGGTGATAATTCTGGCATTATGTGGTCTCGGTCGTCTGAGAGAAATGCTACTTGCTTTACAGTCACAGTCAATGTCAAGCTTCTAGAGAAAATTCCTTATTAGATTCCTCCGGACATAAACGTGGTGTTTAAGATTCACCTGTGACTGCAAATTTTAGATCTCTCAGAATAACGCCTTGTGACCCTTGTATGATTAATTGTGATTCACACTTGTTAGTTAATCACTATTAATCCTCATTCACACATTCATACTTCTCTCTTACTTACTACGCTCGTGCACAGCGCTTACATTCACACATCTTTATGTCAGTAACAACTCGGCATAAGGCTTCATAACTTTTTTTCCTGTGAGAAACTTAACTCGTGGTGAGCAATTTAACTCCTTTATGTGAGAAACTTATCTTCACAAAGCTAACCAATATTTTTATTTTTAATGAGTAAATATTAAACTCCTGTATTTTTTTTAATGAGTAAATATTAAACTCCTGTATTTTTGACTGAGAAATATTAAACTCCTGTATTTATGACTGAGAAATATTAAACTCCTCTTTATGCGAGTAACTAAACTCCTGCATAAAGCCTATGCATAAAACGTTTCATGGCTAAGTCTTTCACACACAAAATTTTGTCTGACCTTCTTTGTCGCTTGTGTTCTCCTGCTGCTTCGAAACGACGCGCTCTCCTCGCGGAGACTGAGGTGCGATGGGCGGCCACGGGAAAAGTGGACTTCTTTCAGCTGTGCACAGACTTCACCGATTCACCCGTCAATCTCCGCGAAGGGGCTGCTGGTCGTCCGGCTCGATAGGACCAGAAAATGTCATGGAATTAGACATACACCGATGCTATTCCGTAACACATCGAGAACACAATTCAACCTAGAATATGAAACGACACAGAAACATCAGACATTTGTGTGGCATGCATGGGAGAAAACGCGGGGACTGTGTCAGCCAGGCCGTTGTAAGGAGCCTGGCTGACCCTCCTGCGTCTCACCCCCGCGTCTCACACCGTTTTTTCCCATGCTGGTTGGTTTTATTAGATATTCTGGAATAGGCGGGTCACATTTCTCATTGGTCAGCCTCACATCAAGGCACTTGGTATTTTTCCGTAGAGATAAAGCCTGCAAGGGGGGGTGCAACCCCCCCCTCTGGGGCAACATCCTTTGGCCCATCTTTACGACCCCTTCACAAACAAATGCTGTCACACACCCGTTCTTCTCTTAGACTAATGATGCCGATAAAATATCACTATTATGCAGATAAAATACATCACAGAAATATACTCATATATTCACATTTTATCACACTCTGGCACCAGCAGGAGGCCGGTCCGTGTTTAGTCCTGACTCTGGCACCAGCAGGAGGCCGGTCCGTGTTTAGTCCTGACTCTGGCACCAGCAGGAGGCCGGTCCGTGTTTAGTCCTGACTCTGGCACCAGCAGGAGGCCGGTCCGTGTTTAGTCCTGACTCTGGCACCAGCAGGAGGCCGGTCCGTGTTTAGTCCTGACTCTGGCACCAGCAGGAGGCCGGTCCGTGTTTAGTCCTGACTCTGGCACCAGCAGGAGGCCGGTCCGTGTTTAGTCCTGACTCTGGCACCAGCAGGAGGCCGGTCCGTGTTTAGTCCTGACTCTGGCACCAGCAGGAGGCCGGTCCGTGTTTAGTCCTGACTCTGGCACCAGCAGGAGGCCGGTCCGTGTTTAGTCCTGACTCTGGCACCAGCAGGAGGCCGGTCCGTGTTTAGTCCTGACTCTGGCACCAGCAGGAGGCCGGTCCGTGTTTAGTCCTGACCCTGGCACCAGCAGGAGGCCGGTCCGTGTTTAGTCCTGACCCTGGCACCAGCAGGAGGCCGGTCCGTGTTTAGTCCTGACCCTGGCACCAGCAGGAGGCCGGTCCGTGTTTAGTCCTGACCCTGGCACCAGCAGGAGGCCGGTCCATGTTTAGTCCTGACTCTGGCACCAGCAGGAGGCCGGTCCATGTTTAGTCCTGACTCTGGCACCAGCAGGAGGCCGGTCCATGTTTAGTCCTGACTCTGGCACCAGCAGGAGGCCGGTCCATGTTTAGTCCTGACTCTGGCACCAGCAGGAGGCCGGTCCATGTTTAGTCCTGACTCTGGCACCAGCAGGAGGCCAGCCTAAATCCCTTGAATTTAGAGTAGGTTTGAAAAGGTTGCATTTAATTATTTATGTGAGAGAATTCAGGCAAAGAAGTCTGAATGTCTGAAAGAAGTTATCTGAACTTTAAAGACCCTAAAATACAAAGACGGCCCAATCATTAAATCAAAATGTTAATAAATGATATTTACATTTCATTCATAAATATTCTTTCTTCTAAAGCAGGCGTAAATGCTCCTCGTTCTCTCTGCAGTTTGTAACCAGACGAGCCGGGCCCCTCCGAGCGGGCCCTTCCTCTGCCTGGACCTGACCTACATCACGGCCCTGCTCAAAGACGGCCTCGGCTTCAAGGAGAGCGCCGCCCTGCAGGTCAGAGCACACATGTCGCCTGAAAGTTTTGCCATGGTGTCGCAGACGTCGGGGCGTTTTCAACAGACTTTTACTGAAGCACTAAAAAACATGCATTCTCCCTGGAGCCTCTCCACTGATCTGACCTGTAACTTGGTCTTGCTGTGCCACCTTTAATGCCTCATTGTGCAACATTCCAATCCAAGCAATGACATCTCCATGGAGACGAGCATCGGCTTTTTCATGATTTTTATGTCTGGACCCAGGAGTTTTGAGGCAGAAAACCCGGATAACTGGAATAATCAGATAACCCACTAATCAAATCTGATTATTGTGTTCACAAGCACAAGAGAAATCTGATTTAAAATAATAAAAACTCTCTGATAACTCCATAAATCAGATAATGATCACATGTTCAGCTGTGAACGTAAAGTGGGCGACAGACAGGAACAACGCTTTCTTTTAGTACGTTATATTTTTATTTCAATAAATACATAAGGCATTTAAGTGATTTGGTGTTTTGTGTTTTGCAGTTGACCAAGAAAGTGAGCGAGGTGGAGGCGAGCTGGGCTTTGGGCGCCGCCTTGGACCATTTCCACCACCTGAAGATCCACTGACCCCAAGAGCGTCCGGTACATTTAAACTGAAAACTGTTTGAATCCATAATTAGAATCCTCCGAGTGAGTATTTGTATTCACGGCTCGAGGTGTAAACCATTCACCGGAAAAGTCTGTGTTGTCGCTTGATCCGTTTAACAGTTATAAAGTTGATGAAACGCTCTGATTGGTTGTCATGTGAGCAGCTGACGTCGACCAATCGCACCCGGATTATACTTTTGAATTGCAAAAAGACGTTCAGTAATTCCAAGTTTGTGTTAAAAATAAACTACGTCCGGTTTATTAGCTTTTCCTGCGTTTCTTTCGTTTTGTTTTGGCGTCTCTTTATGTTGCGCGTCGATATTAAACGGCTAACGCGCTATGCTAGCTTTGTTTCGCCGGCTCAGCGTAGAAGCGAGATAAAGTCGGCGTACTTCCTGTTTATGTCGTCTCGCGCTGACTCGTTCAGAAGCCCAACGCGAGCCAATGGAGCCGGTGGAAACGGAGCGTCGGACAGAGCCGTTTATCAAAAAGTACTACTGCTAAATACTTCGATTATATTTGGTTCTTTTTGCGTTTTTTTCCTCCTTTGTATGACTTACTCCAAGCTTTGTGGCATTGAACAAAAATAATAACTAAAATGAATGAATATTATGAATTCAAGTGATTTAGATTGACGATGACACAGTTGAACGACTCGTAACTCTATACGAGGTTCTTATATTTATACGTTTTTTTTCAACCCGTGTTTTGATTTCTTTGGGACTTTGGGAACTTTCGTTGGAGGAAACTGATATTTGTAAAAACTATTTGCACTTGTCAAAATAAAAGCATCATTATTATCATGATCCACTTCTAATTACACGTATCTACAGTTGTGCGGGTTTCGTTTTCGAGCTCGTTTTCTCGTTGGCCGACGTTAAAGGAGCGTGACCACGTCGTCCCCGTACGAGTGTCCGTCCGTCGTCATGGAAACCAGGTGGTGAGGCTGGGACAGGACGACCACTGAGTCGACAGAACCTGAACACACACACGTACAGGATGTGGGTTAAAAGTACTGCGTTTTCAAATAAGTACCAGTGAAAGGTACTTGACATCTTATTTATGAAATATTAAAGCACAAAATCGGGTATTTTTAAAGAATATTTGTGATTTTAATGCATGTTTTCCTGTTGTATGAATTGTGCTCTACAAATAAACTTGCCTTAAAAAAGTCACATTTTGTCCTGTTTGTGACTCTTTTTATATAATAAAGACTTTACATCAAATATAATCCAATATTTTTACACTTTATTCATGAATCTTATCGTAAATTTAATTTCTTTTGACATTTTCATTTAATAACTGAGTCCGTACAATGAAAATATGACTACGATTATATTTAGTCGCAGTAAGTTTTTTTTGAGAATATAATTACTTGACGGTCAAGTTTTCCTGTACTTCCTGGAGGTAATTAGTCTGAGTCCACTCGAGACGACCTTTGAGCAGATTGTAATAAATGTCACACTTGGTTCAGCCTTTTGCCTTTAACAGAACTCAGAATATAACACTGAGATTCAGCTTTATCGCTTGTAATCAAATATAACTTCAATAAAACGATCCGGGATTTAAAGATCGGGCAGAAAAAACATAAAAACAGTGACATTATGTTTTAATGTTGTAAGTTAGCACCACTTTCCTGTTTGTTTGCCATTGATCCAAGCGTAATGTATTATAAAAGTACATTTTTACTCCTCATGTACTCAAACTACATTTTCTATTTATTCACTACGAGTTTCTAACCGCGTTTCACGACTTTCAGAGCAGAGTTTTGCAGACGCAACGATAACAACAGTAACAGCACTGACAAAACTACTCGTAAACTCCTTCATCCATCCATCCATCCATCTTCTGCCGCTTTATCCGGGGCCGGGTCGCGGGGGCAGCAGTCTGAGCAGGGACTCCCATACTTCCTTCTCCCCAGACACTTCCTCTAACTCCTCCGGGGGGATCCCGAGGCGTTCCCAGGCCAGCCGAGAGACATAGTCTCTCCAGCGTGTCCTGGGTCTTCCCCGGGGCCTCTTCCCGGTGGGACATGCCTGAAACACCTCCCGAGGGAGGCGCCCAGGAGGCATCCGGAACAGATGCCCGAGCCACCTCAGCTGGCTCCTCTCGACGTAAAAAGTACTATATTACTTATACAACTAACCAAGCAGATTTTTAACCTCAGCACAGTCAAATACTTCTTGGTGACTCTTTTTACTTCGTCTTTTACATTTGAACTTTAACTTTCATTGGTTAAGTGCTCCCAATAATATTAAAAGCGTTTACAACATAGTCCACAAATGAATTATATCTGATGTTTTAAAATTAATTGATCTTTTTAAAGTTGATTTTAGGTAGAATTTTAGAAAAGCCGCGGATGTGTCGACGGCGGTGGTGACGTCGTACCTGGGGCCCTGAGCGTGGTCGTACCTGGGGCCCTGAGCGTGGTCGTACCTGGGGCCCTGAGCGTGGTCGTACCTGGGGCCCTGAGCGTGGTCGTACCTGGGGCCCTGAGCATGGTGTGGTGGAGGCCCATTGGCTCGGCGGCCGTTGTCATGGAAACCGCCCCCGCCGCGTCCTCCCCGTCGACCTCGAGTAAACTGCTGTGTGTCAGAGCCTCGCCTGAAAACAACAAGAAAAACTAGGATGAAGATGACTCTAAACACAACTTCTAGTGCGTTAATGACGAGGAGGAACAATTATAATATTGTTAAAAGCTCCTAAAAGTCAAGACTTTGGGTAATAGAACTCATTTAAGTAACATTAAACAAAAAGTTTAAAATTGCTCTAAATGAGCCAGACACAGGCAGAACATGCAAACTCCACCAAACAGAAACAGTCTCAAACTAAAGCTGTTTCTGTGTCATTGTTGCTTAATGTCCTGAAGTAAGACAATTATAAACGACCCAGAACATTCTCTCTGCATCTCCATGTTTTGTGAATGTCTTTTCTCTCCAGTACTCGTCTAGAAACATCCTCTTCTTCCGCTCTCTCTCCTCTTCCCTCTTTCCTTTCCTCTCGTCTCGTCTCTCCTCTTTCCTCTCGTCTCTCCTCTCACCTCGTCTCTCCTCTCCCCTCTTTCCTCTCGTCTCTCCTCTCCCCTCTTTCCTCTCGTCTCTCCTCTCCCCTCTTTCCTTTCCTCTCGTCTCTCCTCGTCTCTCCTCTCCCCTCTTTCCTCTCGTCTCTCCTCTCCCCTCTTTCCTTTCCTCTCGTCTCTCCTCTCCCCTCTTTCCTTTCCTCTCGTCTCTCCTCTCCCCTCGTCTCTCCTCTCCCCTTTCCTCTCCTCTCGTCTCCCCTCTTTCCTCTCCTCTCCTCTCCAGTCTTCTTTTCTCTCTTTGGAGACGCTGACCTAAATAAATCTGGTGCTTGTAATGAGCTCTTTCCCCGTGTTTTCTCTGTGATTCAGACTGTGAGAGCCGCATTGTCCAATCCTACCAGAACAAGCAAAGACTGTGCAATGATCCAGTGTGTGGGACTGTGTACATCACCGCTCCACGGATCTGACTGGGACTGGGCGATATATTGGTTCCACTATCGGCAGGGCTGCAGCAAGCCATCTGAGCGCCCTGAGCAGAAGAGCTCAGTGGTGCCCCCCACGCCCATCGAACTAGGTCTAAAGCAAGACTAAAAACAGGACTAAAGCAGGACTAAAAATGGGACAAAAACTACTAAAAACAGGACAAAAAACCCCGCTAAAAACAGGACTAAAGCAGGACTAAAAACGGGACAAAAAAACACTAAAAGCAGGACTATAAACAGGACTAAAGCAGGACTAAAAACGGGGCTAAAAACAGGACAAAAAAAACTAAAAACAGGACTTAAAACAGGACAAAAACTGGTCTAAAAGCAGGACTAAAAATTACAAAAACATTAGATTTTTATCACGGGGAAACTCAGTGTGGACCAAACGTAGGTGAGACATAAAAAGGTCGTGAAACACCTTTAATGGACCTGATGTCTCGGTTTTACAGTTGAAGAAGAGTTTCACTAGTGTCATATTTTAGTAACTTTTTATTAAATTCCTCTGGCGACCCGACCTTGGCTTTGTAAACTTGTGGCGTGAAACCGTCTGCGCCGCTTCAACTCTCTCCTCTGCACTTTGCAAGTTGAAAGCCAGTGCGAGAGCGTTCAGTGCATAATTAAGAAACATTGGAGCGTTTTTCCCGCTGTCGTTTCAGAAACGTGTTGCTGCCGCCGTGATTCCTCGTGCCCCACAGAATGAAAATATGAATGATGCATTTAGAAGAACATTAATAATTCACCGTCCGTCTCTAAATGTTACTGAAGCAAAGCCTATTCCTCTGCACGTTTTTAATAATGTGAACAGCTTGAGGCCACATTTTCCAAAGATTAGCATAACTGTCTGCGACGTGAACGGCTTCGAAACACGGGTTCTCAAACTGAGGGTCAGGACCTAGATTTAAGTTTAAAGAGGAGATCATTTAAATCTAGTTAAGGTTCTAAAACGCAACTATGGAGATGTTATTGCTTCCAAATCAATGATCTGAAGTGAGACTGAAACAAACTGATTGCACGGTTCTGTTTGAGTTTGGCTTAAAAGGTGGCGGGGACTAGACTAGAATGATGATGTCATACGGTGACCCTGGTGGACCCTTAAAGTGCCTATGACAGGTTTTTGACTTTATTTGATGTATTTATACTTGTTGTACATATACATTAGTTTTACACCAATTGAGCAGGTATTTGTGGAGAAAACATTCAAAAATCTGTAGAAAATGACAGGAAGTGACATCACACCAGAGACACTCATACCAAGTTTGTGCAGAATCTACACAAAGAAACAACTTTTTTGACTCTCTAAACATTAATTCAACAAAATAAAGTCACATTCATATATTTCTATTTGTCAAATTAAATAAAAAGTGACATTAGATGAGTTTTGGCCCAGTGTTTGCTGGGTAATTTCCTAATGTGATGTCATCAATTACAAACAGGAAGTGAAATTATAAATCTAAAAAATGTGCTATTCTGTGATCAATTTTTTATAATTATTAGCAAAATTCAAAATATATTTATCTTAATTACATTTTAGTTCAATGAGTCGTACGACCTGTAGGGGGCGCTTTAAGGACAGTTCATATATCTGTCATACGTAACAGTACTCTACAAATGTTTATTTTACGTTGCCATGAACACCTCTCCCGTTTATTCTTCGGCAATGGATGAAAATTGAGCTTTTTTGTCCTGTTTATTTTGATTTCAGTTCAGTTTGTACAATACAGAGCGCGGCACTGTGGGGCGTGTCGTCAACACTACACCAGTCTGGAACATCTCGCCCACAGAAGTTCCACAGTGCACCTTTAAAGCTCAGTTTAGCATGACGTACAGACCTGTGTCCCGGGACTCTTGGCCGACGCCCTCGTCTCCGTGGCGTTTCTTCATGTGGACGTTTCTGCTTCCGGACTGAGAGAAGGTTTTCCCGCAGATCCCACAGACATGCGGCTTCTCACCTTTAAAAAAACAGGAAGTGAAATTTGTGTGTAAAAGGACCATTCAGCACTGCCCTCTGGTGGTCAGGAGGAACGAGGAGCAAAAAAACATGCAACAATCGATCCGAGGTGAACGTTTTAAACTCAGGTGGTATTCACTGAACAGCTGCATGGTCTGTCCCCCTCACCTGAGTGAACGAGCATGTGTTTGCGAAGACTCGAGTACTCTGCAAAGGAGCGACCACAGCCGTCCGCCTCGCACAAGAAAGGCTTCTCTCCTGAAATATATTACACACAGACACTTTAACAAAGCAGTAAAAGTGCTTCTACATGACTAAAACGACATCAATGTATGTAGTTGCCGTATTTTCCGGACTATACGTTTTTCATAGTTTTGGTCGGGATGCGACTTATACTCCGGAGCGACTTATATGTGATATTATTCGTTATTTTCACTGCCAACCACAAGAGGGCGCTCTAAGCTCTAAGCGACGCAGAAGAAGAATCTGCACTTCCTCTACCTCTGGTTTTTGTGGAGTTGTTTAGAAGTGACACAGAGGAAGAAGAATTCAATGGATTTAGTGATTTAGGGTAAAACTGATGCTTTGGTAAACTTGTTAGCATGTTCTTTATGCTATAGTTATCTGAATAACTGTTCATATGTTACGTTAACATACCAGACACTTACCACAGTTCTGTCTGTGCGTCATGTAGCTGAAGGTGTTAGCGTTAGCATACGTACACCTATTCACCATGTTCTCTCATCTGTTATTATTTTAAACTGCATTTAAGATGAAACGTCTGTTCTTGGTCTTGAATTTGATCAAATAAATTTACCCCAAAAAATGAAACTTATACTCCAATGCGACTTATATATGTTTTTTTCTTCTTCATTATGCATTTTTTTGGATGGAGCGACTTATACTCCGGAAAATAGGGTATGTAGTTGATTTAAAAAGATTTCCATCCACCTCCACGGCTGGCGACCATAACATCCGATGTCACACATGTGACTTCTACTCAAGTGAAAGTATCAGGCCTGAACTCTACTCTAAGTACAGTGGTATTAGAAGTAAAAGTCTAAGTACAATGGTATTAGAAGTAAAAGTCTAAGTACAATGGTATTAGAAGTAAAAGTCTAAGTACAATGGTATTAGAGGTAAAAGTCTAAGTACAATGGTATTAGAAGTAAAGGTCTAAGTACAATGGTATTAGAAGTAAAAGTCTAAGTACAATGGTATTAGAGGTAAAAGTTTAAGTACAATGGTATTAGAGGTAAAAGTCTAAGTACAATGGTATTAGAAGTAAAAGTCTAAGTACAATGGTATTAGAGGTAAAAGTCTAAGTACAATGGTATTAGAAGTAAAAGTCTAAGTACAATGGTATTAGAAGTAAAAGTCTAAGTACAATGGTATTAGAAGTAAAAGTCTAAGTACAGTGGTATTAGAAGTAAAAGTCTAAGTACAATGGTATTAGAAGTAAAAGTCTAAGTACAGTGGTATTAGAAGTAAAAGTCTAAGTACAATGGTATTAGAAGTAAAAGTCTAAGTACAATGGTATTAGAAGTAAAGGTCTAAGTACAATGGTAGAAGTAAAAGTCCCCCTCCCACCTGTGTGTATGCGCCTGTGGTTCTTCAGGTTCCCGGCGGTGGTGAACTTCTTGCCGCAGTTCTTTTCTTTGCAGATGAAGGGCTTGTCTCCGTTGTGCGTCCTCATGTGAACCTGGAGACGCTGCAGCACGTAGAAGCTCTTCCCACAGCCCTCGGCGCCGCACCGGAACATGCGGTCGTTCCTACACAACAGAAGCAAAAAAAAAAATCAGAACACAAATGACCGGCTTCAGATGGATCCTGTGACGGAATGGAAGTGAAATGTGTGAATGTCTGCGAGTGGTGAGTCACATGTGGCTGCAGTTGGATCGTGTATGTGTTGAAAACAGGTCTTTAAATGTATTTGTTGAGGTTTAATTGTCAGACAAATGTGAAATATCTGCAAAATCCATCACAAAAAAGCAGAAATATTACCTTTATAACGTAGTGTTTTTTTCATTTTTATTCATATTTTTTTTGTAGCGGTTTTACTACAATTAACAATATACTCGATCTTCAAAACCATAATCTATCTAAATGTCGATATATTGCTCACCTCTAACTCCATCTGTGTCTCCAAGGGTTTTAAATCAACTAAATAAATACTAAAGGGGACTAAAGGGAACGAGACGTGGAGCTGGCAGGTACGTCTATGATTGGACCAAATGTCTGACCCAAACCACAAGCTCACAGGATTTAACAAAGAAAACGACTATTTATACAGAAAAATCACGAGAAAATTAGGTATTCGTGTGTAAAAAATAAATAAATAAATAAACTCACAATTCACTACAAATCTTTGCAATCCGTGTAATATTTGTAAAATTTGTGTTCCACTCAGACACCATCAAATAATTCATTGACTAAACAACTTCCCTAAGACCCACGATCTACAAACAAATCCATGAGATAGTCTTATTACCGTATTTTCCGCACTATAAGGCGCACTTATCGTATGTCGCACCAGCCCAAAAAAATGCATAATAGAGAAGAACAAACATATATAAGTTGCACTGGAGTATGAAATGCGGTTGTAAGTGTGAAAATAACAAATAATATCACCTATAAGTCGCTCCGGAGTATAAGTATATAAGTATAAATATAAGTATAAGTCGCACCCCAGCCAAAACTATGAAAAAAGTTATAGTCCGGAAAATACGGTAAAAGCCTTCCATTTTCTCCAAAAACGACAGTGCGCTTTATAATCCAGTGCGCCTTATACATGGATTAATTCTGGTTGTGTTCACTGGCCTCGAAGCGATTTTGTGTGGACACATTTTGTTTCTCTTAATGCTCCTTATAATCCAAGTGTGCCTTATAGTGCGGAGAATACAGTACTTTAGCAGTTAATGTGTTTAGTTTTGTACGGATTAAACAAAGAACTTTTTAGTTAAACCGTTTCCTTTTCTCTGACATTCGCGATTCGTCCAGTCCGAAACCACTTGACTTCATCACCATGACAACCACATGACCCACACGTCTGGGAGCGTCGGGGGGCTCGTCGTACCTGTGCGTTTTGAGGTGGTACTTGAGGTGAGCGGGCCAGATGAAGGTCCTGCAGCAGCCTTCGAATGAGCAGTGCAGGACGGACTTGGGGACGGAGCAAGCAGGACGGGGGGAGACGCACCTCCTCCGGTCCCCGGGGTCCGACGTCAAACCGTGAGCAAGGTCGCCTGGGAAACGCAAAGGGGGGGAAAGGAAACGGCAATGTAAGCAACGTTTTATACACTTGGACAGTAGGTGCCACTCTCACAAGACGGGACGAGGATGTAATCTAAAAATATACAAATTGTGAGATTTTATTCCCCGTTTTTATTGCTTTGATTTCATGTTTTTGCCGTCTTTGTAGCTGTTTTTTGGAACTATAGAGGAGTAATTCATATCAAGATTATTCGGTTAATCAATAGACGTGATTATTCAGGTCACAATATAATCGTAATAACTAAAAAAAACAATTTTAGAAGCAACATTGAGTGGTTTTAATTTGATCTATAGTTAAAAGAATAGATATGGCTGATCACAAACTTGTGAAATAGTGTTAGACAATTGTGAATAATCTATAATACAAAAAAATAAAAACTGCCACAAAGTTAAAGTTTCGGCGATTTGAGAACGCATGCGCATGCGCACTCCCCCGTGTGGACTGATACAACACACACGTGCGTTTGTTTATTAGCGCGACGAGAGATGAGATGCGACGGATAGCATCTCATCTCTCGTCTCCCGTAGATTTCCGTCTTCTTCAGAGACAGCCTTTCTCCGTCTTCATTTTGTCCCGTACACTGAAGGAACTATATCATGATAGATCCAAGCGCTTAGACACGCGGAAATGTGCTGCTCATGGGAACGAGCCGCACACGGCTGCAGGTGAGCGGTAGGTGTGTTTTATGATTGATACGTGGCAGGACTAATCGACAGTCCACGCCACGAGGAAATAAGACTAAGATTTGGGCCAAAAAAATCGTCCATCCATCCATCTTCTGCCGCTTATCCAGGGCCGGGTCGCGGGGGCAGCAGTCTGAGCAGGGACTCCCAGACTTCCCTCTCCCCAGACACTTCCTCTAACTCCTCCGGGGGGATCCCGAGGCGTTCCCAGGCCAGCCGAGAGACATAGTCTCTCCAGCGTGTCCTGAGTCTTCCCCGGGGCCTCTTCCCGGTGGGACATGTCTGAAACACCTCCCGAGGGAGGCGCCCAGGAGGCATCCGGAACAGATGCCCAAGCCACCTCAGCTGGCTCCTCTCGACGTGGAGGAGCAGCGGCTCTACTCCGAGCTCCCCCCGTGAGTTTCCGGAGGAAACTCATTTCGACCGCTTGTATCCGCGATCTTGTTCTTTCGGTCACTACCCAAAGCTCATGACCATAGGTGAGGTCAGAACGTAGACCGACCGGTAAATAGAGAGCTTTGCCTTTCGGCTCAGCTCCCTCTTTACCACAACAGTCCGATGCAGCGACTGCATCACTGCAGCCGCTGCACCGATCCGCCTGTCGATCTCACGCTCCATCCTTCCCTCACTCGTGAACAAGACCCCGAGATACTTGAACTCCTCCACTTGGGGCAAGGACACCCCACCCACCTGAAGAGGGCAAGCCACCTTTTTCGGTCGAGAACCATGGCCTCGGATTTGGAGGTGCTGATTCTCATCCCAGCCGCTTCACACTCGGCTGCAAACCGTCCCAGTGCATGTTGCAGGTCCGGGTTTGATGGAGCCATCAGGACAACATTGTCTGCAAACAGCAGAGATGAGATCCTGTGGTCCCCAAACCGGACACCCTCCGACCCCTGACTGCGCCTAGAAATTCTGTCCATAAAAATTATGAACAGAACCGGTGACAAAGGGCAGCCCTGGCGGAGTCCAACATGCACTGGGAACAGGTCTGACTTACTGCCGGCAATGCGAACACAGCTCCTGCTCCGGTCATACAGGGACCGGACAGCCCTGAGCAAAGGGCCCCGGATCCCGTACTCCCGGAGCACCCCCCGAAGGACACCCCGAGGGACACGGTCGAAAGCCTTCTCCAGATCCACAAAGCACATGTGGACCGGTTGGGCAAACTCCCATGAACCCTGGAGCACCCGATGGAGGGTATAGAGCTGGTCCAGTGTTCCACGACCGGGACGAAAACCACTCTGCTCCTCCTGAATCCGAGGTTCGACTATCGGTCGGATTCTCCTCTCCAGTACCTTGGAATAGACCTTACCCGGGAGGCTGAGGAGTGTGATCCCTCTGTAGTTGGAACACACCCTCCGGTCCCCCTTCTTGAACAGAGGGACCACCACCCCGGTCTGCCAGTCCAGAGGCACTGTCCCCGACCGCCACGCGATGTTGCAGAGACGTGTCAACCAAGACAGTCCTACAACATCCAGATACTTTAGGTACTCAGGGCGGATCTCATCCACCCCCGGGGCCCTGCCACCAAGGAGTTTGCGAAAAACCTCAGTGACTTCAGCTTGGGTGATGGATGAGCCAGCCTCCGAGTTCCCGGTCTCTACTTCCTCTTCGGAAGACGTGACTGAGGAACCTTTAACCCTCTTCTCTGTTTTATACTCACAATAATCATCAAAAACCTTTAAAATATGTGTTCATAATCCTGTGGCAATTTAATCCGTTTTAAACCGTTTTGACAATGTTTAGATCTGAAAGTCATTTTCAATCTGAGGGTACTGGCCTGAGAAGCTAGAACGTATACATTTCACTGATGGGAGGAGTTTGAAATGTATCGGCCTCGTTCAGAGCTACACAGAGTCAGAGGTGATCATTATTACCTTCTCTACACTTCCAACAATCAATAACTCACACAAACAATGGAGCTCAAGGGTCCCGCCCACTTCTAGTTTCACCGTTGTTTCAATAGAGATTTAGACCAACTCAAATGTGAAGAGTTAAAAGGCACTATGTGGTGACAAATGTCCATAACGCGGGTGTTTATCTTAAAGGTCACTGCAGTTTGTCTTTAGCATCACAGTAGTAACGCATGAATAACTTTAGCCGACCCGCTAAAGAGAGCCAGGCTAATCTAATGCATCATTTGTGAGAGCGGCCATTAAACCCCAGCGCAACTGCTTCAGGACTGTCACTATACGGACTGTAAAACATTAATAATGTGAGGAAAATGAGTATTTGAACACTCTGCGATTTGGCAAGTTCTCCCACTTAGAAAAAATGGAGAGTCTGAAATGTTCATCGTAGGGGCATTTCCACTGTGAGGGACAGAATCTGAAAAAACAAATCCGGAAATCATATTTTATGATTTTTAAATAATAGATTTGTATTTTGTATTGCCAATCAGCAATAATTTTGGTTCTCAAAGACATTTTAGTCTGCCTTTAAAAAAGTCTACCTCTCCTCCACTTATTAATCTAAATTAGTAGCACCTGTTTGAGCTTGTTAGCTGCATAAAGACCCCTGTCTATCACAATCAGTCAGACTCCACCCACTGCCATGGGCCAGACCAAAGAGCTGTCAGAAGACCCCAGAGACAAGACTGTAGACCTCCACCAGGCTGGAAAGAGCTACAGGGCATTTGACAAGCAGCTCTGTGAAAAAAGATCAACTGTTGGAGCAAAGAGGCTAAAGATGTCTTAATCTCCCTCAGACTGGGGCTATGCACAATCTCACCTCGTGGGGTCCTAATGATGATGAGAAGCTCGCCTAGGGCACCAAATGTGCTGTGGTCCCTGGCTGGGACCACAGTTTCACTAGTCACTATGGGTAATACACTTCAAATCATGCATCGCACAGAAGGTTCCCCTGCTTACGTCAGCACATGAAGGCGACCGATTCAACTTTAGCACAACTTTTACTTAGATAGAGTTCACTTTCCCCACAAAAACTGAGCTGTAATTTGGCTCAGGAGAAGACCGGAGATCAGAGATGTAGCCAGCGGGCCGGTTATGATGGGCAAACGTGTTATCTAGCAGACAGCATGCGGAGCTGCTCAGAACGGGGCCGCGGCGATGTCGTCAGGAGTCGTGCTGCGCGTTGTTAAGATGGCAACGGAGATAAAAGGACCCCCGCTTTAGCCGAGGACAGCGAATATGCCGGAGTAATGCTAAACAGGCACAAATGAACTGGAGGCGTGTGTGTAAAGAGCATTACAGTAAACATATCATACATTCTCGTGGATTTAATTGGCTTTTACACATGCTTTTGGGTACCTTGGCATCGGTATTTCACGTTCTCCAGAAGCCCTTAGGCAACGTGACTGCTGTGATGATTGCGGCGTGTGCTCGTTGTGGACATGATGTGACCACAGAACGAGCCCGGCGACAGTTTATGGACTCGACGCTCCCGTTTGTTTAACTGAGTGCTTTCTGAGTGCTCATAGGGAGACAGTATTGTCAGAATGCAAAATAGATGGAGGCCCGTGGCCCCTCAAATCGCCGGCGGGCACGGGGTGCCCCTGTATCAATATTCCTAGAAAAAAAATTGAGATTTAACTAGTAAGGTCGTAGTTATTCTATTACTTGGTATACAGATTTTTAAATAAATTATATTGAACAGGCGGGCGAAATATAAATATAATTTCAATTTCAAAAGATGTTTTCTTCCGGGTTTGCCCAAAACGGACCACGGGAGGAGAGGGGGGGACGCGGCGCGCAGGAGCGTGTAACAGTAGATTTAGCGTGTTTTACACTCAGAACTCACACTTCTAGGTGTACAGCCTTAGTCACGGCAAAACGGGTTTAAAATGTGTATTTGCGATATAAAGGCGGAGGAAACGGGCGAGAGCGCTATCGCCGGGACCGCGCAGGAACGGAGCTGCTCAGTCATGCTTCATGCGCTCTCATCTTTTGACTAAATACCACTTTTTATATTTCATTTAATGCTATTTTGCGTTGTAGTAGTTTATTTTGTAGACTGTGATTTTATTTATTCCTGCTGCAGAACATATAAGATCTCCTTGTGTCAAATGTTGTATTCAGTATTGAAAGATCATGATCTCTGGTTTATAGGAATTCAGTATTTGTGCTCTTCCTTCATATCAAATAAAATATAAAAGTACTTCAAATTATTTTACATGCTAATAACGAGATTTAAAACAACAAATGTAACTTGTTCTTATGACACCACAATTCTGTGCGCGCTTGTGGGCCCCCGAAATTGCTGGGGGGCCCCTAACTTTTTTTAGATAAATCTATTTCTCACCCTGATTAAACAAATGAAACCGGCGCCAACGAAGCAGGGGAGGGAACAACAATATGACATTATCAGGAATTGGGGGCATCTGCGTGACCGCGATGCAAGAGGCGCGGCCGCGATGCGAGAAATAAACTGAACTAATTCGCATCGAGGCCGCGAGGCGAGAGGTGCGGCCACAGCGCAGTCTGTGAATTTTAGGGGAATTAGTTCAGTTTATTTATTCACCCCAAAACCTTCTCGCTCCTGAGGCCACAGTAGTGAAATATGACACTCCCGCATGTTCCATCTTTGCGTCGAACTTTCCCTCCTTACGTCAAAATCTACAATTAGTGGGCGACAGGAGCTCTGGGGTCCCGGGGGGCTTCATTAAAGGCAGGGCTTGTAAACACGGCACAAAAACGCCGAGCGGAGCAGCTGCGGTTTCATCATGATCTACAGTAACGCTGACAGAATTGTCACGGCGACAACTCAAGACACCAAGACGCCAAACACTTTGAGACCTCATTATAACTGTGTTTGTTTGTCGGTTTATGCAAAGCTGACGACGGTTCTGCTTTGAATTCTGAAGTTTAGTACATTACACCGCAGTAGAAGAAGACGAGAGGGGCGTGTCACTGTGAAAAAGTACATATTTTTTAATGACTAAGCAGACGTGGAAAGCGTCTCGCAATGACAAAGATACAGACGCTTTCACTGATCTAATGATGAAGGCTGTAAATAGTCTCCTTGTGATTAGAATCCCAATTTAAATTTAAATTTTCTTTTCAAAATTCACATTTAAATAAGTCCTGAAGTAAAAACGTTTGAGAGAAACGGCTGAACTACCGTAATCCAAGAATCCCACCACTTAAAGGGCGTGTTTGCAGAAGTCTGACTTCAGCTTTAACTCTGAGGATGTTTTTGAAGGAGTGAATTATGTTACTTAAATATTTGATGTCTCTGGCATTTGATCATTGTGATTTCAATAAATATCACAGCTCTATAATCTATAATCTATAATCTACCCTCATTTATTCAATTGTAGTTTTTTTATAGCTCTGAAGGAGCTAACATTGTTACTGTGAGCGGGCTTGCCTCCCCAAAGATTTGACTAGACACTTGGCCTGATGTTGTCTCCTCGTCTCCATGGAGACAGATGAGCTTGCTTTTAGAACCACTCCAGGTCCAGTGTAAAACCAGCTCCTTGAAGACGAGCAGAGCCTCCACCAGAGTTACAACTTTACTTTTGAGTTCATTTGATAAAGGAAAAAGAATATGATAATCAAACTGCCTCAGCTTAAAACTGCAGAAAAACACACAATAATCACATGAAAAGCACAAAAACACATTCATATTAAATATGTAAAGATCAAACTCATCACATTCCCTCTGATTGCTCACAACAGATGTTGAATATAATTTAAATCTTCTTAAAGGTCAGAGTTTGTTCATGTGAACAAGTGCATTTTGAAATGAGCATTAATTATAAATAATAACCATTAAAAACAAAATTATGAAAAAACTTGGGTTCAAGATTATTGTGAGGAGAAATATCAATTATGGGCAAAAAGAAAGTATCATATCAGTTATTAGTGAGATGGTCTCCATGGTAACGCTCAGGGGCGGGGCATTTTTAAATTGATGTCTCTGGACATAAACCTCCTGCAGTGGAAACAACAGATGGATCTCTGGGACATTTGTCAAATAGAAACAAAACAATCCCTTTGTGTCTCGTTTAGATAATTCAAAGTGAACCATGGTCAGTCTGTTACCGTTGGCGACGGTGGCTGCGGCTCGTGCCTCCTGATTGGCTCTGGCGTCTCGTGCGATCTGAGCGCGTGTGGCGGCGATGAGGCTGTCGTGGGCGAGTTCCTGAACGCGCAGGTACCACGGCGCTCCATCCACGCCGTAGCCCCCCGACGAAAGACCCTCGTCATCCTCTTCAGGGCCGAAGATCAGGGACTCAGAGGAGGCTGAAGAGGGAGAGGCTTTTACTCTTCACACCATTTTTAACATTATTATTATTATTATTATAAATATGTTATAGCTTTAATGGATCGACGATCAAGGACCAACATCATAACAGACATGAAAAAAAACAACAACAAAACACATTTGGACTAAACGCTCTTCTCCATCCATCCATCCATTTTCTACCGCTTGTTCCCTTTCGGGGTCGCGGGTGACTGGAGCCTATCCCAGTGACTTCGGGCCTTAGGCGGGGTACACCCTGGACAGTGGCCAACTTGTCGCAGGGTTAACACTCTCCTTTTTAAATTTAAATTTTCTTTTTATCACATTCAAACAAAATGTTATCGTTTATGAACCTTTTTAAAATGAGCTTGAGCTTTATTTTTAACTGGTAAAAGAGTGTTTAATAAAGAAAGTACAATTTATTCTGAAACTGTCAATTGCCTGAAACACGGATGTATAAAAAAGCATTTTAAATCATCACTGTGGTATCAAAATCGGTATTTTCCTTTCCCTCGAAATCAAGTTTGAAATGTCAGCATTGTGAGGATTCAGAAGTGATCCAGTGACAGGTCGACACGGGACGATATTGACCGCAATTAACAATAAAATCACAATCTTTATTCAAACTGACTACGGACATTTTACGGCTGGTGATTTAATATAATTGGAATATTATGATCACGACGATGATCTAGAGCAGGACACATCACTGCGACCAACATGATTATACAAACTACCCTTTTTATTGCGCCCCTCGTTACAAGTCAGATCTGCGGCGAGGCGAGCATGCTTCCCCGAGGCATTTCCAGTCCATAGAAACACCAGAAATGAATAAATGAGAGGAGCAGACTGTAGAGAACCAGAAATGTTACATCACTTTTAATTTGTTTCATTTGTGTTTTACTTAATTTAGAGGGATTTCATATTGTGCCACTGCGTCCGATCAACTCCCCTCGTGACTCAAGTCTAAACGTGAAAGTCGAGGCCAAAGGAAGATTCAGGACATTCATCTTTGGTTTAATGTCTCCAGAGTCGCGCAGCAGCATTTGATGTTAAACTGAGAGACAGTCGGAGGTCAAACGTCCGCAATGAAACACAACCGTTTATGTTTTATCATCTTATAACTGTCCCGTTATGAGACGATCCGTATTTTATATTTAGGTCCTTTTTAATGCTCCTTTACTGGAGTGGCCGCTCTGCTGGACCATTATGTTCTATGTGGTTTAGCTCTAATTTAGACCTGGACCATGTTGTTCTAAATACGACACGCTTTCACACATTAAGCATGTTCTTGTGGCTTTTATACACTGAGGTGTGACTTTTATGCACGGAGGCGTGGCTTTTATACACTGAGGTGTGACTTTTATGCACGGAGGCGTGGCTTTTATACACTGAGGAGTGACTTTTATACACGGAGGTGTGGCTTTTATACACAGATGCGTGGCTTTTATACACGGAGGCGTGACTTTTATACACGGAGGCGTGACTTTTATACACGGAGGCGTGACTTTTATACACGGAGGCGTGACTTTTATACACGGAGGCGTGACTTTTATACACGGAGGCGTGACTTTTATACACAGAGGCGTGACTTTTATACACAGAGGCGTGACTTTTATACACAGAGGCGTTACCTTTGGCGAGGTTGAGCAGGACGTAGGAGCTGGCGTCCGGTTGCTGCAGCTCGTGGAGGATGGGAAGGGGGCTGGGCGAGGCACGAGGGAGACCGGGAACCAAAGAACTGTCCTCGGAGACTGCCCCGAACTCAGACAGAGGGGGAGAACTGCCCGGCTCATGGCTTAGACGCTCATCTGGAGAACACGGCGACAGGAACCAAAGTGAGGCTTTTTACCACGTTGTGACGTTCTAAACTGAGCTCGAGTTATTTTGTGTTTCGTACTCTGTCTCCGAGTTGAAAACACTCAAAAGGCAACGGTACTTACGATAAGATAACCTTTATTTGTCCCACAATATGGAAATTCCAGGATTGCAACACATATTAGGTACGGAAGTATAATAATAAAAAACAGATAACTTATAAAAACACTCTTGTAGATTCATAAAAAATGAATAAAAAACAAAACAAAAAAACAACTCTTATACTCTATATATATATAATTTTGTCAATTTAGGACCTATTTTAGCCCTGGTTTTGCTCTAATTCAGACATATTTACCTGGTTTTGATCCGGTGGTTCTAACCAGGTGTAAAAAGATTGAGAACATTTAATTTTCCAATACAGAAATACTATACTACACTATAGTTAATCATCATCATTTCACGTGGCCTTGTCTGGACAAAGACTGAGATCAATCAAACCAGGAAAGGTTGAAATCATGTTTTTCCCATAGCAACACTTCAAGTATCTGAGTATAATCATTTTGGAACTACAATGCGCCTCATTAGGTAAACTAGTGCTAAAATGTCCAGGTCAGTTTAAGGAGCGTTCAGTGAAAGGGTCAGTAGTTTCATGGAGGTGAATGACGTCCTTCTGAGGAAGCCTCAGATTTATGATCCTCTCGACGCTGAAGGCTTAAGACATTAATTTAAGATGATGCTTGAATAATCTGCAGCTCAAGGGGACAGCAGTCTAATGAAACAAGGGGATTATTCAGAGCTCCAATAATGTACACAACCAGGATACTTTGGCAACACGCAGCGTCAGCATTTTAAACTTTAATGCAACTTCATAACAGCCTGTCAAAGTCACCACCTCAGACGCTTTTCACATCTTTAAAAATAGCAAATTCTAAGCTTTCGAAAGGTTGTGAAACTTCCAAAAGAGGAAATGTATAGGACTTCTTCAGATCCTCAGAACAACTATATTTTGTACTATTTAAGCTGTTAAAACACATACCATTAAAAACTCCCAAGAAGTTTATTTTAAATAGTACCTGCACCACGAAATGTACCAGAAGTACTATTGATGCAAGTTTAATATACATTTGTTTGGGTTAGGGTTATATGTCTCACTTTTAGTATTCAAAATGTATTCTAATTTCACTATAAAATACTTTGTCACTGTCCATTTAGTCATTTCAACTGTTGTCAGCAGGGGAAACAGACATCTTAATCCTAAAAATCAAATATATAAAAGTATACAAATTAAATACATAAATCAAAACTAAAAGTGTTTCTAAAGTGTTCTGGAAGTGCCTTTAGTAATGTGAAACATACTGACCTGAGAGCTGCAAAGCACTGGACAAGGAGCTGACAGCAGGGGGCAGCAGAGGGACACAGGATTTGGAGCTGGACTCTTCCAGACCCTGCACCAGAGGGATGGATGCACTCTGCACAAACTGGACCAGCAGCTGAGGAGAAACAGACAAGATGAGCTCATGTGCAGCTGAGCAAGACACTGCAACACGACAAACTGTGAGACACCACAATATCACGTCAAATAAACATGATAACATAACTGAAATCATGATTCATAGAAGAAAAGAGAGCTAGAGAAACATTCATATTATTATCGTAGTCTTCCTCAGAGTGTGGAAAGCTCCCTTAGAGGTCAGAGGTCAAGGGACTTACAGTCATGAACATGTAGAGGAAGCACAGACCTAATTCACTTTATTATGAATATTTTTGACACACTTTAGATTAGAAAAGTGGCTTTGTTTGAAGTCTTTAGGGGCAAAACGAGCAAACATGTCATTAGTCGTTTTGTCAGTTACAACTATTATGTAATTAAATAGAGCAATAGTTGAAAATACTACAAAAAAAGGCCATTAGACTGATCAATCATGCATCTTATAATTCGCTGAGTAACCCTTTGTTCATTCAATCCAAGCTTTTAAAGTTTTATGATTTGGTAGACCTGTATACTGCTAAATTTATGTATTTAGCTAAATGTAATCAAATCCCTAAATCCTTGAGGATAAAGTTTACCCAGAGGGAAAGTAAATATAATTTATGTTTGACAGACCTTATGTGAGAACCACGCTGAGGGAACATTGTTTGTCTAGTAAAGGAGTTAAATTATGGAACAATTATTGCGATGAATTAAAAACTGCCACTTCTTTATTTCAGTTTAAAAGTATCTTTAAGAAAATAATCATAGAAAAATATTTAGCAGAATAAAAATGCAGTTTTGTTGTTATAAAACTTGGAATGCTTGTGGAGGATACTGTCCAGTGTTATGTAGTGTTGTTTTTGTTGATGAACTGTCGCTTGTGTACTATAAAATGTCCACCAATGTTGAGAGAGACGGGTCGGCACAATAAGCCTTGACTTCTGCCTACACCTGGTCAAATAACCTAAATGCATCTCTAATTTTGTTTTGTGCATGAACGTTGAGCGCCTTTTGTTTTTGACCAAACCACAATAAATAAATTAAAAAAAAAAAAAAATTACGACAATAAATGGATTAATCGCACAGTCCTAATATAAATACCATGTTTTCTCACACATTGTACCGCGATATTTGGATGTAATATGCAGTTATTATAATTATTAATAATAATAATTACCTCTGGTTTTGAGTCAAGCTCATCAGAAAGCATGGGTCTCTCTTTGTGATCTGAAACATAAAAAGAGATATTAGTGCTTTGACATAATCTTCAACGATAAACTGACATGACATCAGATCTAAATAATAATAGTTTGAAGTCTCCAGGATAGAAATGTCAGCAACAAAAGTAAAAACAACAATTCACCAGCTTCAAAATGATCTTTGAGCATAACAAACAGTATGATTTCTGGTAAATTATGTGATATATATCTGTAAATAAAGTAAAACTACTGAGGGGTCAACATTCATGAAAGTCTTTGTTCAGTAAAAACCTAAAAATCCGTACTTTGCCATCATCAAAAAATCATATTCTCATATTAAATAAACAGACAATGTAAAATTTTAATTGGATTTTTATATTTCGTGACATCCTGAGGTCAAATCCCACTTGAACTTGAAATCACATTATTCACCACTTCACTTTCACCTCTATTCATGAATTTAGAATATATTTGTTAAAGGGTAAAGTAGATAAAATGGTGAAATGTACAGAAAATGTAGATAAAGTCGCACCTGTCGCCACTGCTGCGATGTGAGAGCGCTGACAGGTCCTTCATAAAGCCTCACTGCGGGTCATCTTTGTGCCATTTCGCCTCTTCAGCTACAAAATAACACACAAAAGTCAAACCCAGCGTGAACTTTAAACATTTAGAACACGGTCACGCACAGTGGTCATTTTATTTACGCCTTAATCGCGCGCTAGCTTTCACGTTTGCATTGTTGTTAGCATTAGCATCGTTAGCACCGGAGCTGGTGAACCGCGCGCTGTCAAAACTTCGCGGCTCAGCGGGGAACGACCGACTCGCGCTGGGGGCTTTTAACACGAAATAACGTCGTTTGCATTACCGTTCAGTCGCCGCAGGGGTAAATTATATAATTTTAGAGCCCGTTAAAGGTGCCGAAACACGGGGAGGGTGCGCTCATTCCGGTGCGCTACGGAGCGGCGGAGGGGCAATTACAGCAGCGCGTTTGGGGACAGGAAAGGAACGCAGCTCGTGGGCGCCATCGTGCGGCCGGGAATGATTTAGCACTGACTATAAAGGTCCCATAAAAGGATAAGTCTGAGGACTACGAAACGTCTGAGGAATAAAGTCTGGCGGTAATGCAACACTCGGATGCCAACCGCCATAAAACAACAACAACAACAACAACAAGATAAGATAAAATAAGCCTTTATTTGTCCCACGATGGGCAAATTCCAATGTTGCAAGCAGATTAGGTACGGAAGTAAATAATAAAAATCAGATAACTCATAAAAAACCTCTTATACTCTTAATGAAAATAAAATAATAATAACAATAGTAACACTCTTATTTACAGACAGCTCATTGAACTAACATGCAGTTAAGAATGGCACATTTTATAGGTTTAAATAATTCCACTTCCTGTTTGAAATCGATGACATCACACTGGGCCAAAACTCATCTAAATGTCACTTTTTTATTTTGAAAAATGAAAATAGATGAGCATCTTTATTTTGTTAAATGTTAATGTTTAGAGGTAAAAAAAAAATGTGATGCTGTGATGTCACTTCTTGTCATTTTCTATCGATTTTTCAACAGTTTCTCAATGTCTTTCCCCATTTTTCGTTTTCTCCAGTTCTTTCAGCCGACTTAAAGGTGTGAGAGAAAAGTGGGCTGTGGAGGATGTTGTCTTCTCTGGACTCTGGACCACTTGGTCAGGAGTTTGATGCGTTTGACCCTCTGCACGTTCTCAGCTGAGGCCAGGCTGTAGTCGACACTTTGATTAGTCGACTGAAGTATGTATGTAAGTATGTGTATCACACGCCAAACGAAGACTGTGTCCAGGACGAGACACTGTCCAAGAATGAACCCAGAAACATGTTTTAAACAACTAAACGTCTAGTGTAATAAAATAAACAAATAACAAATGTATTAAACGTTAAATGAAACAGATGCATTCATAAAAAAATATAACATAATTTTAGGATTATCTTCTTCTTTGGTGTTTTATGGAAGTTGGTGTTACATTACCGCATTTTGTTTAGTTACAACACAATAATTATGAATATTTATATGGAAAACTACAAGTAAACTGTGTATTTATTTGTAAAAAAAGCTAGATTCAACTCATTATTATCAAAATGTCACAATAACTCAGACCGCCTCCTTCTTTCGTCTGTTAAATTAATTTAAACTGTCTAAAGGTCCAGGGATACGGGAAGAACACGCAAACACCAGTCGAGTTCTTCACGAGGCGTTTAATAAGAAAACATTTTATTATCACACACAAGCAAATACGTGTCAAAAACAGAAGATGTAGAAAATCAGTTTGGAGCAACATTTACAGGATTAAGCGTGGAGGATATTCAAAGGCCAAAATGAAGTTTGTCCTTGCGGGCCCCTGTAGTTTGTCCTTGCGGGCCCCTGTAGTTTGTCCTTGCGGGCCCCTGTAGTTTGTCCTTGCGGGCCCAAGTAGTTTGTCCTTGCGGGCCCCTGTAGCTGCCTCAGAGCGATTGTGCCACGGCCGGCCGACACGGGACGATAAGGCTTCAGTTAAAACCATAAAAGGCCCAAAAAAAACAGAAAAGATCAAGTTGTTTATCAGATTTAACGATTCCAATTTGATTTATTTCTACCTTTTTGTGAATTATTACAAACGTGTGTTTGAATCATAACAACGCCTAAATTAATCTGATGAACAAAGACTTAATTCTGTATGAACAAAGACTTAATTCATAATGAACAAAGGCTTAGGAACATAATAGGAACTTAATAAATACATTAAAAATAAATAATACTAATAAATAAATACAAAATTGATTAGATCCATCCATCCATTTTCTACCGCTTGTTCCCTTTCGGGGTCGCGGGTGACTGGAGCCTATCCCAGTGACTTTGGGCCTTAGGCGGGGTACACCCTGGACAGTGGCCAACTTGTCGCAGGGTCAACACAGAGACATAGACATTACAGACAGTTCACTCTCACATTCATTCACTAGGGCCAATTTAGAGTCACCAATTTTACCTAACACATGCATGTCTTTGGACTGTGGGAGGAAGCCGGAGAACCCGGAGAGAACCCACGGTAACACGGGGAGAACATGCAGACTCCACCCAGAGAGATCATGTGATGTTGGTCCGGGAATCGAACCCATGATCTCCTTCTTGGGAGGCAAGAGCGCTAACCGCCTTTGCCACCGTGCACCCCGAAATGAAGACATTAATTAAAAAAAATATATACTTGGCCCACTAAGGCACTGGTGCTGTTTTCAGGTTTATTTTTTTATTTATTTATTTAAATGTTTGTCTTTTTTCTCTTGATGTTTCAATGTTATTTTGTTTTTTGAGTGAATATATTGTTATGTTGATTTTTGTGATGTTTTTGTTGTTAATAAATACATTTAAGAATAAAAAAGGCTTAGGAACTACCTAATTATGATGTTAATTAAGTATAGTAGAAAAAGCTTCAGTTGTAGTCAGTTAAGTAGTTATTAAGCCTGAATCGTTCTTTGTTCATTATGAATTAAGTCTTTGTTCATGCTTTATTAAGGGTAATAAAATTGTAGTTATATTAAGTGATAAAAAGGTTAAATAAAATAATAACGGGTCATTTTGTTTTAGATTATAACAAATAAAACATATTTTTAGTTGTTTTTCTTGTGTTTTAAAGCTCAATCAAACTGTTTTCGAAATGTCCAAGATTAAAAAAAAGACTAAAAAAGATTTAAAAAAGAGAAAAAAGGAAGAATGTGCGTTTAAGCTGCCGTTTGGAAGAAAGGATTTGAGATTTAAAAGACAGTAGAAGGACACTTTCTTTAGGCACACGACACATTCAAAACGTTTTGTCTACAAAAAGCGTCACATCCACGATAACAATGGATAAAACTGGACAAAACGACACAAGATGTATTTCCGACACGGCGGTTTAGTCTAAAGCCGGCCAAAACTGCAATACATCAAATAACTATGGCCGACGTGTGTATTTATATCAAAAACAGAGAGGAAAACCTGCAAAATGAAGATTTAAAATGGTCAAATCAAGTCAAATATTTACGTTTAATTCAACTTAATCATTTGAATTGTGTCCGGCGATGATTAAAACTGACACAAAACTGTAAGAAGCTGTTCGATTTATGTTTTTGTCGATATTAAGCAGCATCACAGGCCGTTAAAACCGATTGAACAGGTAATTTGCAGTTTGTTCAGGCTCCACTGGCACTTTAATGACACGTTTCAAGTCAATTCATGCTTTAAAAGGTTCTATTTCACACGCCGTTCTGGCCGTTTACGCCGCAGGAAGTCCCTGTTTTACCTCGGCAAAATAAAAGCGCACAAGTTAGATTCAGGACGTGATTGTTTCAGCTTGTTAATGTCGCAGTTTGTCGTTCGACGTGAGGAAAACGTCAATCGAGTAAAGCTTATACTTGTGCTACTTATTGCGTCGTGAAGCTCTTGGCAAAACCCGGTCCAGGTCGAATAATTAACACATTTGACTCATTATAAACGCTAACTGACCATTTATCTAATGCAACACGCGATATATTTAACTTAGATGAGAGTATCCTGCAAACATTTATGTATTTACTTGAATCGAGACAACAAAAAACATCGGACGCGTCTTGTTTTAAGACATTTCTACAAACAAAATACTCAAAAAGTCAAAAAAAAATCATGATTTCAATTCCTTTCAAGGACATTTTTTTTGCCAATAACAAATTTTAAGTGCTACGTTGCTATTTTGTGCAATATTTTGTCACGTTTCAAAACTCCAGGTGTGTTTTTGACGCGTAAACGACGTTCTAAGCGGTTTGAAAAGTCTAGTTTAGCGCAGAAAAGAAGCTTTAACATCGTTTGGGCGTCAGCGGCTTGATCCCTTTGAGTCTCTCACTGTTTCTCGAGTTCCGCGTCGGGGGCGGGGCCAGTGTTCTGCTCCGTCTGACCGAGCCGGCTTCGCAAAGTCCTCTCGAGCTCGACTCGGAAAGATACGTCCACAAACATCGGAATAACTTGAAAAACTAGCGTCTTTTTGGGGGTTTCGATTACACCGTTTCTGTCGCTTTGACCGTTTGTCGGACGCTGCTTTCCATCGTCCGTATTGTTCGATCTGTCTATTCGACCTTGATGGCGCTCCTCTCGCGCTCGTCGTGCCGTAAACTGGCCTGCAGCGTCAGACAGATGCCGGCGTCTCCGCTGCGCAGCGCTTCCAGGAACTGCTCGGTCTGCTCTTTGAGGCGCTCGATGTCGCTCTGCGCGCGCTTGTTCTGCCGCAGCAGCTCTTTGGTGCGAAGCGTGATGTCCAGCAGGCCCGATCTGCTCAGGATGTTGTAGGTGTTGCAGAACCGCTTCCGCCGCACGTCGCCGCAGCCGTCACCGCCCTCGTCGTCGTCTCTGCCCCCCTCGCCGTCGTCGCCCCCCTCGACCGTCTCGCGGTCGCCCCGTCGAGGCTGCAGCGCCCGCTCGTCGGGATTGCGCGGCGAAGACGGTAGCGCTGCGAGTTCCGACGATCGAGCTAATCCCGTCCGCCCGTCCTCGGCGATCCCGTCGTCGGTCGTTTCCGCGGAAGGGAGCGACAGCTGGTTTTGGAGCGAAATGGCGCTTTGGGGCGGCGCAAGGTTCGACGACTTGTCATGGCCGTGACTCCTGTGTGATTTTGCTTTCGCAGAGCGGTCCGATGTCGTGGAACCGGACGAGGAACCGGACGAGGAAGCGGTGCCTCTGCCCGACGAGCTGCTGCTGCTGCTGCTGTTGTTGCTGCTGCTGCTGCTGCTGCTGCCGCCGCGGGGGGCGATTTTGGGGTACGATTTGAGGTATGGAAGGTACTTCTTGGAGCGGCGGTGCTTGCTGGAGGTCTTGGACGTTTGGCGGGACACGACCGGTTGCAGGAAGACCACTTGAGGCTGCTGGACCATAGGCTGGACCACCTCCACCGCCGGACTGAACCGCCAGGGCTTCATTGCCGGAGGAGAGTCGCCGGGCTGAGAAGACAAAACACCAGCGTTTAAAAAAACAGCAGGGAAGTCATGAGGCCGCTATGACGCTCGGAGAAGACAACCTTGTAAACTCCAGAAAAGCTCATAAAAGTCCGTTTTTACGCAATACGTGTCACTCAAAAACGTTCAGGTCAAGAATTTTACGAGTTAACGCGGGCGATATGACAAAACCTTAATAATGTGATTTTTTTAGAGCCTTTTTTTCTATTCAAGCACAATTCATTCACACTTTGAAGCTTTATATTCCCTTTCAAAAGTATGAGCTAAGACAACAACAACAACAACAATGTGCGCGATGGATCATTACAGAGATTCTAGAGTTTTTTTAAATGCGAAAATCCTGTGATTTTTCAGATTTTTTTTTTTTTTTTTAAACCAAATGTTAGTCAGCTGATGACGCGAAAAGGACTGGGATTGTGGTGTAGCTCGAGAAGGGGGCGGGGAAAAGGACCGGGATTGTAGTGTGGATCGAGAAGGGGGCGGGGCAAAGGACTGGGATTGTAGTGTGGATCGAGAAGGGGGGGGGCAAAGGACTGGGATTGTAGTGTGGATCGAGAAGGGGGCGGGGCAAAGGACTGGGATTGTAGTGTGGATCGAGAAGGGGGGGGGGCAAAGTTGAGACCCGGTTCCGTACCTGTTTGAGGACCATGTTGTTCATGATGATCATGGGCGACAGGCTGGAGTAGGAGCCGCCCACCACAGCGAGCTGGGCCCCGGGTTTGGACAAGGTCCCTTTCGGGCCGGGCGCCCGAGAACCCGGCTGGACCGGACCGGGCAAGTCCTCGGAGTCCGTGGTATCCATGGCGCCGAAGTGCTCCGAACTGGCGTCTGTAAAAGGACGAAAAGAGAAGGATTTGAATGACAACTCAATGTAATATGCGGTTTCAAAACTGCCATTTTATTAGTATTTAGAAGTATTTTATTAGTCAAGCTATTATACACACACTATTATGTACGATAAAGTGTATTTTCAGAAATATTGGGCACAAATTAACAACTACTCTATTTAAGAACAGTGTTTTCGGGCCTCAGAACCCTCGCCACGCACACAATGGATGGATACTCTTTGGGACGAGAGCTCCAAGAACGCAATCACAACAAAACTGACCACACAGACTACTCTTAAGGGCCGAGAGAAACTGTTACACGCCTCCTCAACAAGTAAGAACACGACCAAATCTGAACAATGGCAAACGGAACGATAAACTTCCGAAGCCAACGTCGTTCGATCGTTGCCGCGCGTTTTGGAAAGTGAAGTGTACCCACCAGAGAAGCCGGAGTCCCTCTCGGCTTCCGTCTGAAAGCGCGGCGACATGGCGTTGCCGGGTCGCGACATCTTCCTCTTGAAGCTCATCTCCTGCTGTTGCTTCTTCTGAACGAGCTGCTGTGTTTTTGACTGCACAACCTGGCAACAAACAAACAAACAAACCAACCAACCATTAGAGCAATCGCATTTAATCGCAGTTTCAATCCATTTCAGACGAGTTTAAATACTAAATAAATTCACCTTTGTCACTTGTGATTATAATAAAAATATTTGGCTGAAGTGTAAAAAAGCGCTACGACAAATGGAGGATTTTTTAACTCCAGGAATGAATTAAAATGATTTTTTAAAAGGGTCGTTTGTGCCAAAAACCAGCTAATAAACATTATTTCTAAAAGATCGAGGTGCTAATGGTGAAAGAATTGTGCATATAATTTTAGTTTATGATAAATGTATAAGACATGAAGAATGAATGTGTCACAGTATGTTTACTATTTTAGCATTTTATTGCATCTAATGTCAGAGCAGCACTTTTAATACTGCGGTTTTGCGGGTACAATAAACAGTGAATGCAAAGTCAGAATGCAATCTAATTTTTTTTTTATTTATTTGAAAAAAATAGACACAAAATAAATTATATTGCCTTTTTTCTTCTGTTTTAAAATAGTAAATATCGTGTATGAAATAATTATTAAAAACAGTGGAAAAAGAGCTGATACAAACTGAAACCAACTGTATTTTCTGCTCTTTTAAGACATTTGAGCACATTTCTCACTTTGCGTCATCTGAATATCGCCGTCAAGACTCTGGTTTTGTGACACTGACAAAAGTAATAACTGAATATATTAATAGTCCATCAAGAATGTGCTTAAACGTGTCAGAGAAAATGTGCACGGACCCGAAAACTGACCACAAAAGTGCAGAAGCATGACTTTGCACTCCATGTTTCTGTCTCTTTTTGAGCTCATTTGAACTGTTTCTAATCACACACTCCACGCTCTAATTCACATTTCACTGCAATAGTTTAATTTTGTTTTTGAGATACAGCTCCCACGACTAATTGAGATCATCACATAACACACAATAAAGAAATTCACTATTTTTTTTTTATTATTTGACACACTAAAATAACTCATAACGACTCAAAACGCACACTTTCCACATCATTTTTAACGTCTATCATAATAAATGTGTCACAACAAAGCAATGTTTTTAATTGCTCTGCATCAGTTGAATGAAAAGGACATTTATATTATTTATCTCAAATTCTGTTATTGAATAAGTCAATTTAAACAGTTGGAAATAGTGAGATTTAGATTAAAACAACATTTTAAACGTTTAGTCGACACCAATACATTTTACATTTCTTAAAGAGACAAACGCAATCTCATCTTAGAAGAAACATGAATATTCTTAGTAACATAACACTGTTTGCACGGCCACACAAAACATAACAAGAATAGTCCAATAACCCAATAATTAGATGTGACTTTGTTGTGTTTAAATGCACTAATTACATCTAAAAAACACAAGGATTTTAAGATTAACGGCTGTATTCGGAAGATCAACGTGTAATAAAAAATACATTAAAAAAACAGAAAATCACCTTTAATCACCGTTTCCTGTCCTGTGAGAACAATCAGCCAGAACTCAGATTGTCACGACACTGTAATAATCCGATAACTGCAGAAATCGGATCATGATAACGCGTGAAAACACAATAAAGAACCAAATGAATGGACTGAACTCGGGTCTCTGGCTGAACAATGAAACACCTCAACTTCCGTGGCAACAAACACGTGCGTGACATCGGAACAAAGCCTTTTAAAGACGTATGGACCGATTTAACGTGTGAATTAAATGTGAATTAAATACACCACATTCTGTAAAATACGCGTTACGGGGGGAAGCGCGCGCGTCTTCCGTTTTCTGCCCAGAACCACAACAAACACTGACGTGACCGTGGACGCGCCGCGCACTTACTTACGTTTTGATCAAATGCGACCGTAGGAAGTCCGTGTTCCGCAGTAGTAGTCGGTGTTCCTCGGTGTTCCTCGGTGTTCCGCACTAGTCCGTCTCCGTCTGCAGCCGCCCCGATCGCGCACTGGGACTCGGTGTTCCACGGCGCGGCGCACGGGACACGCGGCTCCGCCCTCCGCCGCGCGCGGTCACATGCAGGACCACGGTGGCCGCTGTCCTCTTTTGTTCTCTGCGGGGGAAACGGGGCTCCGCGCGCGGCTAGAGGCGCCGCGGTGGGCTCGGTGGTCACCGGGCCGTAGGTGGACCGGGACCGGAGGGATCACCGGGAGAGAAACGGCGCGAAAAGACGCGAAAAGACGTGTTTTAGGCGAAAGTCGCTCGGGTCCAGGCGTTTGGCTCGGGGAGGGGCTTAAAGTGTGACGTTTGCTTGTAAATTCAAGACTAATAATGGAAATAAACGGGAGAAAACATAAAATATACTGAATAAATGCATAGAACAAATCTTACCACTTCAGACACCAACTTATTTTTAATTCAATTTAAAAAAATACTTACTACTCTTTTGTGTACTCTTTTACTCTTTTTTGAACTACTACTTACTGCGTAATATAATAATAATAATAATAATAATAATAACTTTTATTTATATAGCGCTTTTCAGTGACCCAAAGACGCTGAACATAATAAAAAAGGGGGGGGGGGGTATATCATTGAACTAAATTAAAAGTGCACTGTGTAGCTTTTCTGGCCTTTCACCTGCTCGTCTCCGTGGAGAAGTTTGGCATTAAACTGATATATTATGTTGCGTTTATTCAATATAAAAGTGTAAAAGGTGTTTTTACTGCTCAAAATGACCTTGTAACACGTGCATTCTGGCCGCGAGCCTCTTCACAGATCTGACCTGTAACTTGGTCATCTGCTCTTCTCCACGGAAATAAACAAATCCAATCTAATGTGGAATAGTTCAAGCAGAGCAGCCACATGGAGACAAGCAGGGGGTGAATATTGTTATATTTACTTTAATATTTGTAGAACTCATGTTAACGTAAATGTGTAGATTATTTGGGAAATTGCATTCTTTTAAAAAAATTTGAGCAGTACATTTTCTTTTCAGGCTGGACAGCCGAGCGTGAAATGGGATGAGAGGGATGAGAGGACATGCAGCAAACTGTTAGTAAAATTCTAAATATTGTAATTCGTAACAGCCCAATCGTCCCAATATTCATTTAATGTTTCGGTCAATTGGACGACAAATTGTGGTTTCAAACGACTTAATCAAGATTCCAACAATTTCATTTTGAACGTTTGTGAAGATTGATGTAAATAACGCTGCCAAAACTATATAAAAAAGTAAAAAGTAGACTTCTTATAGGGTTTAGACTTCTTATAGGGTTTTTTTTCCTACATACACTTTACTTTTTGTTGGCAGCATACAGTAAGCCTACGTGTACAGCCTACTTTTACTACTTTAAACTGCGCACATTTCCAGTTCTCTTCCACGCTCGGTCGAAACGCCTGGCTTCCAGCGCCGCTCGCCGTATATGGGAAAGCGGGCGGGGCGCGTGCGTCACGTTCCGGCCCCGCCCCCCGTTGCCGTGATTGGCCGCGGGAACCAGGCGCTCGAAAACGTGACCGGGGCCGAGTGTGTGCCGCCTCGAGGACAACGTGTGCGCGCTGCAGTGGCGACGTGAGGGGCGTGATACGAGTACTACACGCGCTACTGCACATGGTACTACACACGGTACACACGGTACTACGGGGGGATCCGCGCACACTGACGCAGCTGTAATCACCGCGGGTGTTGTCGCGTTATGTCAGAGAAACGCGTCCGCAGATGATCCGGATCCGCGAGACGCACCGGGAGTAAACAGCGCGTCCTCCGGGAGAACAAGGCGGCCTCACGTGCCCCGGACACGCGGGGATCTGTGCGTCTCACTCGGGACCCGCGTGGCCGAAGGGAAGGAGGAGACTTCAGGTGCGCGTCTGCAAAAACTATGAATAAATCAATGCAAAAAAACGAGCATAATTATTGCGTTTTGTTGTTTGTATTGTTTATGTTTTTAATTGTTGTTTATGGACCTGTTTTGAGTGTGGAAATAAAAACGTTTGTATTGAATTGAATGCCCAGATTGTAGCTTGTGTGCATTATTATTATTGCAAAACCTATGAATAAATCAAGAAATTAACAGGCACAATTCTTGCGTTTTGTTGTTTGTATATCGTGTGTTTTTAACGTGGATGAAATATGGATGGATAAAAGCAGAAACAAGCATAATTATTGCGTTTTGTTGTTTGTATTGTCTATGTCTTTAATTGTTGTTTATGGACCAGTTTTGAGTGAAAATTGTTTGTATTGACTTGAATGTCCAGATTGGAACTTGTGTGCATTATTATTGTACGGGTGCAAATTGAGGAGTTAATTTGCATAAACTATGAATAAGTCAATACAGAGAATAAGCACATTTTGTTGTTTGTGTGTTTATTAGTGTCTGGAACTGACCAAAAGGAAGAGGTGGAATAGAAGGAAAAACTATGAATAAATAAATGCAGAAAAAAGCACAATTTTCAAATTTTGTTGTTTGTATTATCCATGTTTTTAATTGTTTTGTAGTAATAATTTGTTTTTTTAGATCTAGAACATCCTGTTTTAGACCCGGTTTAGACCTAGAACAGTTCTGTTTTAGACCCGGTTTAGACCTGGAACAGTCCTGTTTTAGACCCGGTTTAGATCTAGAACATCCTGTTTTAGACCCGGTTTAGACCTAGAACAGTTCTGTTTTAGACCCGGTTTAGACCTGGAACAGTCCTGTTTTAGACCCGGTTTAGATCTAGAACAGTCCTGTTTTAGAGCCGGTTTAGATCTAGAACAGTCCTGTTTTAGAGCCGGTTTAGACCTAGAACAGTCCTGTTTTAGAGCCGGTTTAGACCTAGAACAGTCCTGTTTTAGACCCGGTTTAGACCTAGAACAGTCCTTTGTAGTGTATTACTGTAGCATGTGTGTGTTTGAATTGAATGTCCAGAATGTTTGCATAAAAAAAAATTAAAAAAAAGATTATTCTTCGACACTGCTTCCTCTCGCAGCCTTTTTAATGACATTTATTTACTCATTTGTTTTCATTTTGATTCCATCCTCTTCACATTTATTAATAACAATCACATTCCGGGGAAACACATGGAAGGAAACCGTGTCATGTCTGGCGTTTTCTTGACGTTGTAACCTGCTGGTGAAGAATGTCCCACATATGGCTTTAAAGTCATTATCACAGGTTAGACAAGGCGTTTCACTCAAACGTAGTCAACACAATTTTATTTCAGATTTGACTAAACATTTTTTCCCCATTTTTATAAAGTTTATATAATTGCACTTCCTGGTTGGACATGAGCACAACTATGACATAGGTAGAGGTAATTCCACAACTGTTACCTAGCAACCAGACTGAAAACAAGAGCCAAAATCTATATAAAGTATGATTTGACACAACACTATATAACACATGTATTTAGTCAAACAATGGTTTAAACTGTCACAAACAGTTAAAGGTGGAATGGATGATTTTTTTCAGCAAATTTTGTATCATATTTCCTCGTGGCGTGGATAAATCATTAGTCCTGCCACGTATCAATCATAAAACGCACCTATCGCTCACCTGCAGCCGCGTCAGGCTCGTCCCCACGTTTCCACGTGCCTAAGCGCATGGATCTATCATAATATAGTTCCCTCAGTGTACGGGGCAAAATGAAGACGGAGAAAGACAGTTCGAGCTGACGCAGAAGTGGACAGAAATCTACGGGAGACGAACAATGCGATGCGCTCCGTTGCGCTAATAAACAAACACACGTGTGTGTTTGAGAGTCGCACGTGTGTGTTAGAGAGTCTAAGGACAGAGGACCCTGGGACATTGTCCCTCGCCACCACAGACATTGTCTGACTTCATCGCCACCACAGACATTGTTGATTCATTTCTCCCTGTGGCCCTCAGAGCCAACTGTTGTTGTGATTTTGGGCCTTACAAAAATAAATTGATTTGATTTATCAGTCCGCACGGGGGAGTGCGCATGCGCACTTCCGCCTGCGTTCTCAAATCGTCGAGAAATCGTCCATACCGCCTTTAAACGTCAACTGTCTCGGCACGTCGCACGCTGATGACATCACAGAGGGATTCAGCTTCAGCCCTACTTCCTGTTATTTTAAACTCTTGTTTTTCAAAATATCTTCACAAACTGCAACTTGACAGAAGTGAAACTGTGATAAATATTTACCACAGGTTCTATTCTAACAAACTAACCTTCATATGAACTAAACTTAAAGTGACATCGCATCTTTTGTGTTATTTAAAGTAAAATATTGACAATGTTTCAATTCCTCCAGCAACATGTTCAATCTGCTGAGCCATAACATATTTTGTCTGGTCCTGACACTTGAGACTGAAGGCTCTGGGCCCCGTGCGGCCTCACGTGTCGCGGTTTAGTTCTAATGACACGTTACACCGTTTATAATGTGGCCTCTGCGTAATCGGTCTGCAGCAACGTCAACGCGACATTTACTCCCACGTTCAGTCCAGACCATGGATCTATTATGGGTCCAGACTCGTGTGCAGAGGTTCTTTCACTGCGTTTCATTCCACATTTCCAAAGTCACATTTTAATCAAACTCAATCCATTGTTGGAAATTGTCAATGATCAACTTCTGGTCTTTTTTAAATCCTTTGTCAGAAAAAGCATGTGGTTTTAACTTAGGAGGAAGTAAGTTGACTGTTTTTGTTGCATGAAATTATTAAAAGTCTGTCTTGTTTATGTTTGTGAAATTTGTCAAAAAAAGAATTGTCCATGTTTGAAGGAAGATGTGGAGTTAGAAAAAGCTCTCAAAACTATTTTTCTAATCTGATTATTTGACAGTGTAAAAATACAGAATACATTTATGTCTCCTCCTTCTTAAAAATGAACAATTAAAATGTGTGTTCTGGAGCAAAAGCATAACCCAGTATATGTATATATAGTAGAGTATTGGAACTAAATACTGTATATTCTTACTGAAAAGAAATATATTAAAATGACACAGTTAATAAGTGTTGGACCTTTGCTGAACAGGTTTTATGATCAGGACGAGTACAAAACCAGGTAATAAAAAAGTGCCTTATTATTTGGAGTAAAATAACAGAAAAATAACAGATTAAAACATCTTTTTATGAGCATTATGGTATCGAGTATCAAACATTTATTAATCTTTCCAACACTAGTAATTTTTTTCGCCTTGGCCTAAATGACCTAAAGTTGTACTTTTTACAGCAAATTTAAAAAAGTAATCCTCTTATAATAACCTAAATACAACAGGTTTTGATGTGACACAGAGCAAGTATTAATAATCCATGACTCAGTTATTAGTGTTACACAACAGCGCCCCCTAGTGACAGAAACGAGTGGCAAAAGGCAAACAAATCAGCTCCGTGTTTTCGTGGAATATAAACACATTTCTAAAACACACGTGAACATTTAAAGTGGATTTCCCAATGAAAAGAGTCAAAACCAGTCGTCGTTCAGACACTTGACATTTATTCCTGTTGCTGCCGGGTCAAATACACTGTTGACATGTACGTTTCAGCGTTCAGTTTTAAAGCAGCTGAACACGTTTTAACAGCGACACTGAATTGAAATGTTACACTGCGATTTAAGAAGAATAAATAAATGAAGTCGAGTCTAAAAAGAGTGCTTTACTTATTCTAAAAGGTGCTCTCATTTTCCTGTGGGTCTGAACTGTGATGTTGCTTTGCCTGGAATATTCCTCAGTATGACATTAAACATATTCATCTCCATGGAGACAAGCCGCTAGGCCAAGTTACGGGTCAGATCTCTCGCCCAAGAGGAAAGCGTGTTTCTAAGGATTATATTCATTCATAAAAAACCTGTAAATGCCAAATGCAAGACAGAAAAATCTATTGTTATATCGTCATATTCAATTTCGTGATACAAAATCTATATAGTGAGCTGCTTCATCCATTTTTTAGGCTTTCTATTTTTTGCATATTTTACTGAATAATTTTGTGGCCGCGCTACAATTTAATCTTTTTTTTTTAGATAAATGAAACTTCTTTATGTAAGACATTTGTTGTTTAAAAGAAGTGTATTTCATATCAGGTTTGCACATGTTGACGTTTTACAATGAAATCCTGCTGTCAAAATGTATTTGGTTATTTAAACATTGTGATAATTTACATCTTTGAACTGGTTCTCAGATATATTTGATCACACGAGTCTCAGTCCCGTCACTGACTCGCCGTGCGCTTCAGTACAGACTTTAAAATACTCTTATTGGATTTTAAACATGCCCGCGGCCTCGCCCTGCATTACCTGACACACACACTGCTCTACACTCCCCCTCGTCTCTCGGGGCAACAGGCTCTCCTCCTCGTCCCTAAGACACAGGGAAAAGTGATCAGGCTTTTTCAGACATCTATCCTCCGTTTTGTCTTATATGTTACCGTTTTGAACCCGTGTACAGCACTTTGGTTGACTGTTGTCCCAGCACAACATACATTTAATGCTTTACAGTGGAACATTTCAGCCAAAGCAATGACATCCACAAGCAGACGAGCAGGTGGCGGACCTTCAGTGAGAAACGTTACATCGTGCACTTTTAACCGACGTGAATATGTATTGTTTTGCTCTCCCGACGTGTCATAATTAAACTGTACAAAATGTGCATGTTCCCGTGGCTACTTCTCGGTGGAGAAAGCCCTCTTCATAAGCGGAGGTGGAGTCTTCCCGGCCTCATAGAGCGACTCGGGCGGAGGCGCGGTCAGGCAGCACCAGTCCGGGATACGACCCGTTTGGTTGTAGTAATCCCGCGACACGGAGCGGCTGCCCAGGACGTCCTGGAGCGCGCCGAAGACGGCTCCTGCCAAAAACAGAGATGAGTTCAGACTCCAGCGGCGACGGGAGGGTTAAGACGTGAAATAAAACTGAGCTTGCTTCAAATTAGCTTCAAATTTGCTTCAAAAGAGCTCCAAATTAGCTCTGTAAGGAAAAGCACATTTAACGGTTAGCTCTTGTGTAAAGAGAGACATTATGTGAATAAAATAGATGCATTTCTGTGCGATTTAAGCCACAAAAAATGTGCTATAAATGTTATACACTCAAAATTAACAAGCAATATTTTAGAAACATAGCAATGGATGGAGCCAAACATTATGCCAAAATATTCTTTGTTTTATTCAATTTAATCTAATTTAATGTAGTTTAAGTTTGCCACAATATAATAATGACCAGAAATTAATCACTTTATTAATAGTAGCTGTAACAATATTTTTGGATATTTATGGTGTGTACATTTCTTTATTTTTAAGTAGCGCTGAGTCGAATAAGTCACTTTTATGACAAACTATTGAAGCGTTTCAATCGGCATTTTACTTGTTCAATCTCATGTTTTTAAAAGTATATTTATATATTTAGACTTGACTCGGCTTTAGAGTTATTGTGTCCAAGAATATCCCAGTGGTGCTAAAACTCAAGTACAAACTCAGAAAACATTTGGCTGGGCCTTTCCTCGGTCTAAACCAGGATTAAAGAAGATCTGAAATAAGAACACGCCCAGAGGAGGACAGAAACGTGGATTAAACAACTCTGAATTCATCAAACATTTGAACTAAAGACGTTGTTGCGCACCAAAGTTCTAGAGACCAGACTCTTACCTCCGAGCCACGCCGTGCAGTTGGCCTTGGCCGGGGGCGAGTGGAGGCGGAAGCTCTTGCTGGCCAAGACCTCGCTGTACTTGGGTTTGTCCACCAGGAGGCGTATCTCCGCCAACAGTCGGTGCAGGAAACCCGGGAGCATGGCGGTTCCCCCGATCACCAGCAGGTTCTCCGACAGCACCTTACGAGCGTCAAT
This sequence comes from Eucyclogobius newberryi, assembly GCF_026437365.1. Lineage (NCBI taxonomy): Eukaryota > Metazoa > Chordata > Actinopteri > Gobiiformes > Gobiidae > Eucyclogobius > Eucyclogobius newberryi. Next base: position 18,888,428 of record NW_027315723.1, on the reverse strand, counting down.
GGGGCACTACGGACGGACGAGAGCGTCAGAGATGATCTTTGCTTCATTTAAAGGCGCAATTTTTCGGCGATTTGAGAACGCAGGTGGAAGTGCGCATGCGCACTCCCCCGTGCGGACTGATACAACACACACGTGCGTTTGTTTATTAGTGCGACGGATCGCATCGCATCTCTCGTCTCCCGTAGATTTCCCTCTTCTTCTGAGTCAGCTCGAACTGTCTATCTCCGTCTTCATTTTGCCCCGTACACTGAGGGAACTATATTATGATAGATCAATGCGCTTTGACACGCGAAAACGTGGGACGAGTCACACGCGGCTGCAGGTGAGCGATAGGTGCGTTTAATAATTGATACGTGGCAGGACTAATTGACAGTCCACGCCACGAGGAAATAAGACTCAGATTTGGGCCAAAAAAATCGTCCATTCAACCTTTAACGTGCACGAGCGCCAGGAGAGCGTCGGAGATGATCTTTGTTTCATTCAAAGTGCACGAAGGCCACGAGAGCGTCAGAGATGATCTTTGTTTCATTCAAAATGCAGGAGCACCACGAGAGCGTCAGAGATGATCTTTGGTTCATTCAAAGTGCACGAGCGCCACGAGCGTGTCAGAGATGATCTTTGTTTCACTCAAAGTGAACAAGCGCCACGAGAGCGTCAGAGATGATCTTTGTTTCATTCAAAGTGCACGAAGGCCACGAGAGCGTCAGAGATGATCTTTGTTTCATTCAAAATGCAGGAGCGCCACGAGAGCGTCAGAGATGATCTTTGCTTCATTCAAAGTGCACGAGAGCGTCAGAGATGATCTTTGTTTCATTCAAAGTGCACGAGCGCCACGAGAGCGTCATAGATGATCTTTGTTTCATTCAATGTGCACAAGCGCCACAAGAGCGTCAGAGATGATCTTTGTTTCATTCAAAGTGCACAAGAGCGTCAGAGAAGATCTTTGTTTCATTCAAAGTGCACAAGAGCGTCAGAGATCATCTTTGTTTCACTTAAACTGCACGAGCGTCACCTTAACGAGCGCGTCCAGTATTAACGTGGCGACGCTCTTCTCTTCGTTGTCTTGTTCGAACAGCATCTCCATGAGCGAGTCCCTGGACAAATACAACACGATGAATACAATGATTAAAACGTGGAGCGATGCCACGTGTGCGATATGATCATTCAAACAAACAAACAAACCGGATGGAGCCTTTGACGTGGAGGATTTTGTCTCCGTCCAGAGGAAAGGCCACGTCTGGAGGCGGAGCCGGGCGCTGCAAACATAGTTACCTGGTTCAGATTTATGACCACACAGTAAAGACCATAAGTATTTCAGCCGTTTGTGAGTCGCGGCGCACTTTTAAAAAGGTTGATAAAAGAGATCGCCATCTTCAAAAACGTCACCAAATCAGAACTTTCAGTCGTAGATAATTAGAGCAGGCTTTTAGAGACCCGTCTTCCCGTAGTTTGGACGGGGTATATTAAAATGTGGATGGGCATTTTCGAGGGCAGGGACGGCCATTTTATTAATAAATCTTTTTTTGTGTGCTTGGCTCTGATTGGCTGCCGAGCCGTGGTCCAGAATGCCGAAGCTACTCGTTTTTTTGCCTAGTCGGACCCCCGGACAAAATTATTTTGACAGGGTGTTTTCAAATCCTATCTAAAAGCCTGAATTAGAGGTAATTAGATATTGGTCGGTTTATTTGACTAATCACACTGCTCTTAGTCATTTGCTGTGAATGCAAAACCAATCATATCACAAACAAAAATATAATTTGACCTCTTTTCTGCTGCATGGGGAACATCCTGGAGTCTCGAGTCTTATGTTTCACACTAGGGCATCGTTTTTATGTAACCTTCTGTTTTCAAACCCGATGGTCAGATTGTAAATGTTTCTATTGAAGTAGGTCATGTGACCACCTGTTTGACCTGTAATCTATAAGAGGAACGCGAGTCCCTGGGTCAGGTCAATGCAGGGCCAGAGAAACGCGAGAGATAGACACATCCACCCGAGGGAGAGATCCATTCTGATTGTACAACAGGATTAAACGTTCACTTATGAGAAACCACAACTCTGTTCTATCGTTTTACTTTATTACTTGATCATCGTTAGAAGCAACACCAAGAGATCTACAATGAATAATAAATTTACACCAAAACATTCATAAGTGTATAGAGTATTTTGTCAGTGAATTTGAGCCACGCATCCTTACGCACGCATCAATACACGCATCGATACACGCATTGATACACGCATCGATACACGCATCGATACACGCATCGATACACGCATCGATACACGCATCGATACACGCATCCTTACACGCATCCTTACACGCATCCTTACAACTTACCTCTGCTTCCGGGTTAAATTTAGCGTCTTGTATCTTGAGCCCCCTCTGCAGGTCACTGACAAAACACGTCCTGACTGCACAAAAACAAAAAGCATGATAATTTAAACATGCCAAACACTCAATATTGATAAACCATTGTATAATTTACCTTTGATGTCCTCCACAATATCTTCTGGAATGGTCCCTGAGAGAAAGAACACACAACGTAACAATGAATAAACCAGACTAGACGAGTTAAAAACGGTGCAAAGTGCTGACCGATGGCAGCGGCTACGGTTTGTCCGCAGCTGGTGTCTGTGTCGACGCTGCACTGCTCCACCAGGAGGGCGTCCAGCTCTCTGCGGTGAGAGACGTACAAGACAGACGTGAGAAAGTGTTCACGCATCGCCGCCGTTATGAAAGTTACAAAGCTGAAAGTTTGTTTACTTGTGAATTTCCTTTCCTCCCAAAGGCAACGCTTCCCACGCGGGGAGAATGGGCGTGCACTCGAACACCTGACACTACCGTTAAGGATCAACATGTACACAACAGCCATTTACCGTATTCTCCGGACTATAAAGTCGCACCAACCAAGAAATGCATAATAGAGAAGAAAATAACACATGTAAGTCGCACATAAGTCACATTTTTTGGGGGGAAATTTAATTCAAGAACAGACATTCAATCTTGAAATGCAATTTAAAATAATAACAGATTAGAGAACATGGTGAATAGGTGTACGTATGCTAACGTAACACCTTCAGCTACATGACGCACGGACAACAAACTGTGGTAAGTGTCTGGTATGTTAACGTAACATATTGACAGTTATTCAGATAACTATAGCATAAAGAACATGCTAACAAGTTTACCAAAGCATCAGTATTACCCCAAATCACTAAATCCATTGAATTCTTCTTCCTCTGTGTCACTTCTAAACAACTCCCCAAACTCCGGAGGAAGTGCAGATTCTTCTTCTGCGTCACTTTGAATGATGGCCCAGGTGGATCCTTCTGAGTTTGTGCTCACGTCTAAACTCTGCACAGTTCAGGCTTGAACTGTGGAGACGAGTGAGCTGAACAAGCAGAGCTTCAGACCCAGGCTTGTCCCGGGCAAAAGCGTCATGTTAGCAGGTTTAGTGGAGGAGCTGGCTCACAGCGCCCCCTGCTGACCGCTGCTATGCCGCTCCTGGAGATGTGAGCTGTGACGTGTGCACTGAGAGGAAGCTGAAGGCGCTGCGCCCCTGTCTGCAGTGTGTGGCCTCTTACTGTGAGAGCCACCTCCAGCCTCATCATGACGCTGCAGCGCTACAGAGACACCAGCTGGTGGCGCCCTCAGAACCTGTGCTCTGAGCACAACGAGGTCAAGAATGTCTTCTGCCGCACCGACTGGCAGCTCCTGTGTGTGGTCTGCTACATGGAGCATCACAAGGGCCACGACACTGTGTACTCTGCCTCAGAGAGGGCCCAGAGGCAGGCACAGCTGCCGGCCAGGAGGGCCCTGCTGCTCCAGAGCCTCCAGCACAAAGAGACAGACCTGCAGAGGCTCCAACAGGAGGTCCAGGACATCAGCTGCACTGCCCAGAGAGCGCTGCACTGCAGCGAGGACAGCTTCAGAGAGATGATCCTTCTCCTGGAGAAAAGACGCTCTGAAGTGGAGTAGCGGATCCTCTCCCAGGAGAAGACCCAACTGAGTCGAGTCCAAGAGCTCCAGGACCAACTGCAGCAAGACGTGACTGAGCTGAAGAGGAGCATCTCTGAGCTGGACACACTGTCCCTCACCCCTGACCACAACCAGTTTATACTGCACTGCCCCCCTCTGGCCATAGACACACAGCGCACAGAGTCCAGGATCCAGACTGGACCAAGGAGGGACTTTGCGTACGTGTCCAGAGCTGTGACTGAACTCAGGGAAAAACTGCTGGAGGAGGCCAAGGTTCAAGTCCAGGATGAACTGAGGCCTGAGCCGAGCTGCAGAGAGGACTCTCTAAACATCTCTCTCTGTCTGATGGAAACAGAAGAGTAAAGTATGTGGGTAAAAAGCAGAGTTATCAATCCAGGACCAGACAGATTCAATATGTTTCAGGTCCTGAGTCCAGAGGAGCTGACTGGTCGCTGTTACTGGGAGCTGGAGTGGCGCGAAATGGTTTGAATAGCAGTTGCTTATAAAGACACTGAGAGAAACTGTTTGTTTGGAGTCAATGAGAAATCCTGGGCGTTATGCTGTCACAGTGGTGGGCTCTCATTTTGGTTCAACAAAGTCCGGTCTGAGATCCCAGGTCCGGTCAAGTCCAGAATCGGGGTTTACCTGGACCACAGCGCTAGGGCTCTGTCCTTTTACAGCGTTCAGGGTCAAAACATAAGGCTCCTCCACAGAGTCCAGACTCAGTTCACTCAGTCTCTACACGCTGGAGTCTGTGTTTGTTTAGGAGCCACTGCACATTTCCTTAAACTGAAATAACCTTCTGAACAGTCGCAACCTGAACGCCCAACTGTGGAACCATGTGGAACCGGTTCTTCTCCAAAATCAGGACTAAAACTGGATTTGGAACAGGTCTCAAGACTTTAAAGACTATACCAGAAGAAGACTTTGGGAAACACTGAAGAAAGACCAAAAAAAGATTTTCAATAAATATACATAATTTTAAATTCTAATCTATCTATGTCAAATAAATAAACTCTTACAAACATGTGTGTTTTTTCCTGCAGAAGAGAATATTTACAAAGGTTTAACTTCAGACATTTATCACAAGCCAAACGTGAACAAGAGTCTACTGCGTGTCGAAGTACTTTCTGCATTTGTATTTTACTCACGGTGACGACTTGCCTAAAGGTTTTGAGTTCAAGACTCGGCTTTGAGCAAACACAAATTTACAGGTACAAAGTCTAGAACCTAAAGAAATCAGGACAATTTTGAAACTTTGAAAAATAATTAAATTAAACTCTTCACAGCTCCACGTGTGTCGCTCGCTTACCTCAAGCCTCCCGAAAATCCTAAACATTCACTGCGACAAGTTTATTACACACTCTTCAAGCGAGTTTTGCTGCCGCAGGTAAAGAAGCTAGCAAACATTAGCATGCTAACAGCGCACTTCCTGCTTCTCCGAGAGTAAAACGCTTTACATTTAGATGCAGAGAGAGTTGTGGTCTTATTTTCACGCGGATAGACGCTTTTACGATAGATCTGCGCCGTACTTTTACATGTTCCGTTTCATACGTTTCAAAACAGTAGCAATCCGGAACGGAATATCTGAATAAACGTATTTCTAAAGAGAATAATGGTACAGTATCAGGATACAGGCAGCACCAGCGTCTCCGTGTGTCCACAGTCCATCACCAGAGCAGAGTTAATCCCCAGCGCCATCACGGCCATGAGGTGACTCGGGGCGAAGAGAACGGAAGGAACCTTGAGGAAGAAAAGAAAAACACACATTTACAGCGATAAACACGACAACAAAAACATGCGAAAGGTGTATTACTGGGTAGTATGTGCGTTACCTCAAACTGTTTGAAGAATACTTTGGTGAGCGTCTCCCTGAAGTGCGACGGGCAGAGGATGGACTCGATGACCACCACTCGTCTGTCGCGCGGGTTCACCAAAAGATGTCTGATTCAAACGGACGAAAAGGCTCAGTTAAACGGACGAAAAGGCTCAGTTAAACGGACGAAAAGGCTCAGTTAAACGGACGAAAAGGCTCAGTTAAACGGACGAAAAGGCTCAGTTAAACGGACGAAAAGGCTCAGTTAAACGGACGAAAAGGCTCAGTTAAACAGACGAAAAGGCTCAGTTAAACACACGAAAAGACTTAGTTAAACGGACAGAACGATACGAGTCCATGACATATTGCGTTCGGACGGTGCCCGCTACTGTACCTGAAGTAAAGCGTGTGGATGAACTCTTTGAGAATGACGTAGAGCTCGTCTGTGTTGATGTTGTACTGGACCACTTTGATCGGCTGTAAAAGAAAAAAAAGACTGTAAATCAACGCGATGGTTACGACGGATTTAAAAAGCGCATTTTACCTGGCGTCCTGGCTTGCGGATCTCGCTCGGAATGATGAACCTGGGCCCCGTTTCCCCGGCGAAGCCACATCTGCGCGAGGAGAAAGGAGTTTGATGCTCCGTTACTCAACTTTAATTTGAGCTTCGTCTCAACGCAATCTGAGCGTACGACTTGGTTGAAACTACAACACGTGATCAGTCTCTCTCGCTCATGTAACGTTACGGTCACAAGCCGGGCAAAAAACGGGGAAAAGTGTCACGATTATTACTAAATTGACTTGGAGATGGAACAATTTTGCGATCATTTTGAGCAGTAAAGAATAGAGTAACAAGCATTTGGGGGGATTATCCTGCTTTAAGGTTATTGTTTCATGAAGTAGATTATATTATATTATCGTTTAGCGTGAAATTTTCTGTAGCATTATAGCATAAATATATCAGAGATGATGGTACAGGCCAAACGAGACCTTAAACACTATCCACGGGTTTTGGGGTGATGAAAATATAAAATTAAATGCACCTATTCAAAACTAAATACTATATCTTTCTGACAAATATCACCTATAAACAGGAAGCTAGAGCCTGTGAATAAAGCTCAGGATTGTGACATCACACATCGTAGAATTGTCATTTGCATAATGTTAAACCAATGGCGCTAAATACTAAACTTAGCGTTCTGTCAAAAGTGATATTGATTAACTGATGTATATACCAGTTTATAAGGCTTTTGTGTTCACTTTTTCCTACAGACAAGGCAGGTTTCCATGGCAACGAATGTTTTTGACATTCCCAAAAAAGGTTACAGTGGAAATCTGCGTGCTATAAGTCAAAACATTGTTAAAAGTAGACAAAAAAGCCATGGAACAACCAGATCAACGGTCGAGCCACTAATGCTAATACATTTACCCCTCTTTAGAGTCAGAATACCTGTTTAGCATTCAGCATCTTAAATCTCCAGTGGTTTAACATTAGGCTAACTGAAAACTGTGGCACTATTTCAAGGCTGTCTTAAATATTACTGATGGTTGTATGGAAACAAATGGCTTTAAATGGCACAATAATGACTTTGTACATACTTAAACAAAGCACTCTTTATTAATAAGAAGTTGTTCATGTGATTTGCCTGAAGCTTCGTTGGGTTTATAATCCTGCAGAACGCCTCTGGAATTTACTTTTTTGTTCATAAAATATATTTGCATGTCTAATTTGGCACTTTCATCACGTGTCATAAACAAGGTTATTTTGATATTAAGCTTTAAGCATCAACGACAAAAACACAGAAACATTCAAATGGAATGAGCTTTAAGTTAGCTTGCTCTAGATAACTTACTTCGTTTTTTAATATTTTTCTTTGACTAAATGACCGTATTATAAACGTGTCAAACATCAAACTAGTAATGTCAAAGTTATAGCAACAAAAAAGGACAATATTCCCTTTAATACTCGTAGCATGCAGGCTAACGCTGGTAGCATGCAGGCTAAGGCTGGTAGCATGTTAAAGACGGACACTCACTTTGTATACGCGGCTCCCAGGTCTATGATGATGGCCGTCTTCTCCCCGCCACTGACCAGTCCATCAAAGAGAGGCATTTTATCTCAAACTACAGCTAAAGACACAACTCGAGCCCGTCATTCGCAGATTTATCCGGACATCTGATTGTTGTTGTCAGATTTGGGCTGGGCCTTGAGGGCGGCAGAGGCGGTCCAAACATGTGCCTGATCAAAAATAGGACCATTTCAGCAGCAAATGACTTTGCATAACACCTGTTATTATTACATGGTCTAATGTCATTTCCATTAAGCTGTACACGTAATATATGAAGTTTATAACTGGATTAAATCAAACAAAGACACATGTTGACAAAAAAGACCCAAATGGAAAACTGTAAAAAATGTGTTAAGGCTATACAATTCTGTGTATTTGCACCTTATTTGACACACGCCTTTTGCTATCATTGCTATTTAAAGCATTTAATTTATTTAAATGACCATTTATTTATTTTACCCTTCGTTATTGTAACGTGTGAACCAAGTCCAGGTAATTCTGTGGATCAATAAAGTTTGTCTATTTTATTTATTTAATTAATTCATTATTCATTGACCAAAAATTAACAAGAAATGCCTTGGTTTGGACTTCGTTTCCCCCCCGGAAAGGCAACTACAGTCTATTCGGATTGGATTGGAATTCATCTTAAATATGTGACTTCTTTGGGGACATTGGTCTATTCAAAATATATATAAGTTTTGCGAAAAAATTATAATTATCACCATACTAAATGCAATGGATTCATACTTACCAAAGAAACATTGGTAAAGGGTACTGAAGAGTGTTAAACAATGCTTCGGAGCTACTCGGAACAAAAAAGGTAAAGTTACAGTAAAAATACTTCAAGGGACATGCTTCACTTTTATGTGCTTTTTGTTATGTTAATGGAGTGACTTCATCATATTAAAACTCAACGTAGTATTTTTATTGATTTGTTCATGTTTGGGTAATCTTGTTTGTGCATTTGAGGCGTGAGCGCTCAGAAAATTCCTGTTTTCACCTACCCCCTATCTCTGCCCACTTCTCAAACACATTGGGTTAAAACGTCGTAATTTTTGTTAACTTTTTTATCTTTTTTCATTAAACTTTTATTTAACCTGGAAACTCCCATTGAGATGACCCATCTCCTGGCCAAAACAGCAGCACCGATTATTTATAACATCAACACACATTTAGACAAGTACCACCAAAGAAAATATTTGGCTTTCCGAGTCCCCCAGGATCTAAACCAGGTCGATAACAAGTCTATTTTATGGCTAAATTTGGGGTGAACCAGGAGAAATTACTCACAGAAGGGCAATTTTAGCTAAAAATGACAAAACACAACATACTACATGTTCTCACTGATTGAGAAACAATATTTTGCACAATCACAAAAACATGTTTCCTAAAACTGTTGCAAACCATCCTGTTTCCAGACCTTTCAACATAGATTTAAACTTATTTAACTTATAAAGTTATTTTCCAAAACTCCTTCAAAAATGAAAACAAACAAATCAAAATCCTTGCTATTTTAGATCAATATTACATTTAACCATGAACCAAATGTAAAATGGTGATTTACTTATTCTGTAGTTTAATATTACGCTCCAGAGAAAAGGCTTAATATGTTTCCTTTAAAGTCAAATTTGCAGCAATAAGTGGCTTGTATCAATGTAAATTTCCTCTGTATGTATCCAGTCATTTCATGTGATGTGTCGGTGATTTGCCGTATGTCCCCCTGACACGTCACGGGGCGCGTGTGCGCAGAGCGACGCGTGTCTCGCCTCGTCGCGTGTTTTCCTTCGGCGCAGAGGAACCGCACGACAGCTCTGCGCACACGCCTGTTTGATCCTGCTGCGGGGCTTTCGTTTGCAAGGAGAACTGCACGAGAAGAAAACATATATTTCAATACAAATAAATCCGCAGCGTGCACCTTTTTCCTCCGAGGCGAAAACAAACCGTCATGCAATCCGTAAGGTGGGTTCTATTTTGAGCGACTCGAGCCGCTCCATCCCTTTGCGTGGTTGTTGTTGTTGTTTTTTTGTTTTTTAACGCGTAATGACTTTAGATTTGAGGCGTGCGCGGTGTTGACAGCGCAATAAAGGCGTCGAGTCGAGATGTATTTGAGTCCGAGCTGAAGTGCTCCACGGACACGGCACATCTCACGCTGTTTCTTATTGTATCATCTGATAAATCTTCCAAAGCAACAGTGGCGCACACGGTGGACGTTTGTGTTGTGGATATTTATTTATTTTAATTTTTTACCCTCGCGTCACGTGTTCTTCTGTTCGGTGCCGTGCGTTTTACTCCCAAGGCTCGCGCAGGAGGAGGATGGAGACACGGAGAGGATGGAGACTCAGGGAGGAGGGAGACTCAGGGAGGAGGAGGGAGACTCAGGGAGGATGGAGACTCAGGGAGGATGGAGACTCAGGGAGGAGGGAGACTCAGGGAGGAGATGGAGACTCAGGGAGGAGATGGAGACTCAGGGAAGAGGGAGACTCAGGGAGGAGGAGGGAGACTCAGGGAGGATGGAGACTCAGGGAGGATGGAGACTCAGCGAGAAGGGAGACTCAGGGAGGATGGAGACTCAGGGAGGATGGAGACTCAGCGAGGAGGGAGACTCAGGGAGGATGGAGACTCAGCGAGGAGATGGAGACTCAGGGAGGATGGAGACTCAGCGAGGAGGATGGAGACTCAGGGAGGATGGAGACTCAGCGAGGAGGATGGAGACTCAGGGAGGAGGGAGACTCAGGGAGGATGGAGACTCAGCGAGGAGGGAGACTCAGGGAGGATGGAGACTCAGGGAGGAGGATGGAGACTCAGGGAGGATGGAGACTCAGCGAGGAGGATGGAGACTCAGGGAGGATGGAGACTCAGGGAGGAGGATGGAGACTCAGGGAGGAGGATGGAGACTCAGGGAGGATGGAGACTCAGCGAGGAGGATGGAGACTCAGGGAGGATGGAGACTCAGCGAGGAGGATGGAGACTCAGGGAGGATGGAGACTCAGGGAGGAGGATGGAGACTCAGGGAGGAGATGGAGACTCAGGGAGGATGGAGACTCAGCGAGGAGGATGGAGACTCGGCTGCGAAAGTGCGCACGTATTGCGCCTTGAAATCGAGCGCAAAGCGCTCGCCCACTTCCAAACACTCACACTCCTCCACTCATGCACGCCCCGTGCATACTAATTAGTTGTAGGAAAATGGAACATTACCGTTGTAAACAGGCGAAGCCCGTGCAAAAGTGCGCACTAAACGAGCACTTTACATCCCCATATAAAGCACTCATTTGCCCTAAGTAGCTCACGAATACGTTGCCCATCTCTTGCATGTTCCGTGCATATAAACATGTAATGCAAAAATTTAACATTATTACTGTATAGAGGGCCAAAAACACAAAGTGGGCGGAGCCCACTCAAAATTAACGAAAGTATCCGTCAGTGACCAGGGACCCACACCATGAGGTAGGAAAGCGCGAGCGGTTTCCGAAAATGTATAGTTTATGATATTTGAAAAATGGGAAACATTGTTTTCGCATCGGAATATTATTCTTTCTTTCTTTCTTTCTTTCTTTCTTTCTTTCTTTCTTTCTTCTTCTTCTTCTTCTTCTTCTTCTTCTTCTTCTTCTTCTTCTTCTTCTTCTTCTTCTTCTTCTTCTTCTTCTTCTTCTTCTTCTTCTTCTTCTTCTTCTTCTTCTTCTTCTTCTTCTTCTTCTTCTTCTTCTTCTTCTTCTCACCTCTAAAAATCGTGCCTCTCTACATTCTGGATATTTCCTTTTTCTAAAATTAAAAAAATTGCCGTAATAATATTTTTTACTTCTCTTGTCACCATCTACCTCTGCGCCAAATTTCATGATTCTACGATAAGATTTTTTTTGGGACATTTTCTATCTTAATGCATTTTTGGTACATTTGGGGGCGCTGACACGCCAATTTTTAAAATTTTAGAAAAGGGAGATAGCCAGAATGTAGAGAGGCACGATTTTTAGAGGTGTGTAAATTTTTGTGACTTTTCGTCAATGTTCACTGGGTGAAAAATAGGGGGGTTGGTCCCGAGAAGAAGAAGAAGAAGAAGAAGAAGAAGAAGAAGAAGAAGAAGAAGAAGAAGAAGAAGAAATATAGCCGCAAGCGGCAATGATCGGCCCTCGCCACGCCGCCGCCACACCGCAAGAGGAGGGGAGGCTAACGCGCCCCAATTGTCCTTTTATTACATCTACTGCTGAATCTGTGACGCTGTCACATCTTCTCCCCTTTGTTTTACCATCAAAAAGCAATTTTATTTTGAATTCTTGGCAAAATGCACCGTGACTCTTAGAATAAAAATGTGGATAACGTTTGACGGTTCACCCCTGAAGATGAGTCTCACCAAATTTCAGGTTAATATGTCTAACGCCCTAAGAGGAGTTTGTGAAAGTCTAAAGTGTATACATGTTCTGGCGATTTCCCCATTGGAATAACATGGAAGGTTTCGGTCATCGTTACGGCAAAACCATAACAATTATGACATGGGTCTCATTGACTTTTTTGATGGGGATGCCAAAATTTAGTTGTGTCTCAAATTTCATATAATTTCGCAAAACTAAATATTTAACCTCCATATAAAATCTGTAGGGGGCGCTGTGGCTCCAAATTCATTTATTTCACTTCAAGTAGGTTTAGGGCAAAGAGTTTAACAACTGATTCTAATTTGACGCAATTCGGACTTTATCTGCGCAAACGGCAGAAATGTTAATTTTGGGAGATTTCTGAAATTCCGTGAGCGGTATCAATGTAATTTGGATAACTTTTGATGTCCCACTCCTCAGTAGCATTTTTTAGGGCCAACGCCCTGGGAGGAGTTCGTAAAAGTACGACGTTTGGAAAAACTCCGAAGTCATGTTTAGCCATTTTTGAAGCAATATGGCCGACATTTGGTTGGGCGGACGGCGTTGCCGTAATAATATTTTTTACTTCTCTTGTCACCATCTACCCCTGCGCCAAATTTCATGATTCTACGATCAGATTTTTTTGGGGTCATTTCCCATCTCTCAATGCATTTTTGGTACATTTGGGGGCGCTGACGCGCCAATTTTTTTAATTTTAGAAAAAGGAAATAGCCAGAATGTAGAGAGGCACGATTTTTAGAGGTGTGCTAATTTTTGTGACTTTTCGTCAATGTTCACTGGGTGAAAAATAGGGGGGTTGGTCCCGAGAAGAAGAAGAAGAAGAAGAAGAAGAAGAAGAAGAAGAAGAAGAAGAAGAAGAAGAAGAAGAAGAAGAAGAAGAAGAAGAAGAAGAAGAAGAAGAAGAAGAAGAAGAAGAAGAAGAAGAAGAAGAAGAAGAAAGAAAGAAAGAATAATATTCAGATGCGAAAACAATGTTTCCCATTTTTCAAATATCATAAACTGTACATTTTCGGAAAGCGCTCGCGCTTTCCTACCTCATGGTGTGGGTCCCTGGTCACTGACGGGTACTTTCGTTAATTTTGAGTGGGTTCCGCCCACTTTGTGTTTTTGGCCCTCTATACAGTAATAATGTTCAATTTTTGCATTACATGCTTATATGCACGGAACATGCAAGAGATGGGGAACGTATTCGTGAGCTTCTTAGCGCAAATGAGTGCTTTATATTGCGGTCGTCATCCCAATTTAAAGTGCTCGTTTAGTGCGTACTTTTGCACGGGCTTCGCCCCTTTACAACGGTAAAGTTCCATTTCCCTACTACTAATTAGTATGCACGGGGCGTGCGTGAGTGAAGGAGTGCGTTAGTGAGTGTTTGGAAGTGGGCGAGCGCTTTGCGCTCGATTTCGTGCGCACTACGTGCGCACTTTCGCAGCGAGATTAATAGGCCTCTCGCCAGCTTGTGGCGCTCGGGCCTAAAAAACTAATCATGTCTGTATTACAGATGGCATTTTTTTTTTTTTTTTAGGCAGTTTTTCGTCTTTATTGATATTTTCTGTCACAAATGGAGAGAGATCGTGCTGAGACATTCGACAAATCTACACCAGAACTAAATCTGAGCTGGAAACAACCGCATATGTGCAACACCTTAAGCCACTACACCACCACCACTGAGCACAGTCTCCTTCAAACACGTCATGAGGACACACGTGACCCGCCCACTAACCAGAACTGATTTTTATTAATTATAAGTTATGATAATTATAAGTATGTTATCTGAATTTAATTTTACTTGATGTATTAGGTGTGAAAAATGTGGAGGGAAAAAAGATGTGAAGAAACGTGACATTACTTTGTTTGTGTCACAACTGGCTAAATGTTTGAATTTATGTGTTATTTTGTCCATTTAGTCAAGTTTTTGTTGTTTTTTTGTGTTGTTTTGTTTCTGTTTAGAATGTTGAAAATATACATACACTACATGGCATCACGATAAAAATAATGACCTGTTGGTGCACGATGTAATAACTTTCCTGGTGGAGATTCAGCCACCCCGAGAGCAGTCGGGGCGCCACTTCCACAGATTTGACTCGTAACTCGGCCTGGTGGCTTCGCCGGGTTTTCTTCATGGAAACGGAAAATTTGACAAAAAGACCAGGACTAAACTTGGACTAGAACAGGACCAAACCAAGTCCACGTCAGGACAACAACAACAAGTGTGAACCTTAAATTCTATAACTGTAATAATATCTCTACGACGACCAGCAGGTGGTTGTCCCTCCACCGGAAAAGTGACACGGTGCACCTGAAAATCACGCTTTAGCTCGACGAGAAAAGCTTCTAGACGTGGCTCTCCTCCTGTTTGTTGTGATGTTAGTTCGCTCTGAGCGGCTTCGGCAGCGATGGAGGCGGCCTGGACCCTCCTCCTCTTCAGCGCCCCCTTCCTGTGCGTCTGTGGTACTCCGCTCGACCTCGCCACCCTTTCCCCGGCGCAGGATTCAGTGACTCCTGCTGCATCCTCGCTAAATATAGCAGCCACCACGAGGCCGGGACCAGGTGAGTTAGACACAACGTTGACCCAAATTCAACATCACAATATATGAGCGCTTTTTACCTGCTTGTTTATTAGATTGTGACTTGTTTCAATATATTTTATAGTCCAAGTACCAGCCCGGCAGTGTCCACGTTTAGAAAGCGTGACAAAATCCCAGTATATTGTAATACGATCACATTATGGATTACACTGTTCGGCAGCAATAGTTTCATGTTTCACTAAACACGATCATGTTTAACGATTATTTCTATCGCAGAGAACTTTAAATACATTATTGACTGTTGAACTCAGAGGTTCAAATATGGTTAAGGATTCTAGATGGAGAATATTTTTGGTGTTTTCGGTATAGTCCAGATAACAATTAAGGATTAAAGGATTTTTGGCTTTATTAGAGTTTATTACAGTGTGAAATGGAGATGAGAGTGGGGAAGGACATTGCAGCAAACTGTCGAGAGTTTGTGGGTCGCTTACACGTGCTATATTCTGAATTACCGTATTTTCCGGACTATAAGTCGCACCCTGGCAAAAACTGAAAAAAGGTGCGGATATACTTATATTTATACTTATGTACTCATACTCCAGTGCGACTTATATATGCTTTTTTCGTCTCTATTATGCATTTTTTGGCTGGTGCGACTTATAGTCTGGAAAATACGGTAAGTAATTTGAATTGGTACTTTTTTTTCAGGGCAAACCGGGCCGGACGGGACGGCGCTCGTGACACATGTGGAGGACGGACAAAGGGACGAGAAGAAAGAAGTGAAAATAAGAGGATGGATTCCAAACACAGAAGCGACAGACGGAGAGGGCGTTAGCTTAGCCGCCACCGCAGCGACGGCGAGTCAGAAGAGCGGCGAGGACTCTTCGGAAAGCTGGCTCTCGCCTCTGGACGACGACGTCCCGAAACTGTTTGTCGGCCTACGAACGGCCACAGAAGGAGCTGTGATGACGACCACGCAAGATCCGCTCGTGTTGCCCGCGATCGGACCCCTGCCGAAAGACGACGGGACAGAGAGCCTGTGGACGGAGGCGGCGCGGCCCAGTGGAGGTGAGTGAAAACACACCCTTTGGCACCCCCCCGTGGACCCAGGCCGTAACCGTAACACGTAACCCAGAGTCCATACGGGCAGACCACCCGCTTCGAGGGCGTTTACGCGACCGGACCCCGCACAAAAGTCCACAGCTTGGTCAGAATAACTGCGCGGTTTCTCTCGTTTGCGCACGTCGACGGGAAACCATGCTCAAATTCATTGCAAAGTAGTGGCGCCCCCTGCTGTCCAGAGACCACAACGCCGATGCGGGTCAGAACGCAACCGTCATCACATGTTTAGTTACTTCCACCCAGTGGAACGCGGGTATTATAAACTCGACAGTGATATATTTGTGCGTCTTCTGCTCTGCACCGTGTCAGGCTCTGGCATTCAAAAGAACATTCCAGTTTTCCACTTCTTACGATCCTTTGACCCGTCAGTGTGAGTTTGCAAGAACCCCCGGCTCGTTTTTACAGAAGCCTTCGCGGATGTGGCAACCTCGGGAGTAAGCGGGACACACAGTCATACAGCCGTTTGGGAGGCCACTCCCACTTACCCCCAAACACCGGACGGTTAGGTCTAGATCAAACCTCGCTGCCTCACGAAAATCAGAATTCCAATATGGCGGCGACTGAAACGGAAGTTACCGGCCCCAACATGGCGGCGACCGAAACCGGTTCCGCTGATACAGCTCAGGCAATAATTTTCTCTCTTGGGTCCAAATCCGCTCTCTTGTCCCTAATCCTAACCCTAACCCTGACCCTGACCCTGACCCTGACCCTGACTCTGACCCTAACCCAGTGTCTGAAGCGTTTCGAGAGCCAACATACAATTATTGTGTTTTTGGGCCGCCACGAGGGCCACCATATTGGAGCCAATTCTGACTTCTGTGAGGCAGCGGAGGTCTGATCTAATACTGACCAAACCCCAGACTGCGCATTTCACCTATATTAAAACAAACAAGTTTCACAAGTAAGGCTGGAGTATAACTAGTTCTTCTGCCGAAAGACCTGTGAGCACCTGCAACAGTCACAATAAATAAATAATAATATTATAATAATTTAGCAGTCTTCTCCTGCAGTTTGAAATTACACTTTTTTGACGATGTTCAAGATGATTAATTACTACATTAAAAATGACATAGTGAGCGATTCCACAGACCCAGTTGCTCTCGCTCCTACACGAGATGTAGATCTGGTAAATGTATAATGAATCCGGCAGCTCTGGTGGTAAAGAACGTTTTGGTTTTGGTAAAATGGCTCCTGTTTGAACGCAGCGTGAGCCGTGACGGTCTAATTACCTTCTCTTGCTGCCGTCGGCCCGGAGACGAGCGCTCAGCATCACGCGCTCGGGGAAACGTGTGAGGAAAGGACTCGGTGACAGACTAAACCAGATCTAAACCAGGTCTAAACCAGGTGTAAACCAGGTCTAAACCAGGTGTAAACCAGGTCTAAACCAGGTGTAAACCAGATCTAAACCAGGTCTAAACCAGGTGTAAACCAGGTCTAAACCAGGTGTAAACCAGGTCTAAACCAGGTGTAAACCAGATCTAAACCAGGTCTAAACCAGGTGTAAACCAGGTCTAAACCAGGTGTAAACCAGGTCTAAACCAGGTCTAAACCAGATCTAAACCAGGACTAAACCAGATCTAAACCAGGTCTAAACCAGGTGTAAACCAGGTCTAAACCAGGTGTAAACCAGGTCTAAACCAGGTGTAAACCAGGTCTAAACCAGATCTAAACCAGGACTAAACCAGATCTAAACCAGGTCTAAACCAGGTGTAAACCAGGTCTAAACCAGGTGTAAACCAGGTCTAAACCAGGTGTAAACCAGGTCTAAACCAGATCTAAACCAGGACTAAACCAGATCTAAACCAGATCTAAACCAGGACTAAACCAGGTCTAAACCAGATCTAAACCAGGTCTAAACCAGATCTAAACCAGGACTAAACCAGATCTAAACCAGATCTAAACCAGGTCTAAACCAGGTGTAAACCAGGTCTAAACCAGGTCTAAACCAGGTCTAAACCAGGTGTAAACCAGGTCTAAACCAGGTGTAAACCAGGTGTAAACCAGGTCTAAACCAGATCTAAACCAGGACTAAACCAGATCTAAACCAGATCTAAACCAGGACTAAACCAGGTCTAAACCAGATCTAAACCAGGACTAAACCAGATCTAAACCAGATCTAAACCAGGACTAAACCAGGTCTAAACCAGATCTAAACCAGGTCTAAACCAGATCTAAACCAGGACTAAACCAGATCTAAACCAGATCTAAACCAGGTCTAAACCAGGTGTAAACCAGGTCTAAACCAGGTGTAAACCAGGTCTAAACCAGGTGTAAACCAGATCTGAACCAGGTCTAAACCAGGTGTAAACCAGATCTAAACCAGGTGTAAACCAGGTCTAAACCAGGTCTAAACCAGATCTAAACCAGGACTAAACCAGATCTAAACCAGGTCTAAACCAGGTGTAAACCAGGTCTAAACCAGGTGTAAACCAGGTCTAAACCAGGTGTAAACCAGATCTAAACCAGGTGTAAACCAGGTCTGAAACCAGATCTAAACCAGGTCTAAACCAGATCTAAACCAGGACTAAACCAGATCTAAACCAGGTCTAAACCAGGTGTAAACCAGGTCTAAACCAGGTGTAAACCAGGTCTAAACCAGGTGTAAACCAGATCTAAACCAGGTGTAAACCAGGTCTGAAACCAGATCTAAACCAGGTCTAAACCAGATCTAAACCAGGACTAAACCAGATCTAAACCAGATCTAAACCAGGTCTAAACCAGGTGTAAACCAGGTCTAAACCAGGTGTAAACCAAGTCTAAACCAGGTGTAAACCAGATCTAAACCAGGTCTAAACCAGGTGTAAACCAGGTCTAAACCAGGTGTAAACCAGGTCTAAACCAGATCTAAACCAGGACTAAACCAGGTCTAAACCAGGTGTAAACCAGGTCTAAACCAGGTGTAAACCAGATCTAAACCAGGTCTAAACCAGGTGTAAACCAGGTCTAAACCAGGTGTAAACCAGGTCTAAACCAGGTGTAAACCAGATCTAAACCAGGTCTAAACCAGGTCTAAACCAGGTCTGAACCAGATCTAAACCAGGACTAAACCAGATCTAAACCAGATCTAAACCAGGTCTAAACCAGGTCTAAACCAGATCTAAACCAGGTCTAAACCAGATCTAAACAAGATCTAAACCAGGTCTAAACTAGATCTAAACCAGATCTAAACCAGGTCTAAACCAGGTCTAAAACAGGTCTAAACCAGATCTAAACCAGATCTAAACCAGGTGTAAACCAGGGCTAAACCAGATCTAAACCAGGTGTAAACCAGATCAGATCTAAACCAGGACTGAACCAGATCTAAACCAGGTCTAAATCAGGTCTAAACCAGGTCTAAACCAGGACTAAACCAGATCTAAACCAGGACTAAACCAGATCTAAACCAGGTCTAAACCAGGACTAAACCAGATCTAAACCAGGACTAAACCAGATCTAAACCAGGTCTAAACCAGGTCTAAACCAGATGTAAACCAGGTCTAAACCAGGTCTAAACCAGATCTGAACCAGGTCTAAACAAGATCTAAACCAGATCTAAACCAGGTGTAAACCAGGTGTAAACCAGGTCTAAACCAGATCTAAACCAGGTGTAAACCAGATCTAAACCAGATCTAAACCAGGTGTAAACCAGATCAGATCTAAACCAGGACTGAACCAGATCTAAACCAGGTCTAAATCAGGTCTAAACCAGGTCTAAACCAGATCTAAACCAGGTCTAAACCAGGTCTAAACCAGATGTAAACCAGGTCTAAACCAGGTCTAAACCAGATGTAAACCAGGTCTAAACCTGGTCTAAACCAGATCTAAACCAGGTCTAAACCAGGTGTAAACCAGGTCTAAACCAGAACTAAACCAAGACTAAACCAGATCTAAACCAGGTCTAAACCAGGTCTAAACCAGATCTAAACCAGATCTAAACCAGGTGTAAACAAGATCAGATCTAAACCAGGACTGAACCAGATCTAAACCAGGTCTAAATCAGGTCTAAACCAGGTCTAAACCAGCTCTAAACCAGGTCTAAACCAGGTCTAAACCAGATGTAAACCATGTCTAAACCAGGTCTAAACCAGGACTGAACCAGGTCTAAACCAGGTCTAAACCAGGTCTAAACCAGATGTAAACCAGGTCTAAACCAGGTCTAAAACAGATATAAACCAGTTCTGAACCAGATCTAAACCAGATCTAAACCAGGTGTAAACCAGGTGTAAACCAGGTCTAAACCAGATCTAAACCAGGTGTAAACCAGATCTAAACCAGATCTAAACCAGGTGTAAACCAGATCAGATCTAAACCAGGACTGAACCAGATCTAAACCAGATCTAAATCAGGTCTAAACCAGATCTAAACCAGATCTAAACCATGTCTAAACCAGGTCTAAACCAGATCTAAACCAGGTCTAAACCAGATCTAAACCAAGACTAAACCAGGTCCAAACCAGATCTAAACCAGGTCTAAACCAGGTCTAAACCAGGTCTAAACCAGATCTAAACCAGATCTAAACCAGGTCTAAACCAGATCTAAACCAGGTGTAAACCAGATCTAAACCAGATCTAAACCAGGTGTAAACCAGATCAGATCTAAACCAGGACTGAACCAGATCTAAACCAGGTCTAAATCAGGTCTAAACCAAGTCTGAACCAGGACTAAACCAGATCTAAACCAGGACTACACCAGATCTAAACCAGGTCTAAACCAGATGTAAACCAGGTCTAAACCAGGTCTAAACCAGGTCTAAACCAGATCTAAACCAGGTCTAAACCAGATCTAAACCAAGACTAAACCAGGTCTAAACCAGATCCAAACCAGATCTAAACCAGGTCTAAATCAGGTCTAAACCAGGTCTAAACCACATCTAAACCAGATCTAAACAAGATCTAAACCAGGTGTAAACCAGATCTAAACCAGATCTAAACCAGGTGTAAACCAGATCAGATCTAAACCAGGACTGAACCAGATCCAAACCAGGTCTAAATCAGGTCTAAACCAGGTCTGAACCAGGACGAAACCAGATCTAAACCAGATCTAAACCAGGTGTAAACCAGGTCCAAACCAGGACTGAACCAGGTCTAAAGCAGGTCAAAACCAGGACTAAACCAGATCTAAACCAGGACTAAACCAGATCTAAACCAGGTCTAAACCAGGTCTAAACCAGATGTAAACCAGGTCTAAACCAGGTCTAAACCAGATCTAAACCAGGTCTAAATAAGATCTAAACCAGATCTAAACCAGGTGTAAACCAGGTGTAAACCAAGTCTAAACCAGATCTAAACCAGGTGTAAACCAGATCTAAACCAGGTGTAAACCAGATCAGATCTAAACCAGGACTGAACCAGATCTAAACCAGGTCTAAATCAGGTCTAAACCAGGTCCAAACCAGATCCAAACCAGGTCTAAACCAGATCTAAACCAGGTCTAAATCAGGTCTAAACCAGGTCTAAACCACATCTAAACCAGATCTAAACCAGATCTAAACCAGGTGTTAACCAGATCTAAACCAGATCTAAACCAGGTGTAAACCAGATCAGATCTAAACCAGGACTGAACCAGATCTAAACCAGGTCTAAATCAGGTCTAAACCAGGTCTGAACCAGGACTAAACCAGATCTAAACCAGGACTAAACCAGATCTAAACCAGGTCTAAACCAGATGTAAACCAGGTCTAAACCAGGTCTAAACCAGATCTAAACCAGGTCTAAACCAGATCTAAATCAAGACTAAACCAGGTCTAAACCAGATCCAAACCAGATCTAAACCAGGTCTAAATTAGGTCTAAACCAGGTCTAAACCACATCTAAACCAGATCTAAACCAGATCTAAACCAGGTGTAAACCAGATCTAAACCAGATCTAAACCAGGTGTAAACCAGATCAGATCTAAACCAGGACCGAACCAGATCTAAACCAGGTCTAAATCAGGTCTAAACCAGGTCTGAACCAGGACTAAACCAGATCTAAACCAGATCTAAACCAGGTCTAAACCAGATGTAAACCAGGTCTAAACCAGGTCTAAACCAGGTCTAAACCAGATCTAAACCAGGTCTAAACCAGATCTAAACCACGTCTAAACCAGATCTAAACCAAGACTAAACCAGGTCTAAACCAGATCCAAACCAGATCTAAACCAGGTCTAAATCAGGTCTAAACCAGGTCTAAACCAGATCTAAACCAGATCTAAACCAGGCGTAAACCAGGTGTAAACCAGAACTAAACCAAGACTAAACCAGGTCTAAACCAGATCTAAACCAGATCTAAACCAGATCTAAACCAGGTCTAAACCAGGTCTAAACCAGATCCAAACCAGATCTAAACCAGGTCTAAACCAGATCTAAACCAGATCTAAACCAGGTGTAAACCAGGTCTAAACCAGGACTGAACCAGGTCTAAACCAGGTCTAAACCAGGACTAAACCAGATCTAAACCAGGACTAAACCAGATCTAAACCAGGTCTAAACCAGGTCTAAACCAGGTCTAAACCAGATGTAAACCAGGTCTAAACCAGGTCTAAACCAGATCTAAACCAGGTGTAAACCAGATCTAAACCAGATCTAAACCAGGTGTAAACCAGATCAGATCTAAACCAGGACTGAACCAGATCTAAACCAGGTCTAAATCAGGTCTAAACCAGGTCTAAACCAGATCTAAACCAGGTCTAAACCAGGTCTAAACCAGATCTAAACCAGGTCTAAACCAGATCTAAACCAGGTCTAAACCAGATCTAAACCAGGTCTAAACCAGATCTAAACCAAGACTAAACCAGGTTTAAATCAGGTCTAAACCAGGTCTGAACCAGGACTAAACCAGATCTAAACCAGGACTAAACCAGATCTAAACCAGGTCTAAACC
Organism: Eucyclogobius newberryi; assembly: GCF_026437365.1. Taxonomy (NCBI): domain Eukaryota; kingdom Metazoa; phylum Chordata; class Actinopteri; order Gobiiformes; family Gobiidae; genus Eucyclogobius; species Eucyclogobius newberryi. The sequence goes on along the minus strand of NW_027315723.1, from coordinate 18,865,716 downwards.
AGATGTAAACCAGGTCTAAACCAGGTCTAAACCAGATCTAAACCAGGTCTAAACCAGATCTAAACCAAGACTAAACCAGGTCTAAACCAGATCCAAACCAGATCTAAACCAGGTCTAAATCAGGTCTAAACCAGATCCAAACCAGATCCAAACCAGATCCAAACCAGGTCTAAACCAGGACTAAACCAGGTCTAAACCAGGACTTAACCAGGTCTAAACCAGGTCTAAACCAGGTCTAAATCAGGTCTAAACCAGGTCTAAACCAGGACTAAACCAGGTCTAAACCAGGTCTAAACCAGGTCTAAACCAGGTCTCCCTGTGCCTCCAGCAGACACGCTGGGCCCGCTGTCCCAGGACGATGCCACAGAGAGCACGATGTCTTCAGAGTCGCTGCCTCTGATATTTGAGCCGCTTGAAGACGCTTCACCAGAGGAGGCGCTGTCTGACCGGCCCAGCCCTGTCACCGCGGAGACAGACAGTGTAGCCTCACCTCCGCTGCTCCCTGATTGGACGTCCCCGGGACAGACGTCTGGCACTGATCTACAGGAGCCAATCAGATCGTCTGATTCCTCTGTGGAGGCGGGATCTGAGGCCAGTGAAGATCAGGATTGGACAGGTGAGGAACAAACACGTAAATGTGATCAGAGATGAACTTCATAGACAGTAAGAGATGATCCAGTTCCTTTTGCAGAGTCCACCGCTAGAGACTAAACACCCTCTCTGTGATATTGAATGTAAACGTATGTTTTCAGTGACAAACTTTGGGAATGTTCCACACTATGGCATTAAACCCTTTACGTCTTGAGTACAGTTTTGGGCTACGCTTCAGTCCAACAGACTGAAGTGAGTGACGAGTTCAGAAATGTTACTGATACAAACGTTCCATCCAATTCATTTTGATGGGACAGTTTGTTTGTTACATTTGGCATTAATTAATATTAAAATATAACTCCCAGCTCCACGTTAAAGTCCACTTGTGGTTTTTGTGGAGGTTGCAGGTTTTGTGGTGCTTGATGAACTAAAACAGAACAAAACAAAGAAACAGTGCATACCTAGATTCCCCCAATACCTATGTTCCCCGGTACCTATGTTCCCCTGTACCTAGATTCCCCGGTACCTATGTTCCCTGGTACCTATGTTCCCCTGTACCTATATTCCCCTGTACCTATGTTCCCCGGTACCTATGTTCCCCCGTACCTATATTCCCTGGTATCTATGTTCCCCCTTTTCTATGAACGGGGGAACTACACTAATACTAGCATAGGCTACTGGTTCAGGTTCCACATCCCCAATAATTGTGCATAATTATTTAAAGCATGAAATATAGCAGCATATAACTCAAACCCAGGTCTCGGAGAACATGGGGCTGACCGCAAAACACTCAGGCTAACGCTAAGGCTAACGCTAAGGCTAACGCTAAGGCTATCGAAGGTGTTCTGTTTACACTGGACATGTATGAAAAGCAGAGTCTGATCCTGGGTTTAACTTGGTCCTCAGAAGCTCTTTTCCCTCAGTGTTTCTGCGTTGGGTTTTGAACAGGAGCCGCGAGGACATTGACTCCGGAGGAGAACTCGCTGAGCCCCTCCCTCTCGTCCCTGCTGCGTCCCACGCCCACAGTGACCATGACCACGGCCGCCATGACGACGCAGTATCGGCATCGCCCCAGATCCAGACCTGGGTTTGACGAGATGGAGTCTGACGGTAATGAAAACACTACAGGCTTTTATATTTGTGGCTGATTAATGAACCACGACCATTGAATGTATTTCTAGAGAGTCCTGAAAATACTTATGTACAAAATTAACAACAGTCACCATTATTCTTCATGTTATTTCACTTTTTTTTAATCTAACTTTTCATTTTTTGGTCAGATTTGACAGGAAATAACAACATTTCTCTATTTGCACTTATGTTTTTTATTATTTAATTGGATACATTTGCAGCGAATAATTTTTTGATATCTAATTAATCATTCTGAGCCTGTGCTTGTCTCCATGGCGATGTACAAACTTGTCCTAGAACGCTCCACAGCATGACAATTTTGCTTAAGATTGAAAAATTTTTTTTTTAAAATTTGACAAATAAAAATATATGAAAGCGACTTTATTTTGTTGAATTGATTTTTATAGAGTCAAAAAAATTGTTTTTTTTTGGTGTAAATTCTGCATAAACTTGAAATGAGTGTCCCTGGTGTGATGTCACTTCCTGTCATTTTCTACAGATTTATCAATGTTTTCTCCACAAACACCTGCTCGATTGGTGTAAAACTATAATGTATATGTATAACAAGTATAAATACACCAAATAAAGTAAAAATTTGAAAATCGTAAAAATCTGGCATGACTAAGTCGGTGTATTACTTGTGTTATAGTTCAATAAGTAGCTGAATAAAGCACAAATAAACGTAAATGAATCAGACGTTGGTTACATTTGTTTGCGTATCTTCTGGAGCAGAGGATCAGGACGAGGACGAGGAGAACTCAGAGGAGTCGATGGAGGAGAGCAACGAGGACCAGACCGAAGGCCCCAACGCCTCCACCCCTCCGCCCTACAGCCTGATCCCGCCTCCGCCCGTCTGGGTCCAACGCAACCAGGGACTAAGTATGACAGACACGCACTGTTAAGACGAGCGCTGGCGGAAGAAGCTAACGTCTGTGTTCTTTCCTAGTGCGAAGCTGGGTGGAGCTGATCAGAGAGAAGGTAAGACTGCCCCCTGCTGGCCTACAGGCGGAACGTTAAAGCGCCCCCTACAGGTCCGACGACTCATTCAACTAAAATGCAGTTAGGATTTATATATGTAAAATGTTTCTAAAAAATTATTTAAAAAATGTTATCACAGAAGAGCAAATTTTTTAGGTTTATAATTTCACTTCCTGTTTGTAATTGATGACATCACACTCATGATGACATCAGCAAACACTGGGCCAAAACTCATCTAATGTCACTATCTTTAATTTGACAAATGGAAATACATGAGAGCGACTTTATTTTGTTTAAGTAATGTTTAGAGAGTCAAAAATTAACGAGTGTCCCTGGTGTGATGTCACTTCCTGTCATTTTCATCCGATTTTTTAACATTTTCTCCACAAATACCTGCTCGATTGGTGTAAAACTATAATTAATATGTACAACAGGTATAAATACACCAAATAAAGTCAAAATTAGATAATCATACAAACCTGTCATACGCCCTTTAAACCTGATTTTAGAGTTTATGATTGTTTTATGTTTAATTCAAAGTATGACAGCTTTTATGATGTTCTATTTTTGACTAATTTGGTGGGGTGATATGTGTTGTAACTATAAATGTTAGTTTTACACCAATCAAGTAGCAGTTTGAGAAAAAAGTTGAAAAAAACATTAAAGGTTGAATGGACAATTTTTGGCCCAAATTTGACTCTTATTTCCTCGTGGCGTGGACAGCCGATTAGTCACGTATCAATCATAAAACTCACCTGCAGCCGGGTGTGGCTCGTCCCCCGAGAGCAGCACGGTTCCGTGTGTCTAAGCGCATTGATCTATCATAATATAGTTCCCTCAGTGTACGGGACAAAATGAAGACGGAGAAAGACAGTTCGAGCTGACTCAGAAGAGACGGAAATCTACGGGAGACGAGAGATGTGATGCGCTCCATTGCGCTAATAAACAAACACACGTGTGTGTTGTATCAGTCCGCACGGGGGAGTGCGGATGCGCTGCGTTCTCAAATCGCCGAAAAATCGTCCATTGTGCCTTTAACTAAACTAAATAAAGGTGTTTTCATGTATCTACATATTTCTTATTCTGACCGTGACTGAAGCTCCAAGCGCGTGATGTCATGATTCACAAGCAGGAAGTGAAAATATAAACCTACAATAATAAATCGATAAACTGGGATAAAGCTTTAGAGTGCACCTTTAAATGTGCTCAAACGACATAGAACAATATAATAACAATTCCTCATTTGCTGCGTGTCCCTTCACACTCTTCGCCCCGTGTTCACTGTCTTGGCCCTGTGTGTGCTGTTGCAGGCGGGTTACGTGTCCGGGATGCTGGCTCCTGTAGGAATCGGGATCTCGGGCGCGCTGCTGCTCGTGGGCGCCCTCTACAGCATCAGGACGATACACCGCAAGAGACGCAACAGCTTCAAGCACCAGAGACGGAAGGCCAGGCAGCCAGAGGTCAGCAACAGCCCAGTGTTCAGGTCCAGATGTTGTTTGTCCCTCATTTGACCCAGTAAGCCTAGAACCTTCTCACGTCTGGAGCCAGGAACTTGGTTACAGTGGAACCTTCTCACGTCTGGAGACAGGAGCTTGACAACAGTGGAACCTTCTCACGTCTGGAGCCAGGAGCTTGATAACAGTGGAACCTTCTCATGTCTGGAGCCAGGAACTTGGTAACAGTGGAACCTTCTCATGTCTGGAGACAGGAGCTTGGTAACAGTGGAACCTTCTCATGTCTGGAGCCAGGAACTTGGTAATAGTGGAACCTTCTCATGTCTGGAGACAGGAACTTGGTAACAGTGGAACCTTCTCATGTCTGGAGACAGGAGCTTGGTAACAGTGGAACCTTCTCATGTCTGGAGACAGGAACTTGGTAATAGTGGAACCTTCTCACGTCTGGAGACAGGAGCTTGACAACAGTGGAACCTTCTCACGTCTGGAGCCAGGAGCTTGATAACAGTGGAACCTTCTCATGTCTGGAGACAGGAACTTGGTAACAGTGGAACCTTCTCACATCTGGAGACAGGAACTTGGTAATAGTGGAACCTTCTCACGTCTGGAGACAGGAGCTTGACAACAGTGGAACCTTCTCACGTCTGGAGCCAGGAGCTTGATAACAGTGGAACCTTCTCATGTCTGGAGACAGGAACTTGGTAATAGTGGAACCTTCTCATGTCTGGAGACAGGAACTTGGTAATAGTGGAACCTTCTCACGTCTGGAGACAGGAGCTTGATAACAGTGGAACCTTCTCATGTCTGGAGACAGGAACTTGGTAATAGTGGAACCTTCTCACGTCTGGAGACAGGAGCTTGACAACAGTGGAACCTTCTCACGTCTGGAGCCAGGAGCTTGATAACAGTGGAACCTTCTCATGTCTGGAGACAGGAACTTGGTAATAGTGGAACCTTCTCATGTCTGGAGACAGGAACTTGGTAATAGTGGAACCTTCTCACGTCTGGAGACAGGAGCTTGATAACAGTGGAACCTTCTCATGTCTGGAGACAGGAACTTGGTAATAGTGGAACCTTCTCACGTCTGGAGACAGGAGCTTGGTAACAGTGGAACCTTCTCACGTCTGGAGCCAGGAGCTTGATAACAGTGGAACCTTCTCATGTCTGGAGACAGGAACTTGGTAACAGTGGAACCTTCTCATGTCTGGAGCCAGGAACTTGGTAATAGTGGAACCTTCTCATGTCTGGAGACAGGAACTTGGTAACAGTGGAACCTTCTCATGTCTGGAGACAGGAGCTTGGTAACAGTGGAACCTTCTCATGTCTGGAGCCAGGAACTTGGTAATAGTGGAACCTTCTCACATCTGGAGACAGGAACTTGGTAACAGTGGAACCTTCTCACATCTGGAGACAGGAACTTGGTAATAGTGGAACCTTCTCACGTCTGGAGACAGGAGCTTGACAACAGTGGAACCTTCTCACGTCTGGAGCCAGGAGCTTGATAACAGTGGAACCTTCTCATGTCTGGAGCCAGGAACTTGGTAACAGTGGAACCTTCTCATGTCTGGAGACAGGAGCTTGGTAACAGTGGAACCTTCTCATGTCTGGAGCCAGGAACTTGGTAATAGTGGAACCTTCTCATGTCTGGAGACAGGAACTTGGTAACAGTGGAACCTTCTCATGTCTGGAGACAGGAACTTGGTAACAGTGGAACCTTCTCATGTCTGGAGACAGGAGCTTGGTAACAGTGGAACCTTCTCATGTCTGGAGCCAGGAACTTGGTAATAGTGGAACCTTCTCATGTCTGGAGACAGGAACTTGGTAACAGTGGAACCTTCTCACATCTGGAGACAGGAACTTGGTAATAGTGGAACCTTCTCACGTCTGGAGACAGGAGCTTGACAACAGTGGAACCTTCTCACGTCTGGAGCCAGGAGCTTGATAACAGTGGAACCTTCTCATGTCTGGAGACAGGAACTTGGTAATAGTGGAACCTTCTCATGTCTGGAGACAGGAACTTGGTAATAGTGGAACCTTCTCACGTCTGGAGACAGGAGCTTGATAACAGTGGAACCTTCTCACGTCTGGAGCCAGGAGCCTGGTAACAGTGGAACCTTCTCACGTCTGGAGCCAGGAACTTGGTCAGGAGTACCAGCTGGAGGAATAACCTTCTATTTCAGGTTGATTTCACTAGGAAAACATGCAAACTCCACACCAAAACATCCCACTGTCCTGGAATGTAACTCACCTCATCACTCGGCACTAACATTAGCATTAGCGCTCTCACCTCACAGTAGAAAGGTCCTGGGTGCGACTCCCGCGCAGCACAGGGCCTTTCTGTGTGGAGTTTACATGTTCTCCCTGTGTCTGCTGAGATTTCCTCACTAGAACATGTACAATACACTTCTCAACCCTAAAAAGAAAGTCCAAATGTCAGTGGGACTTTCCTGCTTTAATAAGAAATAAATAAATACAATAAATCATAATCGGGACTTGCCTGGTCAGTCAAAACTGCACACGTTTCATTTACTTTACAAATAAGACACATGGACTGGAACATGTCCTGTTTCCATGAATTCAGATGAGGATGATTGACAGGCAGATTGACCAATCACAGAAATGCAGTTTCACGTCATAACAAACGCTGCGACTCATGTAACGACACAGAAGCATTAAACTGAAAATCTGAGTCTTGTTTTGGATCGATAACATTTGTCACGTGCTTACTTCCCAGCCCTAAACGATGGGTCAAACGTCCAGCCCTAAACGATGGGTCAAACGTCCAGCCCTAAACAATGGGTCAAACGTCCAGCCCTAAACGATGGGTCAAACGTCCAGCCCTAAACGATGGGTCAAATGTAGATGTGAACAACAAAGCGTAGCATTGGTTTTGACACATGTCTCACCCTCGTTCCCTCGTTCCCCCGCAGCAGCCTCGCGAGCCGGGCGTGAGCGGTCAGGACCAGACCATGCTGCTGGCCGACAGCTCCGAGGACGAGTTCTGAGCAGGATCTGGGAGTTTCAGGCGGATCCGAGCGAACCTGAGGACCACATCTGCGGAGAGGCGAGGCCCAGGCCGGACTGTGCCGCTGTGAGGCCTGGCACCGGGGACTGTGGTGCTGCCACACGGTGTAAAATATTTTCAGAGGCGGGCAGAGGGTCGGACGAGGGTGGAAGGAGTGGAACACGGGATTTATCAAGCGAGACTAAAAAAATATGAGGGGAAATTAATATGTCTCAGGTAAAAGCAACTGTCTGATTCATGATTTGAAAATAAAAAGGTCTGGTAATTTCAAAACATAGACACAAAAATGAGAAAAAACTAAATAATTTCTGAAGAAGCAATGCAAGAAAAATTACCGTATTTTTCAGAATATAAGTCGCACCAGCCAAAAAATGCATAATAGAGAAGAAAAAAAACTATATTTGATCTAGAAATGCAGTTTGAAATAATAACAGATGAGAGAACATGGTGAATAGGTGTACGTATGCTAACGCTAACACCTTCAGCTACATGAGGCACAGACAGAACTGTGGTAAGTGTCTGGTATGTTAACGTAACATATTAACAGTCATTCAGATAACTATAGCATAAAGAACATGCTAACAAGTTTACCAAAGCATCAGTTTTACCCCAAATCACTAAATCCACTGAATTCTTCTTCCTCTGTGTCACTTCTAAACAACTCCACAAACTCCAGAGGTAGAGGAAGTGCAGATTCTTCTTCTGCTTCTTTTGGTTGCCAGTATGAAAATTGTTAGTTCAACCGCTGTTGTGATTTTTGGCGTCACAAAAATAAAAGAAATTGAATTGAAAATGATAACTCCACATTTAGGAATGCTAGATTTTTTCAGCAAACACCATGTTCACGTGAATAGCAAAACAACAACTACCTTGGTTCCCACACAGACATGTAACACACGTAATAAGAACAGTAGTGCCCCCTAGCTGTCACGCATGAGAAGTGAATAAACTAACAAAAATAACACACAAAATTATATAATCATGTGTTAGTGAGATCACATATAAGTCGTTCCGGCCAAACTATGAAAAAAGGTGCAACTTATAGTCCAAAAAATACGGGAGTCAAAGCATTTTATATTGTCGATTGGGCTGCAACCATTAACTGACTAATCGTGATTCTGAAACGCACACCAAAAGATCATGAATATAAAAGAAAAGCCTTTATTTACACTTTATTCATAATACTCTCTGTCTAGAAGCCAAATGACATTATTTCAACATTAATTTGGTCAATAATGTATCAATAAGTAGAAATAATGATGTGATTGTCGATTGTGAACTAAAAAATAATGAGTTGCAGCCCTAATTTAAGCTATTTTTCTTTAACTTGTAGACTTTCTCACTGGGAATAAAAACCTAAACTGAAGTTAGAGCCCTGTCACGCTCTAAAATGAGTGAAAGTTGGAGTCCCGCCCACCTCTGAGGTAACGTTTCTGACGAGTCTCTGGCGATGGTTTGACCGCCGTCGTCATGTCTGTAAAATATGTATAATATAAAATGCCCTGGGGATAGTTCCACTGTTGCCATGGTGACACAATGAACACACAGCGAACGGAGCCTGCACAGAATGGATTTAAAGAGCACGTCGTCAGCCTTCACATGCTTTATGTTGAGTCTGACTAAAAAACTGCCACTTATGTTTGTGAAAAGGACTTGAACCAATCAGCTTTCCTGTTGTTCGATTTGAGACCCTGATGGATTTTATTATTTTATCATTAAGAAGTTGCTATAGTCGCACATCCAGTGATAAAGAAGACTTAAAGTGCCCATGACAGGGGTTTACGATTTTCAAATTGTGACTTTATTTGGTGTATTTATATCTGTTGTACATATACATTATAGTTTTACACCAATCGAGCAGATATTTGTGGCGAAAACGTTACAAAATCTGTGGAGAATGACAGGAAGTGACATCACACCAGGGACACTCGTTCCAGTCCAAGTTTATGCAGAATTTACACAAAGAAACAACTTTTTTGACTCTCTAAAACATGAATTCATCAAAATAAAGTCGGTCTCGTATATTTGAATTAGTCAAAGAAAAAAAATGGTGACATTAGATGAGTTTTGGGCCAGTGATTTCTGGGTAATTTCCTAGTGTGATGTCATCCATTACAAACAGGAAGTGAAATTATAAACCTGCAAAATGTGCCATTCTGTGATAACCTTTTTATTATTTTTTAGCAACATTGAAAATATGTTTATCTCAACTGCATTTTAATAATAATAATACTAATAAAAATAAATAATGAGTTGTCCAACCTAGGGGGCGCTTTAAGATATAAAACACTTAAGTTTGTTAATTACTAAACTAAGACAAGCGGACAGGACACAAAATAAGCACAATTTTAACAAGTATTATGAAGAAAGCGCCAAATCGGGCAATGACTAACTAACTAAGTGAGTTTTTTGTGAACCAAAGCTCAGATTAAAGTCAGACTGGAGCTTCAGACAGAGCAGTGCCTCCAGTTAGCTTCATGTTGATGATGTCATGTTGTAAATACACGGGTTAAACAGGGTTTGTCTCAAATGTAAAGATCTAAACTATCACTGACTAAAGGTGCGTTTGTTTGTTTGTTTGTTTGTTGCCGAGTGTAAATGTATTGGGATTACGATCTTAAAGGTGTGACGTTCTGGTGGAGGGTTGGCCACCTGCTGGTCTCCATGGAGATGTTATTTCTGCCCCTGTTATGTCCCATAGTATTGCTTTAAACCTCACGATAGAGGTGACCCTGCTCACAGAAAGATGACTAAAAACACTTAAGTTCGATGCTAATATTTAAAGCGGTAACATCTCCATGGAGACCAGCAGGTGGCAGAGTGCACCTTTAAACTCACGATGCATGATTGACCTTTTTGTATTTGAACAGTCGTCGAACGAAATGTCTCAATTTGATTTTTCACACATTCTTTTGGTTTTATCTTGAACAAACTCTGTCCAAATGTTTGTGTAACGTGGACTGTGTTTGCCTCAGCTGCCATGGAAACACCACTGTTCTTGTCTCAAGACACAAACCAGGACTAAACCAGGACTAAACCAGGACTAAACCGGGTCTAAACCAGAACTAAACCAGGTCTAAACCAGGACTAAACCGGGTCCAAACCAGGACTAAACCAGGACTAAACCGGGTCTAAACAGGAACTAAACCAGGACCTAAACCAGGACTAAACCAAGACTGAACCAGGTCTAAACCAGATCTAAAACAGGATCTAAACCAGGACTAAACCAGGTCTAAACAGGATCTAAACCAGGACTAAACCAGGTCTAAACAGGAACTAAACCAGGTCTAAACCAGGTCTAAACCAGGACTGAACCGGGTCTAAACCGGGTCTAAACCAGGACTGAACCGGGTCTAAACCAGGACTAAACCAGGTCTAAACCAGGACTGAACCGGGTCTAAACGAGGACTACAGCAGGATCTTTTCAGGCCCATACATAGACTCATGTGTTTTAATCTCTTTCTCTGTAAATGTGAAAAACAGGTGAATAAAAACAGCAGACGACACAATTTACAGCATTAAAAAAAAATCAAATAATTTATTTCCGTGTTCTTTTTCCACATTAAATAAAACCTCGGGGACATTTCCAAATTAAAATGAATGAAAGGGTGACACAAATAGAGGGCTTTCTCTCAGAGGAACAGAAATGAAACATGCAAAGAAGAAATAAGTGCTGCCGGACAGAACCAGGACTGTTAACGTAATATCTGGACAAGTTAAACAACATTTGTTATTACTGAAATGTGTTTATAATTCATCATATTTCTAACTGGTTTCAATTATATGCTCTTTAAATACCAGCCTGGATCAGTTAAACACAAACCAGGCCGTTATTTATGTATTTATTAATTGTATATTTGAATTCAATTTTGGGAAACCGAAATATAAACTCGCAAAAACGACTCAAATCAAGATTCTAGGTCAAACTCATTTTAACGAATCTCGATATTCCTGGATTTTATTAAGCAGCGTTTTCTTTTTTAAGTCTTTTTTTTCACAAGTTATTGGTAGTTTTGATGGAGCCCTTTGTTAATAGCAAGTTTTAATGCCCAGAAAATGACTGTTCCATCTTGAATCTAGACACGTTAAAATGGCATTAGTCATTGTCGGAATCTTGATTTGAGAAGTTTAGATAATCCGGTTTTCTTTCGTTAGATCCTTAAAAGGCCTGTTCCCGAAGACATTTTTAGTATTAAACTATGACAAACTTGGATATTACATACGTTTGTTCGTTTAAACCACATTTTTGACCAGAAATGGCTCAACAGAAACGATCCTTTGACTTCCTGCTCAACGAAAAGGGCAGAACAGAGAAACCCCGCCTCCTCAGACAGAGAAACCCCGCCTCCTCAGACAGAGAAACCCCGCCTCCTCAGACAGAGAAACCCCGCCTCCTCAGACTGAGAAACCCCGCCTCCTCAGACTGAGAAACCCCGCCTCCTCAGACTGAGAAACCCCGCCTCCTCAGACTGAGAAACCCCGCCTCCTCAGACCGAGAAACCCCGCCTCCTCAGTCTGAGAAACCCCGCCTCCTCAGACTGAGAAACCCCGCCTCCTCAGACTGAGAAACCCCGCCTCCTCAGACTAAGAAACCCCGCCTCCTCAGACTGAGAAACCCCGCCTCCTCAAACTGAAAATTCCCACTGAAACCCTTGTTTCACGCTAACAGGAAGCGGATTATCAATGCCTTGTTTTTATTGTTGAAAAATGGCTATGAGACATTGTTGACCATTGTGTGATTTTATGTTTTAATTTTTTTAATTACCGCAAATAAGTCCACAGAGGCAGTCATCGCGGGCGGATCGGAAGAATTCAGCGTAGCCAATCACAATCGAGACACATTGGGTCTCAGTGGAGGCTGTTGTTGACTTGGCGTCGCCTCGGAAACGTACACAGATCGTCCTGTGCGTGTTAAAGTACAGCGGACGTGGCTAGCACTGCGGTCGCATGTAGTAGCCCGCAGCTAACGTTAGCATTGAGCCTGGACATTCCTACATGTTTGGGAGGTTGGACCACTTCGCTCTTTGCCACGTTTCGGTGTTTTCGGCGCCAGATGTGCTGAAGTCTGCGTTTGTAAAGTCTCTTCTACGTCGAAATGAACTGATTGCGTCGTCCATTTTCCGAGCTTTGAACGCGTAAAACTACATCGCCCAAAAAGTGCGCGAATCAACCGAAATATGTTCTAAACACGTTCTTCGCTCGTGGTTTGGATTCACGTTCGGGCCCGTTAAGGAAATAGCGTCAGACAAATTGAAATTAACTAGTCAAATGTTAAAAATCTCGATATTCCTTTTTACCGCGTACGGGTCAGAAATGAACCGATTTCAGGTGAGCCATTATTCAAGTATTTACGGTTCTTGTGGGTCTTTTGCGTGTCCTCTTTCTGAATGGGTTTAAGTAGCACAGACATGTCAAGAAACCAATCGAAACAAACTGCATCCATCCCAAACAATGATTAATAAACAAAAGAAAAGAAAAGCATGGTATGAGCACATTGTTTTTGGGCTCGAATAAAGAAACATGGGATTTCACGCGGGCGGGTCATCGTCCACTAATGCACAGAAACGGGCTGAAAATGTAAGGATTTGTAAACGTCCACAGCCCTCAAACAAACCTGCATCGTCATATGTCCAAAAATCATACAAAAACATCTTTGTTGTTTTGAAATTCAAACCTTATATTCTGAAAGTCGACTTCGTTTGCAGTTTTCCTTTAAAATCAGAACATTGTGGAAAGATTGAACTTATTTCAACAGTTCAATTGAAAGTGTGTGTTTAACTTTGTTTTTTTTAAAAACATAATTTACCTGTATTATCTGTAAAATAAAGGATTAATGTGCCAATGATCCGCGTTTGGAACAATTTTTGTGTGACACGCCCCATTTTCTGAACTCTTTCCCTACATACATCGTCCAAACTGGGTCCAAACAGGGGCTAAACCTGGTCTTAACCTGGTCTAAACCGAGACAAAACCGGGACTGAACCTGGTCCAAACCGGGACTAAACCTGGGCTAAACCAGGCCTAGACCAGACCTAAACCGGGATTAAACCTGGTCTAAACCTGGTCTAACCCAGGTCTGACCCAGGTCTAAACCGGGGCTAAACCTTGTCTAAACCGGGACTAAACCTGGTCAAAACCAGGCCTAAACCGGGACTAAACCTGGTCAAAACCAGGCCTAAACCGGGACTAAACCGGGTTGAAACCAGGACTAAACCAGGTCTGAACCAGGTCTGAACCAGGTCTGAACCAGGTCTGAACCAGGTTGGGACCAGGTTTAAACTGTAGTTTTACTCACTCACATTCTTACACTTGCCCTTTTCCTGCTTCTAACACTTCATCTTTGGCACACGTTCACGAGCAGCTCGATAAAACTTTTGCACATTCCACTTACACTTGGGGAAAAACGTAAACATTTGATTGGAGCAGTCTTGAGTGAATCCAATCGGCACCAGACGAAAAGAACGTTTGAGTGGTTTCAAAATGCCACGTTCCTCCATCATGTCAAACCACATTATTTGCCCATGAAGAACACATCCCAATACGCTCGCCCGTCATCCACGTTAACCGGCTTCACATTGAACCGTCCAAATATCTTTCTACACACGTCGGCGTCGCTGCATTTGTCCAGTTGCATAACAATAAATGGCATTTGATCCCGCTCAACACAAGTGGTCTCACGCTTGTGCACCCTCTTTTTGCCCAACTATGTGCATTGGCACCCTGGAAACTATCAACAAAACAAAGCGTCTTCAAATATCCACGGTTTACACAGAAATGCCACAAATGCAATTGAAATATCACATTTTATACTGTGACATTTAAACGGCGATGCTGTCGGCGACTCTTCACATTCACTAGAGCCAAATGTGATGTTCTTGTTTTTAGTACGAGTGCGCTAAGAAACGGTAGCGACTCGGGTCTTTTTGAATGAATCGATCACGGGCGCCAATAACGGTGGAGGGCGATGTGTTCGAAGTCTTAAAATTACAGATTGTTGAAGTCAAGAAGATGTCAAATAAAAGCTATAGAAATGCATTGTTGACAATAAAACGATAACGTACATTCGCACAAACGCTAAACGGACGGCGATGCAATGTACGCGCGTCTCGTTCGGAGATGTAATTACTTGAATCTGGAATGGCACTGGCGTCGTTCGACTGGTTTCAAGAGAATTGCCCGTTGTTTAGTTTTGGTTTGTTCGCTCGGTGTCGTCTTGGTCGGTCGTAATTTTCAGTCGAACTGCGATTTTATTCAGATGATGAGGATTTAAACGGGACGACGACCTAAAGGAAGAGTTGTTCTGCGGGTGCATCGTGAGTTTAAGCCAGGCATGTCCAAACTAGGGCCCGGGGGCCAAATGCTGCCCTCAGACAAATTTTTGTTGGCCCTCCAGCTTCCTGCTATGTCGGCCCAAACAACAAAAAGTAGTACTTTTTACTGTGAAATTTGTAAAATTAAGGCATATTGATGTTATACCAACCTAATATTAACGTTCTAGGTCTGATTAAAGGTGTGGAGGCTCATCGCAGTTACATAAAATGCAAAATTTGGAATGATTCACTTCAACAAATTCGACAAGGTCAAGTTGTTTGTGGCCCTCTGTCCTGTATAAGTTTCAAAATGCGGCCCTTGGTGAAAAGAGTTTGGACACCGCTGGTTTAAGCCGTCTTTCTCATAACCTTTCCGTAAACGGTTGTTTTTTGAGCACGGCTTTCCATGTTCTTTCGTCGACTGCAGCCCGTATTTTAAGCACGATTGTCGAGCGGCGAAGTGATGGAACAGAAATGGAGCCGTTCCTAAAGGGGGTGTGGAAAAAAAAAATTTCAAAACCACCAAGTTTCTGTATATGTCCGACCCAAACTGCAATCGAAACAGTACCACTGCATTGGTATTCATGGAAAAAAAGTATTAGAAAACTTTGTATTTACGCAAAAATATATTTGAAAATATTTCTTTTTGCTAATTTACTCCGTTCCTTCTCATTTTCGCTGTTGTCCCATTTAAATCCTTCCAATCTAGATAAAATGATCGGTCGGCCAATAAAAACGTTGTCGACCGATCGATTAATCAACTAGACGAGACCTTCCTCATGCCAACGGTAGATTTTAGGCACAGACGTGGAGAAGAGATCGTTTTGGGTTGGACCAACAAAAAAAAAACGTCGAAGCTGTGGTTTTCAAAAGCAGCACTACGACAATACACCAAAAGTAGAGAAAGAAGTGACTTGCTATATTTAGTGTACATTTTGGGCGAGTGCGTGATCGGCATGAAAAAAAGACTGGCTCAAAGTCGGACCTGTTCTCCGAGAGCATAAACAAACAAACAAGCGCTACAATAGCTTTGGAAATTGGAGCCATTGTTCCACATTATAAAAAAACCGAAATGAGACGTTAAATAAATATAAGATTTAACATCGGACGACTTTAAATTTGGATATTCCTTCCAAAAACTGAAACTATCTGACCATGAACGCAACCGATTAGTTAAACGACTTGATTTTTAAATATTTATCTTGAATCGTTTTGTTTATGGATGCCGAAATTGATGTGGAAACATAGACTCTCGTTCTAAGGTGTCTATACCACCTTTTTACGACCTTAATCCGGACAAATTTTGACCTTTAACTGAACACGTTTTGTAAGATCTTGGCGGTGTAAAACGGCAGAAATAGACGAAACGGCACGTATGTTCTGTTGCCGATCACATTCCCGTCTGTATGACTGTAGTATCGGTATCGAGTATCAACCCTTCACTTTAGAATCCAAATCCAGGTTGAATCGTTAGCATCTTGACCACGCGACGAGCTTCATTTACTTCGAATCGTTCAATATACACGACGATTGCTCTTGAAACCAATGGGAAAAGGCCACGCGATCTCGGTCACGTCGGTCAACATTTCCGCTCAAAATAAGTATTAAATCGCCATTGTTTCGTCAGCAGGTGGCGGCGCAAAACGGGAAAAGTCCTCCGAAACCTTCCATTTTCGAGCTCCGATTTAGTGAATGACACAAAAGGGGACATACTACGCTTGATTGTAGCCTTTTATTATAACTTAAAGAGACGTGTGGAATCACAGCACTTTTCTGTTACGGCGGCGCCCCCTGCTGGCAACAGGCGGGGCGTGAAAACATTTCCATAGGACACATTAGCAGCACGGGCCGTCGCCGGCGGGGCAGGTTCTCCGTAGTGAATAAAACGTAAGCGTCCGGACGATTGGCGCGAGGCCTGCGAAGGTGTGCGGACTTTAAAAACACAGAGTAGCTCATCTTGGGCTCCGTTTAGGAGACTCTCTCACCAAACGATTTGCGCAACGTGGGGGACGACGACACACAGCGTCTGCTTGTGTCCATGGAGATTTTATTGTTTTACCAGAAATGTCCCACAGTATTTATTTTATTATTTATATTTAACTGAAAGGGCACTTATTAATCATTACGGGGTTATAGAAGTTTAAAACCCTTGCTTTGGCATTGCATGTTTTAGATTACGCTTGATTTTCTACTCGTCAGGAGGCGTTCCTCATCAGGTTTGGTGTTAGCGCTCTATCTACTGGCAGCAGAGGGACATGCCACGAGGAAAAGGAAAAAAAAGCTATCTTGCCCTGACATGTTAGTGTAAGCAGAGTTGTAATGAGCAAGATTTTTGGACTCCGGATCGCTACAGTTGCGTTACAAATGTGGGACATTTGAAACTGAGTGTTATCTGAGACTCAGAGGGAGATGACCTCGTAAACAGGATTATTGAAATGAGCGTGAACGAAGCTAAAAACAACTTCACGCATGTTTTTGACGAGGGAAGATTGTTAAAAGCTCAAAAAAAGTCTGCGTCTTGAAATCTCAATGGAAACAAGCAGGTTGTGCCACCGGGCCACGTTACAGGTCAGATCTGCGGAAGAAAGCACTCACAGGATGCAGGTTTTTTGTGTGTGTGTTTTTTTTTTTAAAGGTATTTCTGAACAATAAAAACACCCGCAATTAAATAAATCCTAACAACATCTGATTGTGGCCGGAAACGTTGAGACAAAAGATGGATTATAGGTTTGTTGTTGGCGGCGAAACGACATTACGCCTCGGTTAAAATGTTCAGTTTTGCATAACACGTCCCCTTTGAAACCGAATTTGACGAGGGGGCGGGGCAAAAAAAACACTAACAGGACGTCGCACACACTCCAAACCCATGTGTTAAAATAAACGCATGCATAATTCCACAGCCCCCGGTCCAGGAGGAAGGAGACGAAGACGAGGTGACAAACTTTAAAAAAAAAAAAGAAGAAAGAAACGAAACGAAACCACAACGGGGTCAGACGCTGTAGCACGGACCGCTGCCGCCCCCCCGCGGCCCACCCAAGCACACAGAACAAACCGGGCCATGTCGACGTGCAGCCAAACCGCCTCGTTCCCGAAACCGCCGGCGAAACTTTCACAAGGTTAAAAAAAGAAAACAAAACAAATAAACTCTACAAATGTTATTTTTTCCCGCTTGCGATTTTGAATGCTGTATTTTTCTTTTTTAAAGTCCCGTGTTTTCGATGCGTGACTTGAGTGTTGTTGATGATCCTCTCCAGGTCCTTACCTCGCTTCCAGGTCAACAACAACAACGACAAACAAAAGAAGCGGCCATCTTGGTATGGTAAGTCCCCCTCCCCCCGGCGTGTTCGAAACCGTCTGAACGTCCCGCTTCTGCCCTCCGCGTCCCGTCCGGGGGGTCCGAGGAGAGGGCGGGGCGTGTCTGTGCGGACCGGCGGGCGTCGCTGATGGTACGTGTGGTTCGAAAGCGTCTGAAGTCGCGGCGCGCGGCTCGTTAGCGTAGCCAGAGTTTGAGCCGCAGCGCGTCCACTCCGTTCAGGTAATATCTGAAGAGCCGCTTATCTCTGACAAAGCCCAAGTTCTCGTACAGCTTCAGCGCAGATTTGTTGGTTATTTCCGTCTCCAAAACCACCTGCGCGGACAAAACGATTTAGTCAGCAAGGAACGGCGTCACAACTGGCATCGTGGGACCGATTAATCAACTGTGTTTTAATCAAATGCAGATCTAATTAGCAGAAAATTATGATTCTTTTGGTGTTGTTACAGTAATTTTTACAAAGGATTGTGTTTTTTTTTTCCCATTTCTTCATATTGGCTGCACCGATAAGGAGAAATAAATATAAATACATTAAAAAAGCAAATACTAAGAGACAGTAAAGCGAGTAGAGGAATTAGAATAAAGTAGTTTTAGAATATATTTGATCTATAACAGAATAAAACATGTGTATATGTTAATAACCACATTACAATTAAAGGATCCATCTTTTTCAGATCCAACACGTCGATTCTTTAAGTATCTGCCAGTACTGTCCATGCTGGTACTTTTGTTATTAATCGTGCAATAACTGCTGAACAGCTTTGAATACATAAGTCCAAATACTAGTATATTAATAATAATAATCATAATCATCTTTTTAACCCGTCCTCCGAGCGGGCCGTCACGTGCACAGGACTCACCTCGTCACAGTCGCCTTCCACCATCGCGTAGATCGCCTTTTTTACCAAATTAGTACCTGGAGAAAGAGAGTGAGGTTTTCTGTTGAAACTAAACCAAACTGTAAACGAGTCGTGAATCACTGCAATTATTCATATTTTGTTGATAAAAAAACAAATGTACAGAAGATAAAAATATACAAAAAAAACACCATAAAACCTACTAAACAGGCAATACATTAAAGTGCCTATGACAGGTTTTTACGCTTTTCTAAATGTGACTTTATTTGTTGTATTTGTATCTGTTGTACGTATAAATAGTTTTACCCCAATCGAGTATTTGTGGAGAAAATGTTGACACTCATTGCAGTCAAAGTTTATGCGGAATTTACACAAAAGAAACAATTTTTTGACTCTCTAAACATATGAATTAAACAAAATAAAGTCGCTCTCATATATTTGTATGTGTCAAATAAGGAAATTGTGACATTAGATGAGTTTTTGCCCAGTTGTGTGCTGGGTAATTTCCTAGCTATGTCATCAATTTTAAACAGGAAGTGAAATTATAAACCTAAAAAATGTGCTATTCTGTGCTATAACATTTTTTTTGTGTGCAAAATTCTAAATATTTATATCTTAACTGCATTTTAGTTCAACAAGCCATCCGACCTGTAGGGGGCACTTTAAGCAAAGGTTAATTGTGTGATATTGATGATAACTGTGGAATAAACAAAGCTCCATAGGACGTAGCGGCAGTCACAGCTTAAATCAAATCAAAATCAATTTATTTTTGATTTGATTTTTAAACTAACCACGGCGTGTAGAGCGACACTCACCGATGCTTTTCCGTCTGTGTTTGGAGTCCACCGCGAGCATGGCGATGTAGCCGCGGCGAAACATCTTTTTATGCATGTCCAGTTTACACACGATGGCCCCGACGCACTCCTGCCCCACCATCGCCTGGAACGCACAGAACAATCAAACCGCCGCCGCGCTAACAGCGATGCCGTGCTCGGACCATGCACTCCATTCCGTTTGTGTTCCAGACGATACCGTGACGACCTGATCAGAAAAGGGAGAGCTGCAGCTCTTCAGTCGATTAATCGGAAAACATTGCGTCAAAAGAGCTCTGATTTCAAAATACTGCCGGTATTACGGACAAATGGGGGCTTATTCTACACTTTTGACATGCTAGTATCTTCTTTACTAGTGCGTTCTGTATAAGCGACGTGTGTTTGCATGAAATCCCGTGAGCGTGTAGTGTTGCGAGTGCAGTTTAGGTGAGATATTTGATCAGACCAGCGTGATTATAGTCAAATGTGCTTGTAAACGCACTAAACACCAGGCTTTTAGATAGATGTAATGGCGGACAATTGTCAAATGCTTCCCAGCCCGATTTAATGATAATATTCCCTTTTTTTCTAAGATGTGTTAATAAAATGGCCATCCCTGCACTTGAAAATGCCCGTCCACATTTCAAAATACGCCGTCCAAAATACGGGAAGACGGGTCTCTATCTAAAAGCCTGCTTAACACGGACCGAGCAACCATCGTTTAGCTTAATTTGACGACTCGATTATTTGTTTGCTGAATTGGACTCGTGTGAAGCTGAAGCGACGCTCGAGGACCTGATGAAAACACTATATTCACACACTTCGCCGCGTTGCCACGTCTGATCCAGGAAACCTCTTCTTTCAGCACGTTTGGGAGTCTGTGTACAACAACTGATTGATACTATATTAGGCGAATACCGGTATTAGCTCCATAACTGATTCAACTCGTTTCAGCCCCAATTAAATTATTACCTGGGTGATTAAACACACGTGCTGCTTCCAGAGGGTTCTCACTCCCCTGTGATTGGTTAAATCCACCTGTCACTCACTCAGAGCCGGTCAGTGGCTGGAATAGGAAAAGTGTCTGTGTTTGAGCATCGAGCTGCACTTGTCGCAGGAAAATAAAGTCATAATAATACATCATTTCATCATAATAATATATTTTTGATGCAGATTTTAAGGAGGCCTGCTGCAGCGCCCTGATGTCCCCGCTTCAGCGCTTTAGTCAATTAATCGGTCCAACATTTGTATTTGTCGACTAATCTATGTAGATAATAAAAATAAAAAGCACATGCAGCGAGTTGGTGCAGATTTAGGATTGAAAGAGTTTAAATTTTCCTTTTTACACATAAACACACCGTTTCCGGGAGCTTTTCTGTTATTTTTGCATAAGCGCTCTGCATCTACCGTCTGAGCGCAGTTTGGGTCGAATAGAAATACTTCAGTCGGCTATGGCCCAATTACACGCCGACGGTTCTACTGCGCAAAGGAAACACATTCAAGAACTCCGAACTCGGCTTCACATCACAATGAATAAAGTTATGATCAGCAGCACAAGAGGTTCTTTTACCAATCAGTCGACGAGTCAAAGGATTACCCTATTTTCTGGACTATAAGTCGCACATTTTTTCATAGTTTAGCGGGGTACGACTTCTATGTGATATTATCCGTCATTATCACAGTGACAACCACAAGAGGGCACTCTAGGCTCTAAGCGACGCAGAAGAAGAATCTGCACTTCCTCTACCTTCGGAGTTTGTGGAGTTGTTTAGAAGTGACACAGAGGAAGAAGAATTCAATGGATTTAGTGATTTGGGGTAAAACTGATGCTTTGGTAAACTTGTTAGCATGTTCTTTATGCTATAGTTATATATGTTTTTTTCTTCTCCATGATGCCTTTTTTGGACATGTACTCCGGAGCGACCTATAGTCAAGAAATTAAACGGTATTTCTACAGTACATTTGAGTGTTTTTAATTACAGCCAAACAAAGGCAATTCTTTTTGTACGTTTTGATCAAATAATGGCACAGTTTATGTTATTAACAGATCTTTTAGCATGCGTTTAGTGTCTGTACAGTTCAGACACAATTACGGTTATCAAAACACAGCTATGATTATTGTTATAGGCGACGATTAGTGGATTAATAGTGGCAGTCCTGCTTTTACTTTCCAATGAATCAGCGAAGATAATCAGGTTAAAGCTAAGCGGACGTATGCTATTGTTGCTTTTCGAGATGCTTTTGTGAACGGTCAGATTATCAGGAAGTCAAGCGAACGCCTCGACGGACCGGGCAGAACACGCAAAGTCCACACAGAGAGAACACGCAAACTCCACACAGAGAGAACAGGCAAACTCCACACAGAGAGAACACGCAAACTCCACACAGAGAGAACAGGCAAACTCCACACAGAGAGAACAGGCAAACTCCACACAGAGAGAACAGGCAAACTCCACACAGAGAGAACAGGCAAACTCCACACAGAGAGAACAGGCAAACTCCACACAGAGAGAACAGGCAAACTCCACACAGAGAGAACAGGCAAACTCCACACAGAGAGAACAGGCAAACTCCACACAGAGAGAACAGGCAAACTCCACACAGAGAGAACACGCAAACTCCACACAGAGAGAACAGGCAAACTCCACACAGAGAGAACAGGCAAACTCCACACAGAGAGAACAGGCAAACTCCACACAGAGAGAACAGGCAAACTCCACACAGAGAGAACAGGCAAACTCCACACAGAGAGAACAGGCAAACTCCACACAGAGAGAACAGGCAAACTCCACACAGAGAGAACAGGCAAACTCCACACAGAGAGAACAGGCAAACTCCACACAGAGAGAACAGGCAAACTCCACACAGAGAGAACAGGCAAACTCCACACAGAGAGAACAGGCAAACTCCACACAGAGAGAACAGGCAAACTCCACACAGAGAGAACACGCAAACTCCACACAGAGAGAACACGCAAACTCCAGAGAGCACACGCTCAGCATGGGCGCAGTAGATTTGACCGAGAGCCTGCTGACACTTGTGACATCCAGCAGTGGCTCTTCTGTCTGACCTCTGACCTCTGCTTCCTCAACTGTCACGTGCCCAAGACAAACAGGAAGTGGCATGCGAGCGATCATGTAGGACTGAACGGGGCCAGGAAGGATGTGTTTTGGTGGCGTTTGGTGTGAGGACGAGGTCATGGGCCAAAGGGTCAAGGCCGTGTACATAAAAACACACGTAATAATCCTCCTTGTGAACATGTTTATCAGAGGAAACACGGGCAGAAACGCGCCTTTAGCGGTTCAGACACGCGGGACACTACCACACCCAGTTTGTTCAAACGTGTTCCCGTCAGACTCACCAGAAAGCACAGCTGCGGCCAGTTGTGGATGAAGTACCTGTACGTGTAAATGGAGTAAGGCTCGGACAAGTCCTTGGTGATGAGGCGCATGATCCACGGCATCTGCAGCTCGGACTCGTAGCGCACGTAGCGGATGCCGTGCGGCTCCGGGTCGCACGGTACCGGGTCGCAGAGGCTGAGGCGGCTGAGCTCTGCGGCGGGCGGCTCGCGAGGCCCGGTCCCGGCACAGTCCCGCAGAGGCCCGGGGGACTGGGTCTGGGGCTCCGGGCCCAGGTCCTCAGTCCTAGTAAAAGCCGGTATCCCGTTCATGCTGCTGTTCACCGGAGCCTGGCCGTTAGTGGACGCGGGGCCGTGGCCTTCGTGTTGGCAGTGCTCACTTCTGCTCCGGATGCCCGGGTAAAGCTCCGGGCCGCCGCTGTCACCGTTGTCAACGGTGGTTCTAGGCTTGTCGGGCCGGTCCTCCGGTAGCGGCCCGTCGGTGTCCTCCGCGGGGCTGGACAAGCCGTTCAGCTGCTGCTCTCGGCTTTGCAGTGGAAGGTGCAGTGCGGGGCTAGCGCGGGCTAGCATATTTGTCTGCTTTTTCTTCACCGACTTCTTGACGTCGGCGGCGGACAGCGGCCTGTGTCCTGTGTCAGGTGCACAGTCCGAGAGATGGCAGGCCGGGTCCCCGTCTCCTGTGCCCGGCTCTGAGCCTCCAGCCCCGGGGAAATGAGCAGCTTGAGCCGGGGACGAGGGCACAGCGCTACTAGGCCCAGGCGGCACTGTGGCCATCCCACCGCATTAAGGCCGAGATTCACGCTTAAAACACGGCAAACGGAGTGTCATCCACACGGCCCCAATATAAACGAACAAAACAGACGTTATTTGACCGAGTATCGTGTAAATCCCGCAGTTGTTTCGGTAAAAACGCGTCCGTTGGCGTTGGTCGCTGCTTTCTCCTCGATTTCCCCGCTGCCGTCAAGTGGTGTCGTGACTATCGCCATTGCAACAGCAGCAGGCAGATGCGTTTTGCGACAGTGCGTAAAGTGTGATGGCGCTGTCAACGGCTCATTTGTTTATTTCGGTTCTTTATATGTGTTATATTGTATTATAACTTACACGAAGCTCGCAGAAAATAACGCGTTAAGTAACTTTATAGATGAAATTTAAAAGTATTTCATAAGAAAGTGTCAATGTCACAATGTCAAGTAGTTCATTTTTTTACCACTAGACGGCGCCATCCCACCATTAGATATATATAATTCAGCTGTAATTCCAACGTCTTTCTTTTACCAATAGAGGTCACCCACACAGAGACGTTGAAGACAAAATGTACTTAATGTACTCAATAAATTAGGCATAAAAACGTTGTATGCCGAAAAATGTGTATCAAACCGTAAAAGGAAACTTTAGGGAAGGCTCTTTGCTTTGTTATAATAATATAAACAGACACATTCCAAATTCAGGAATGGAGGCATCTGGATGTAATGTGATTTGAACAGAAATAATATCACAAAATGGGGAAACGTGAGAAAGCTTTGGCAAATGACACATGTGGGTGATGTCAGAGCCTGGTTTAGAGACATTTTACCTTTGTATTTCACATTATTTACGTATTTAATGAGAGATTATGATCATTTTTTAAGAAGCCAAAATCATTTTTTTTCTAGGTTTTATCGGACAAAAACCTACAGAAATGCTGACCGCACACATGGTTTATTTATTTTATTTGTAGAGGCTTACATTACAACAAAGGAAAAGTTTAATCTCCATTTTATGTCATAGAAAAGCAAATAACGGACATTTTTACCCCAGAAATTCCCAAAAATATGGTGAATTTCTGTTCTATTTATTCATTTTGCTTTCCACGCCAGAACTTCTAAACACTCTTTACACATTTAAAGCGTCTATAGGCTAATATCGTAACAACTTATAGTTAAAGGCGGTATGGACGATTTTTCGGCGATTTGAGAACGCAGGCGGAAGTGCGCATGCGCACTCCCCCGTGCGGACTGATACAACACACACGTGTGTTTGTTTATTAGTGCAACGGAGCGCATCACATCTCTCGTCTCCCGTAGATTTCTGTCCACTTCTGAGTCAGCTCGAACTGTCTTTCTCCGTCCTCATTTTGCCCTGTACACTGAGGGAACTATATTATGATAGATCCATGCGCTTAGGCACGCGGAAACGTGGAGACGAGCCTGATGCGGCTGCAGGTGAGCGATAGGTGCGTTTTATGATTGATACGTGGCAGGACAAATGATTTATCCACGCCACGAGGAAATATGATAAAAAATCTGCTGAAAAAAATCGTCCATACCACCTTTAATTTGTCCCTTTAAACATAGTCTAGGACCTAAAAACGGCATGTTTTTCTGACGACGGTTTGAACTCTGCAGAGAATCAAACAAACAAAAATTCAGTTCGCTCTTCAAATCTCCTTTACGAGCCCTATCTTCTTGAACAGGCTTCTCTTAATTACTTTCTCAATCACGGAGCCGCGCGGTGCCAAAAAAAGGACTTGGCTGCCACTTCCCATATTCTTGTATCGTCTCCCTCCAAAGCCCCCTGTCCCGCACCTTTCCCCCGCTTCTTTCACTCTGTCGCTCTCTCTTTCCTGTTTCCAAATGTCTCCGGGGCGTCCGTTGCGTCATGTGACTGGTGCGCGTGTGATTACAGTTATTGGCAACCGACGGCGTCTAAGAGGAGAGGAAGACCCCCAAAAGCATGAGAAACAGGACCGTGCAGGAGAGAGGAAGACCCCCAAAAGCAGGAGAAACGGGACCGTGCAGGAGAGAGGAAGACCCCAAAAGCATGAGAAACAGGACCGTGCAGGAGAGAGGAAGACCCCCAAAAGCAGGAGAAACGGGACCGTGCAGGAGAGAGGAAGACCCCAAAAGCAGGAGAAACAGGACCGTGCAGGAGAGAGGAAGACCCCCAAAAGCATGAGAAACGGGACCGTGCAGGAGAGAGGAAGACCCCCAAAAGCATGAGAAACGGGACCGTGCGGGAGAGAGGAAGACCCCAAAAGCAGGAGAAACAGGACCGTGCAGGAGAGAGGAAGACCCCCAAAAGCATGAGAAACAGGACCGTGCAGGAGAGAGGAAGACCCCAAAAGCAGGAGAAACGGGACCGTGCAGGAGAGAGGAAGACCCCAAAAGCATGAGAAACAGGACCGTGCAGGAGAGAGGAAGACCCCCAAAAGCAGGAGAAACGGGACCGTGCAGGAGAGAGGAAGACCCCAAAAGCAGGAGAAACAGGACCGTGCAGGAGAGAGGAAGACCCCCAAAAGCATGAGAAACGGGACCGTGCAGGAGAGAGGAAGACCCCCAAAAGCAGGAGAAACAGGACCGTGCAGGAGAGAGGAAGACCCCCAAAAGCATGAGAAACGGGACCGTGCGGGAGAGAGGAAGACCCCAAAAGCAGGAGAAACGGGACCGTGCGGGAGAGAGGAAGACCCCAAAAGCAGGAGAAACGGGACCGTCTAGGAGAGAGGAAGACCCCAAAAGCAGCAGAAACAGCCTGGACCGTTGGGGAGAGAGGAAGACCCCAAAAGGAGGAGAAACGGGCCGTGCAGGAGAGAGGAAGACCCCAAAAGCATGAGAAACGGGACCGTGCAGGAGAGAGGAAGACCCCCAAAAGCAGGAGAAACAGGACCGTGCAGGAGAGAGGAAGACCCCAAAAAGCAGGAGAAACAGGACCGTCTAGGAGAGAGGAAGACCACCAAAAGCAGGAGAAACGGGACCGTCTAGGAGAGAGGAAGACCCCAAAAGCAGCAGAAACAGCCTGGACCGTTGGGGAGAGAGGAAGACCCGAAAGGAGGAGAAACGGGCCGTGCAGGAGAGAGGAAGACCCCAAAAGCAGGAGAAACGGGACCGTACGGGAGGGAGGAAGACCCCCAAAAGCAGCAGAAACAGGACTGTGCGGGAGAGAGGAAGACCCCAAAAGCAGCAGAAACAGGACCGTGCGGGAGAGAGGAAGACCCCAAAAGCAGGAGAAACGGGACCGTGCAGGAGAGAGGAAGACCCCCAAAAGCAGGAGAAACAGGACCGTCTAGGAGAGAGGAAGACCCCCAAAAGCAGGAGAAACGGGACCGTCTAGGAGAGAGGAAGACTCCAAAAGCAGCAGAAACAGCCTGGACCGTTGGGGAGAGAGGAAGACCCGAAAGGAGGAGAAACGGGCCATGCAGGAGAGAGGAAGACCCCAAAAGCAGGAGAAACGGGACCGTGCGGGAGGGAGGAAGACCCCCAAAAGCAGCAGAAACAGGACTGTGCGGGAGAGAGGAAGACCCCAAAAGCAGGAGAAACAGGACCATGCAGGAGAGAGGAAGACCCCCAAAAGCAGGAGAAACAGGACCGTCTAGGAGAGAGGAAGACCCCCAAAAGCAGGAGAAACAGGACCATGCAGGAGAGAGGAAGACCCTCAAAAGCATGAGAAACGGGACCGTGCAGGAGAGAGGAAGACCCCAAAAGCAGGAGAAACGGGACCGTGCAGGAGAGAGGAAGACCCCCAAAAACAGGAGAAACAGGACCGTCTAGGAGAGAGGAAGACCCCCAAAAGCAGGAGAAACGGGACCGTCTAGGAGAGAGGAAGACCCCAAAAGCAGCAGAAACAGGACTGTGCGGGAGAGAGGAAGACCCCAAAAGCAGCAGAAACAGGACCGTGCGGGAGAGAGGAAGACCCCAAAAGCAGGAGAAACGGGACCGTGCAGGAGAGAGGAAGACCCCCAAAAGCATGAGAAACGGGACCGTGCAGGAGAGAGGAAGACCCCAAAAGCAGGAGAAACGGGACCGTGCAGGAGAGAGGAAGACCCCAAAAGCAGGAGAAACGGGACCGTCTAGGAGAGAGGAAGACCCCAAAAGCAGGAGAAACGGGACCGTGCAGGAGAGAGGAAGACCCCAAAAGGAGGAGAAACGGGCCGTGCAGGAGAGAGGAAGACCCCCAAAAGCATGAGAAACGGGACCGTGCAGGAGAGAGGAAGACCCCAAAAGCAGGAGAAACGGGACCGTGCAGGAGAGAGGAAGACCCCAAAAGCAGGAGAAACGGGACCGTCTAGGAGAGAGGAAGACCCCAAAAGCAGGAGAAACGGGACCGTGCAGGAGAGAGGAAGACCCCAAAAGGAGGAGAAACGGGCCGTGCAGGAGAGAGGAAGACCCCAAAAGCAGGAGAAACGGGCCGTGCAGGAGAGAGGAAGACCCCAAAAGCAGGAGAAACGGGACCGTGCAGGAGAGAGGAAGACCCCCAAAAGCAGGAGAAACGGGACCGTGCAGGAGAGAGGAAGACCCCCAAAAGCAGGAGAAACGGGACCGTCTAGGAGAGAGGAAGACCCCAAAAGCAGGAGAAACGGGACCGTGCAGGAGAGAGGAAGACCCCAAAAGCAGGAGAAACGGGACCGTGCAGGAGAGAGGAAGACCCCCAAAAGCAGGAGAAACGGGACCGTGCAGGAGAGAGGAAGACCCCAAAAGCAGGAGAAACGGGACCATGCAGGAGAGAGGAAGACCCCGTGAACCTCGTGAATCATGAACCGGGTCAACAAATCTGACCTCTGACACGACAGAGACGTGAAAAAATCCCACAAAAATATTTAGAACTCAATATTATTTCGGAGTTTCCCGATAAAGATGTTCAGACAATATTAAGTCAATCCAACAGAAATGTGTTAAAACATGTGTGAAATGTTTTTTTTAAATTGATCAGAAAAGTACAAAAATATGTAATAACATGCAATTTTTCAATTATTATTTTTAATCTTTTTTTTTTACTGTTAAATCATTCATAACATTCACAATATTTTCAACATTTTGATAAATATATGTATAATAAGCTCAAATATAGCAACAACTTATTGTTTAAGAAGTATTTTAGTATTTTTTTTCACACAAAGTACTTTTGGAATATTCTGACAGCTTCTGATTTAATGAAACTTTTATTCAGTTATTGACTAAACGACCAAAACCACAGTGAAATCCTTAATCCACTTTAAATACATTAACATTCCTCTCGTGCGTGATCAGCTTTAGGAAATCAAACTTTCTGAACGATTAAGAAAATTGAAATTAAAGCCGCAAGCGGCGAAATTAAAGCCGCAAGCGGCATCCAACGGCCCTCGCGGGCCGCCGGCCTTCCGACTCTGCGCTTTCGACTTGATAAAGATGGCGCCCTTATTGTGTGTTGAATTAAAAAAGAACTTGACAGACAGGGACACATTGGACATGGCCAATCCAGTGCAAATGAACACAAGTGTCAGTCAAATTTGCTGCGCCGCTGCACAGAGACTGTGACACTTGGAATAAAAATATGGATAACTTTTGATGCCCCGCTTGTGTAGATGATATTTCCCAAAGTAAAGCTTGATCGAGCTATTGCCCACGGAGGAGTTTGTTAAAGTGTGAAGCGTAAAAATTTCAAAGATTTGGCGTTTTCCCATTTGTGACAGTATATTTGCAGCTCCACGGCACAGAGACGACAGTCGGATTTAAAAAAGCACTTTAATGTCTGTTGTCATTGTATGTTTTTATTTGTTTGTATTGTGATTTTTATGCACATTTTCTCATTCTGTAAAGATAAGAAATTCCTTTATTGTCCCACATGGGGAAATTTCATTGTTGCAACGCAGGTAGATACAGAGGTAGATACAGAAGAACAGAACAGATCACTTATAGGAAGTTTGAAAAACACTCTCAGTAGAAGATCTCCTATAAACAAAAACTCCCATAGACAAAACCCAACAAGGGATGGAGGGGAAAAAAATAATAAAGATAAAAATAAATAAATACATAAATACCATTGCATGTGATCACGACAGTAATTGCACATGAATATGTTTCACGACATAAAAACATTTTAATCACTCTGTTAATTTTGCAATTGCCTGGCCTTTTTAGGAGAACAGATTAAAGTAAGTATTACATGCAACGTCCCGATTATTGATGAACAAATTCATCTTGACCTTCTATAGTTCAACACTGCACACTGAATTTCTTAATATTTTGCCCCCAACACCAACTCGAGTGTTCATTTGTCAGAGGCGGAAGGGGGGGTGGGCACGAGGGGCGGGCACGGGAGGCGGGCACGAGGGGCGGGCACGAGGAGCTCTTTCGACAGGCGCCAGAGCAGCAGGGGGCGCAGACACTCACCCAGCACCAGATCCACGGGGCAAAGATGGAGGGATGAGGGTCGAGGACGGCACAAAGAGAACCACCGCACTCTAAAATAAAACCTCTCTGTGTTTGTCTGTTGTGTCGCTCATATCTGTTTCTTTGGTTTGGTGTTTTTGTTTGTCAAATTGAGTTATTATAGTTTTTGCTAATTTGCATATTTTATTTTGTGTATTTGGTTAAGATATCTTGTATTTTGGTCATGTGTTTAGTCTAATCTATTGTTTATC